>NC_140001.1:910289-1117789 GCF_964263955.1 Coregonus lavaretus
TACGTTTTCCAGCGGTATCATCAGTGTTACCCTGCAGCAGATGTTGACCAGGAGGACATCTGCACCACTTCATTGATCAGTCGTGGTAATGTCCCGGAGGACTTGGTGCCTAACCCTGCTATGCCTAACCCTGCTATGCCTAACCCTGCTATGCCTAACCCTGCTATGCCTAACCCTGCTATGCCTAACCCTGCTATGCCTAACCCTAACCCTGCTATTCCTAACCCTGCTATGCCTAACCCTGCAATTCCTAACCCTAACCCTGCTATCCCTAACCCTGCAATTCCTAACCCTAACCCTGCTATTCCTAACCCTGCTATCCCTAACCCTGCTATGCCTAACCCTGCAATTCCTAACCCTAACCCTGCTATTCCTAACCCTGCTATCCCTAACCCTGCTATGCCTAACCCTGCTATTCCTAACCCTAACCCTGCTATGCCTAACCCTGCTATTCCTAACCCTGCTATTCCTAACCCTAACCCTGCAATTCCTAACCCTAACCATGCTATTCCTAACCCTGCTATTCCTAACCCTAACCCTGCTATTCCTAACCCTAGCCCTGCTATTCCTAACCCTAACCCTGCTATTCCTAACCCTGCTATTCCTAACCCTAACCCTGCTATTCCTAACCCTGCTATTCCTAACCCTAACCCTGCTATTCCTAACCCTAACCCTGCTATTCCTAACCCTAACCCTGCTATTCCTAACCCTGCTATTCCTAACCCTAACCCTGCTATTCCTAACCATGCTATTCCTAACCATGCTATTCCTAACCCTAACCATGCTATTCCTAACCCTGCTATTCCTAACCCTAACCCTGCTATTCCTAACCCTGCTATGCCTAACCCTACTATGCCTAACCCTGCTATGCCTAACCCTACTATGCCTAACCCTACTATGCCTAACCCTGCTATCCCTAACCCAGCTATGCCTAACCCTGCTATTCCTAACCCTGCTATTCCTAACCCTAACCATGCTATTCCTAACCCTGCTATTCCTAACCCTAACCCTGCTATTCCTAACCCTAACCCTGCTATGCCTAACCCTGCTATTCCTAACCCTAACCATGCTATTCCTAACCCTGCTATTCCTAACCCTGCTATGCCTAACCCTGCTATGCCTAACCCTGCTATGCCTAACCCTGCTATGCCTAACCCTGCTATGCCTAACCCTAACCCTGCTATTCCTAACCCTAACCATGCTATTCCTAACCCTATCCCTGCTATTCCTAACCCTGCTATTCCTAACCCTGCTATGCCTAACCCTGCTATTCCTAACCCTAACCCTGCTATTCCTAACCCTAACCCTGCTATTCCTAACCATGCTATTCCTAACCCTAACCATGCTATTCCTTACCCTGCTATTCCTAACCCTAACCATGCTATTCCTAACCCTGCTATTCCTAACCCTAACCCTGCAGTTCCTAACCATGCTATTCCTAACCCTAACCCTGCCATTCCTAACCCTAACCCTGCTATTCCTAACCATGCTATTCCTAACCCTAACCCTGCTATTCCTAACCCTAACCATGCTATTCCTAACCCTAACCATGCTATTCCTAACCCTGCTATTCCTAACCCTAACCCTGCTATTCCTAACCCTAACCCTGCTATTCCTAACCCTGCTATTCCTAACCCTAACCCTGCAGTTCCTATTCCCAGCCCATATTTCCAGAAAGTTGTTTGTAAAAGCTGTATAAATATTGATTGATCGATCGATGGATGGGGCTGTAGTGGAGCGGGTTGAGAACGCTAAGTTCCTCGGTGTCCACATCACTAAGGACCTCCAAACACACCAACACAGTCGTGAAGAGGGCACGACAACGCCTCTTCCCCCTCAGGAGGCTGAAAAGATTTGGCATGGGTCCTCAGATCCTCAAAGTTCTACAGCTGCACCACTGAGAGCACCCTGACTGGCTGCATCACCGCCTGGTATGGCAACTGCTTGGCATCCAACCGTTAAGAACCTACAGAGGGTAGTGCGTACGGCCCAGTACATCACTGGGGTCGAGCTCCCTGCCATCCAGGACCTCTATACCAGGCGGTGTCAGAGTCACTTCACCTCTATACCAGGCGGTGTCAGAGTCACTTCACCTCTATACCAGGCGGTGTCAGAGTCACTTCACCTCTACCCATATGTACATACAGTATCTACCTCAATTACCTCGTACCCCTGCACATCGACTCGGTACTGGTACCCCGTGTATATAGCCAAGTTATCATACTGGTACCCTGTGTATATAGCCAAGTTATCATACTGGTACCCCGTGTATATAGCCAAGTTATCATACTGGTACCCTGTGTATATAGCCAAGTTATCATACTGGTACCCTGTGTATATAGCCAAGTTATCATACTGGTACCCTGTGTATATAGCCAAGTTATCATACTGGTACCCTGTGTATATAGCCAAGTTATCATACTGGTACCCTGTGTATATAGCCAAGTTATCATACTGGTACCCCGTGTATATAGCCAAGTTATCATACTGGTACCCTGTGTATATAGCCAAGTTATCATACTGGTACCCTGTGTATATAGCCAAGTTATCATACTGGTACCCTGTGTATATAGCCAAGTTATCATACTGGTACCCTGTGTATATAGCCAAGTTATCATACTGGTACCCTGTGTATATAGCCAAGTTACCATACTGGTACCCCGTGTATATAGCCAAGTTACCATTCCTCATTGTGTATTTATTCCTTCTGTTATCTTTCTATTACTTTGATATTATTCTTTCTACGTTGTTGGGAAGGGCCCGTCAGGAAGCATTTCACTGTTAGTCTACACCTGCTGTTTATGAAGCATTTGACAAATAACATTGGAGTGATTGTTTGAATAACTGTTCCTTACCCGTCCCAGTTTGCGGTGGTCCCTGTTCTTGGCCTCCTCCTGGAAGCGTTCCCACTCCTTGAGCATCTTGGGATCAGGGAAGGAGATACCGTAGATCCTCTGAAGAGTCTCCATGTCAGCCTTGCCCTCCCAATAGGTAGATGAGTTCTGGAGGAGGAGACAGAAGGTTAGACAGAAGCATTCTAGGACCGTTTAAAACACGATCCATGTCAGCCTTGTCCTCCCAGTATGTAGAGATTTTCCGTGCAAAATTTCAGAATTACAGTTTTTTTGACCGGTTGTAAGGAACTTAAAAGCTGTAAAAACGATCCAACATGTTTCTGATAGTATTTCAGTTAATCTTGGAAGAATATTTTATGTGGTTGAAAGTGAAATAGTAACCACATTTCCATCCACAGTTTTTATGCAAGTAGAGTCATTCCGTATAAATAAACACTAAATAATATCGACAGCTGTGATGGAACAGGAAGTTTCGGTACAATTTTATAAATGCAAACAGATTATTTGTTCGTTCGACATTGTGGGATCTTTTTGTGTCTGTAAAATTAATTATTGGAGAAATGGCGGACGAAATGTAATAAACTTGGGAGTCACACGATGATATGGTGTGTGGTACTCCCACTACGACACGACTGGGGAAACCATGCCGTGTACTCCCACTAGGGAAACCATGCTGTGTACTCCCACTAGGACACGACTGGGGAAACCATGCTGTGTACTCCCACTAGGACACGACTGGGGAAACCATGCCGTGTACTCCCACTAGGACACGACTGGGGAAACCATGCCGTGTACTCCCACTAGGACACGACTGGGGAAACCATGCCGTGTACTCCCACTAGGACACGACTGGGGAAAACATGCCGTGTACTCCCACTAGGGGAAACCATGCCGTGTACTCCCACTAGGGAAACCATGCTGTGTACTCCCACTAGGGCACGACTGGGGAAACCATGCCGTGTACTCCCACTACGACACGACCGGGGAAACCATGCCGTGTACTCCCACTAGGGAAACCATGCCGTGTACTCCCACTAGGGAAACCATGCCGTGTACTCCCACTAGGGAAACCATGCCGTGTACTCCCACTAGGACACGACTGGGGAAACCATGCCGTGTACTCCCACTAGGGAAACCATGCCGTGTACTCCCACTAGGACACGACTGGGGAAACCATGCCGTGTACTCCCACTGGGGAAACCATGCCGTGTACTCCCACTAGGGGAAACCATGCCGTGTACTCCCACTAGGGGAAACCATGCCGTGTACTCCCACTAGGGGAAACCATGCCGTGTACTCCCACTGGGGAAACCATGCCGTGTACTCCCACTAGGGGAAACCATGCCGTGTACTCCCACTAGGGGAAACCATGCCGTGTACTCCCACTAGGACACGACTGGGGAAACCATGCCGTGTACTCCCACTAGGGGAAACCATGCCGTGTACTCCCACTAGGGAAACCATGCCGTGTACTCCCACTAGGACACGACTGGGGAAACCATGCCGTGTACTCCCACTAGGACACGACTGGGGAAACCATGCCGTGTACTCCCACTACGACACGACCGGGGAAACCATGCCGTGTACTCCCACTACGACACGACTGGGGAAACCATGCCGTGTACTCCCACTACGACACGACTGGGGAAACCATGCCGTGTACTCCCACTACGACACCACTGGGGAAACCATGCCGTGTACTCCCACTAGGGGAAACCATGCCGTGTACTCCCACTAGGGCACGACTGGGGAAACCATGCTGTGTACTCCCACTAGGACACGACTGGGGAAACCATGCCGTGTACTCCCACTAGGGAAACCATGCTGTGTACTCCCACTAGGGCACGACTGGGGAAACCATGCCGTGTACTCCCACTAGGGGAAACCATGCCGTGTACTCCCACTAGGGAAACCATGCCGTGTACTCCCACTAGGGAAACCATGCCGTGTACTCCCACTAGGACACGACTGGGGAAACCATGCCGTGTACTCCCACTAGGGGAAACCATGCCGTGTACTCCCACTAGGGAAACCATGCCGTGTACTCCCACTAGGGAAACCATGCCGTGTACTCCCACTAGGACACGACTGGGGAAACCATGCCGTGTACTCCCACTAGGGGAAACCATGCCGTGTACTCCCACTAGGGGAAACCATGCCGTGTACTCCCACTAGGACACGACTGGGGAAACCATGCCGTGTACTCCCACTACGACACGACCGGGGAAACCATGCCGTGTACTCCCACTACGAGTCAACTCAAAGATTGAATCCTTGAATCCCGTATAATAAGGGATCTTGGTGTGTAAACGTGGTCAAGGACACCTTAGAGTGGTAGGACATTTTAAACTGTCTGACGACTTCAGAGAACCCTCAAGAGATTTAAAATAAAGATGTCATCCTTCAAAACAAACTAAATATAAGTATGAAAACAAACCAAAGAGACACAAGCAGAAGTGAGGGTGTTTAGGGTCAGGGTTAGGGTTAGGGTTAGGGTTAGTGAGGGTGTTTACCTTGTGGATCTTCAGGGTCTTGATCTTCCCAGTGTGTCTGACATGGGGTCCTCTGCATAGGTCAATCAGCGGACCACACCTAGTCAGCACAGACAGGATAAATACACAGGGAACCGGACCACACCTAGTCAGCACAGACAGGATAAATACACAGGGAACCGGACCACACCTAGTCAGCACAGACAGGATAAATACACAGGGAAGCGGACCACACCTAGTCAGCACAGACAGGATAAATACACAGGGAAGCGGACCACACCTAGTCAGCACAGACAGGATAAATACACAGGGAAGCGGACCACACCTAGTCAGCACAGACAGGATAAATACACAGGGAACCGGACCACACCTAGTCAGCACAGACAGGATAAATACACAGGGAACCGGACCACACCTAGTCAGCACAGACAGGATAAATACACAGGGAACCGGACCACACCTAGTCAGCACAGACAGGATAAATACACAGGGAACCGGACCACACCTAGTCAGCACAGACAGGATAAATACACAGGGAACCGGACCACACCTAGTCAGCACAGACAGGATAAATACACAGGGAACCGGACCACACCTAGTCAGCACAGACAGGATAAATACACAGGGAACCGGACCACACCTAGTCAGCACAGACAGGATAAATACACAGGGAACCGGACCACACCTAGTCAGCACAGACAGGATAAATACACAGGGAACCGGACCACACCTAGTCAGCACAGACAGGATAAATACACAGGGAACCGGACCACACCTAGTCAGCACAGACAGGATAAATACACAGGGAACCGGACCACACCTAGTCAGCACAGACAGGATAAATACACAGGGAACCGGACCACACCTAGTCAGCACAGACAGGATAAATACACAGGGAACCGGACCACACCTAGTCAGCACAGACAGGATAAATACACAGGGAACCGGACCACACCTAGTCAGCACAGACAGGATAAATACACAGGGAAGCGGACCACACCTAGTCAGCACAGACAGGATAAATACACAGGGAACCGGACCACACCTAGTCAGCACAGACAGGATAAATACACAGGGAACCGGAACACACCTAGTCAGCACAGACAGGATAAATACACAGGGAAGCGGACCACACCTAGTCAGCACAGACAGGATAAATACACAGGGAACCGGACCACACCTAGTCAGCACAGACAGGATAAATACACAGGGAACCGGACCACACCTAGTCAGCACAGACAGGATAAATACACAGGGAACCGGACCACACCTAGTCAGCACAGACAGGATAAATACACAGGGAAGCGGACCACACCTAGTCAGCACAGACAGGATAAATACACAGGGAACCGGACCACACCTAGTCAGCACAGACAGGATAAATACACAGGGAACCGGACCACACCTAGTCAGCACAGACAGGATAAATACACAGGGAACCGGACCACACCTAGTCAGCACAGACAGGATAAATACACAGGGAACCTGGATCGGCCCCATTCCATACCGACCGAGTCGGGATGCAACTCACCTGTACACAGTAGTGGTTGGGGTGGTCACCTTCTCATTCAGGATCCGGCACTTAAATTTGTTGTACTGCAGAGGAGGAGAGATGTTCTCAATCAGTAGAGGAACAGCAGAAGAACAGTATAAATAAATCACATTACGAGACAGAGCGAGAGAGACCGAGAGAGAGAGACCGGGACAGAGAGAGACCGGGACAGAGAGAGAGAAAGAGAGAGAGACAGAGAGAGAGACCGGGACAGAGAGAGAGAGACCGAGAGAGAGAGAGAGAGAGAGACTGAGACAGAGAGACCGAAAGACCGGGACCGAGAGAGAGAGACAGAGAGAGAAAGACACAGAGAGAGAGAGAGAGAGAGAGAGAGAGAGAGAGACAGACCGAGAGAGAGAGAGAAAGACACAGGAGAGAGAGAGAGAGAGAGAGAGAGAGAGAGAGAGAGAGAGAGAGAGACAGACCGAGAGAGAGAGAGAAAGACAGAGAGAGAGAGAGAGAGAGAGAGAGAGAGAGAGAGAGAGAGAGACAGAGAGAGAGACAGAGAGAGAGACAGAGAGAGAGACAGAGAGAGACAGAGAGTGACAGAGAGTGACAGAGAGACAGAGAGAGAGAACAATATTGCAATTACACTGGATTCTCCAATACAAACCCTCCAACCCAAAAAGGCCTGTGGTGTTGATGGTGTCCTAAATGAAATAATAAAATATATAGACCACAAATTCCAATTGGCTATACTTAAACTCTTTAACATCATCCTCAGCTCTGGCATCTTCCCCAATATTTGGAACCAAGGACTAAATCACCCCAATCCACAAAAGTGGAGACAAATTTGACCCCAATAACAACCGTGTGATATGCATCAACAGCAACCTTGGGAAAATCCTCTGCATTATCATTAACAGCAGACTAGTTCATTTCCTCAGTGAAAACAATTTACTGAGCAAATGTCAAATTGGCTTTTTACCAAATTACCGTACAACAGACCACGTATTCACCCTGCACACCCTAACTGACAAACAAACAAACCAAAACAAAGACAAAGTCTTCTCATTCTTTGTTGATTTCAAAAATGTTTTTGACTCAATTTGGCATGAGGGTCTGCTATACAAATTGATTGAAAGTGATGTTGGGGGAAAAATCTACGACATTATAAATTATGTACACAAACACGTTAAAATTGGCAAAAAACACACACATTTCTTTCCACAGGGCCGTGGGGTGAGATAGAGATGTAGTTGAAGCCCCACCCTCTTCAACATATATATCAACGAATTGGCGAGGGCACTAGAACAGTCTGCAGCACCGGGCCTCACCCTACTAGAACCTGTAGTCAAATGTCTACTGTTTGCTGATGATCTGGTGCTTCTGTCCCCAACCAAGGAGGGCCTTCAGCAGCACCTAGATCTTCTGCACAGATTCTGTCAGACCTGGGCCCTGACAGTAAATCTCAGTAAGACAAAAATAATGGTGTTCCAAAAAAGGTCCAGTTGCCAGGACCACAAATACAAATTCCATCTAGACACTGTTGCCCTAGAGCACACAAAAAACGATACATACCTCGGCCTAAACATCAGCGCCACAGGTAACTTCCACAAAGCTGTGAACGATCTGAGAGACAAGGCAAGAAGGGCCTTCAGCGCCATCAAAAGGAACATAACATTTGACATACCAATTAGGATCTGGCTAAAAATACTTGAATCAGTTATAGAACCCATTGCCCTTTATGGTTGTGAGGTCTGGGGTCCGCTCACCAACCAAGAATTCACAAAATGGGACAAACACCAAATTGAGACTCTGCATGCAGAATTTTGCAAAAATATCCTCTGTGTACAACGTAAAACACCAAATAATGCATGCAGAGCAGAATTAGACCGATACCCACTAATTATCAAAATCCAGAAAAGAGCCGTTAAATTCTATAACCACCTAAAAGGAAGCGATTCCCAAACCTTCCATAACAATGCCATCACCTACAGAGAGATGAACCTGGAGAAGAGTCCCCTAAGTAAGCTGGTCCTGGGGCTCTGTTCACAAACACAAACAGACCCCACAGAGCCCCAGGACAGCAACACAATTAGACCCAACCAAATCATGAGAAAACAAAAAGATAATTACTTGACACATTGGAAAGAATTAACCAAACTAGAATGCTATTTGGCCCTAAACAGAGAGTACACAGTGGCAGAATACCTGACCACTGTGACTGACCCAAACTTAAGGAAAGCTTTGACTATGTACAGACTCAGTGAGCATAGCCTTGCTATTGAGAAAGGCTGCCGTAGGCAGACCTGGCTCTCAAGAGAAGACAGGCTATGTGCACACTGCCCACAAAATGAGGTGGAAACTGAGCTGCACTTCCTAACCTCCTGCCAAATGTATGACCATATTAGAGACACATGTGACTCGTTTCAGGAAACTAGGCGTATGTTGCGGGTCATTACTTCACAGGAGAGTCATTTTTTTAAATTATCAAAATGCGTTTTTTGGGCAGAAATGCCTTCTGGAACATGTGAACTTTCGTGTGCCTTAATAACCAACGTGTATGCCATCTGTAAATACGAATAAAATGGTTAAATTACGAGCCTAGTTGGTTAAGGAGACCGACCTAGCGACAGACCGAGCGAGACAGACAGCTCTACCTTGAACATCTCCAGGAGAGTATCCTTCTTGATCTCCAGCCTCTCGAAGGGTTGCTTCTCCTTGATGATCTTCTTACACAGGTTCTCCAAGCAGGGGAAGTCATTACTGGACACTCCCCTGGAGAGGAGGAAGGAGGAGGAGGAGGAGGAGGAGGGGGAGGGGGGAGAGGAGGAAGGAGGAGGAGGGAGAGGAGGAAGGAGGAGGAGGAGGGGGAGGGGGGAGAGGAGGAAGGAGGAGGAGGGAGAGGAGGAAGGAGGAGGAGGAGGGGGAGGGGGGAGAGGAGGAAGGAGGAGGATGAGGAGGAGGAGGAGGAGGGGGGAGAGGAGGAAGGAGGAGGAGGAGGAGGAGGAGGAGGAGGAGGAGGAGGGGGGAGAGGAGGAAGGAGGAGGAGGAGGGGGAGGGGGGAGAGGAGGAAGGAGGAGGAGGAGGAGGAGGAGGGGGAGGGGGGAAAGGAAGGTAGAGGAGGAGGAGGAAGAGACAGTGAGTACAGGGATTGAAGAACTGCCGTGCTGGCTTTCATCCCCCAGACATCCAGGTGGTCTGCCCTAACTTGTCTTCTAAAGCGGAGTTCATTAATGGGCAGGAGTGTGTCTGAAAGAGTTCCTAAAACCAATGAAATAACTTTCTCCATAACTACCTAGGAGGTAACAGACTAGATGGTGCCATGGACTACCTGTTCCTGTCTAAATCAACCTCTCTATGATTCATTAAAACCATTCTGTCTGCATCCCAAATAGCACCCATAGTACTCTGGGAGTGCACTAGGGAACAGGGTGTCTCTGGGAGTGCACTAGGGAACAGGGTGTCTCTGGGAGTGCACTAGGGAACAGGGTGTCACTGGGAGTGCACTAGGGAACAGGGTGTCTCTGGGAGTGCACTAGGGAACAGGGTGTCTCTGGGAGTGCACTAGGGAACAGGGTGTCTCTGGGAGTGCACTAGGGAACAGGGTGTCTCTGGGAGTGCACTAGGGAACAGGGTGTCTCTGGGAGTGCACTAGGGAGCGGGGTGTCATTAGGGACGCACCTTCGTCTGTGTGGCAGATGAGGAGGTGGTGACACTTTGGTTCAAGCAAAAGTCAAATGGAGATTGTTTACAGGCAAGGAATATTAACATTTGAAATGATCTTTGAATGCAAAGTGTTGCCCGGCAGACAGAGTTTTTAATTGAATATCCCCTCCAGCTGGATTTAGTCATTAATATCATATTCATATTATATAATCGTCTCCATGGTAATGACAGTCTGGAAAGTCAACCTGTGAGCCTGGAGACAATGGATGGATGGCAGACCCAGGCAGTAACCTGGTCCCACAGTGGAGCCAATGGATGGATGCCAAACTCAGGCACTAACCTGGTCCCACAGTAACCTGGTCCCACAGTGGAGCCAATGGATGCCAAACTCAGGTCCCACACTAACCTGGTCCCACAGTGGAGACAATGGATGCCAAACTCAGGCAGTAACCTGGTCCCACAGTGGAGCCAATGGATGCCAAACTCAGGCAGTAACCTGGTCCCACAGTGGAGACAATGGATGCCAAACTCAGGCAGTAACCTGGTCCCACAGTGGAGCCAATGGATGCCAAACTCAGGCAGTAACCTGGTCCCACAGTGGAGCCAATGGATGCCAAACTCAGGCACTAACCTGGTCCCACAGTGGAGCCAATGGATGCCAAACTCAGGCACTAACCTGGTCCCACAGTGGAGCCAATGGATGCCAAACTCAGGCACTAACCTGGTCCCACAGTGGAGACAATGGATGCCAAACCCAGGCAGTAACCTGGTCCCACAGTGGAGCCAATGGATGCCAAACTCAGGCAGTAACCTGGTCCCACAGTGGAGCCAATGGATGCCAAACTCAGGCACTAACCTGGTCCCACAGTGGAGCCAATGGATGCCAAACTCAGGCACTAACCTGGTCCCACAGTGGAGCCAATGGATGCCAAACTCAGGCACTAACCTGGTCCCACAGTGGAGCCAATGGATGGATGCCAAACTCAGGCACTAACCTGGTCCCACAGTGGAGCCAATGGATGGATGCCAAACTCAGGCACTAACCTGGTCCCACAGTGGAGCCAATGGATGGATGCCAAACTCAGGCACTAACCTGGTCCCACAGTGGAGCCAATGGATGGATGCCAAACTCAGGCACTAACCTGGTCCCACAGTGGAGCCAATGGATGCCAAACTCAGGTCCCACACTAACCTGGTCCCACAGTGGAGCCAATGGATGGATGCCAAACTCAGGCAGTAACCTGGTCCCACAGTGGAGCCAATGGATGCCAAACTCAGGCAGTAACCTGGTCCCACAGTGGAGCCAATAGATGGATGCCAAACTCAGGCACTAACCTGGTCCCACAGTGGAGCCAATGGATGCCAAACTCAGGTCCCACACTAACCTGGTCCCACAGTGGAGACAATGGATGCCAAACTCAGGCAGTAACCTGGTCCCACAGTGGAGCCAATGGATGCCAAACTCAGGCAGTAACCTGGTCCCACAGTGGAGCCAATGGATTCCAAACCCAGGCAGTAACCTGGTCCCACAGTGGAGCCAATGGATGCCAAACTCAGGCAGTAACCTGGTCCCACAGTGGAGCCAATGGATGCCAAACTCAGGCACTAACCTGGTCCCACAGTGGAGCCAATGGATGCCAAACTCAGGCACTAACCTGGTCCCACAGTGGAGACAATGGATGCCAAACTCAGGCAGTAACCTGGGTCTAGATTACAACATCATCCAATAATGGATGCCAAACTCAGGCAGTAACCTAGGTCTAGATTACAACATCATCCAATAATATGTGCCTGCTTGCCAAGCCAACAACATAACCTGAGCGAAGAGTCAGTTCCGTCAATTCAGGAAGTTACATTAAAATGGGTTTTCTAGGAATTGGTTTTCTATTAATTGAATTTCAATTCATATCCTGAATTGACCCCAACACCGCAAGTGTCAACTTAGATGTTGAAAGTACATTGGGGCTGGATTAACATAAACTTGACTTCTAAACACTGGAACATTCTTCCTGGTCCGCTCAGGCTTACTACTCCCACCCTGTTGGCCAGCTAGACCAATAAGACAAGTCTTTACCTGGCTGAAACGGACTAATGAGACGAGGCCTTACTCACTCCTGGTCCAGGAACATGTCGTAGTAGAAGCCGTTCTCAATGGGCGGACCATAACACAGACACCCTCCGTAGACCCTCTCCATCGCCTCACCCATTATGTGGGCACTGGAGTGCCAGTACACCTGGGAGGGGAGGGGAGGGGAGGGGAGGGGAGGGGAGGGGAGGGGAGGGGAGAGGAGGGGTGTAAAGGAAAGTGGAGGAGAGGATAGAGGGAAGGGACAGGAGGACAGAGAGGAGGACAGAGAGGGGAGAGAGGGGAGGACAGAGAGGGGAGAGAGGAGGACAGAGAGGGGAGAGAGGAGGACAGAGAGGGGAGAGAGGGGAGGACAGAGAGGGGAGGACAGAGAGGGGAGAGAGGGGAGGACAGAGAGGGGAGAGAGGAGGACAGAGAGGGGAGAGGGGAGGACAGAGAGGGGAGAGAGGGGAGGACAGAGAGGGGAGAGAGGGGGACAGAGAGGGGAGAGAGGAGGACAGAGAGGGGAGAGAGGGGAGGACAGAGAGGGGAGGACAGAGAGGGGAGAGAGGGGAGGACAGAGAGGGGAGAGAGGAGGACAGAGAGGAGAGAGGGGAGGACAGAGAGGGGAGAGAGGGGAGGACAGAGAGGGGAGAGAGGGGGACAGAGAGGGGAGAGAGGGGAGTACAGAGAGGGGAGAGAGGGGAGGACAGAGAGGGGAGAGAGGGGAGGACAGAGAGGGGAGAGAGGGGAGGACAGAGAGGGGAGAGAGGGGAGGACAGAGAGGGGAGAGAGGGGAGGACAGAGGGGAGAGAGGAGGACAGAGAGGAGAGAGAGGGGAGGACAGAGAGGAGAGAGAGGGGAGGACAGAGAGGAGAGAGAGGGGAGGACAGAGAGGGGAGAGAGGAGGACAGAGAGGGGAGAGAGGGGAGGACAGAGAGGGGAGAGAGGGGAGGACAGAGAGGGGAGAGAGGGGAGGACAGAGAGGGGAGAGAGGGGAGGACAGAGAGGGGAGAGAGGGGAGGACAGAGAGGGGAGAGAGGGGAGGACAGAGAGGGGAGAGAGGGGAGAGAGGAGGACAGAGAGGGGAAAGAGGAGGACAGAGAGGGGAGAGAGGGGAGGACAGAGAGGGGAGAGAGGGGAGAGAGGGGAGAGAGGGGAGGACAGAGAGGGGAGGACAGAGAGGGGAGAGAGGGGAGGACAGAGAGGGGAGAGAGGAGAGGGGAGGACAGAGAGGGGAGAGAGGAGAGGGGAGAGAGGGGAGAGAGGGGAGGACAGAGAGGAGAGAGAGGGGAGGGGAGAGAGGAGGACAGAGAGGGGAGAGGGGAGGACAGAGAGGAGAAAGAGGAGGACAGAGAGGGGAGAGAGGGGAGGACAGAGAGGGGAGAGAGGGGAGGACAGAGAGGGGAGAGGGGAGGACAGAGAGGAGAGAGAGGAGGACAGAGAGGGGAGAGAGGGGAGGACAGAGAGGGGAGAGAGGGGAGGACAGAGAGGGGAGGGAAGAGAGGGGATGACAGAGAGGGAAGAGAGGGGACGACAGAGAGGGGACGACAGAGGGAAGAGAGGGGACGACAGAGGGAAGAGAGGAGACGACAGAGGGAAGAGAGGAGACGACAGAGGGAAGAGAGGGGAGGACAGAGAGGGAAGAGAGGGGACGACAGAGAGGGAAGAGAGGGGAGGACAGAGGGAAGAGAGGGGAGGACAGAGAGGGAAGAGAGGGGACGACAGAGATGGGAGGACAGAGAGGGAAGAGAGAGGAGGATAGAGGGAGAAGATACAGTACCAGCCAAAGGTTTAGAACACCTACTCATTCAAGGGTTTTTCTTTATTTGTACTATTTTCTACATTGTAGAATAATAGTGAAGACATCAAAACTATGAAATAACACATATGGAATCATGAAGTAACCAAAAAAGTGTTAAACAAATATTTTATATTTGAGATTCTTCAAAAGCCACCCTTTGTCTTGATGACAGCTTTGCACACTCTTGGCATTCTCTCAACCAGCTTCACCTGGAATGCTTTTCCAACAGTCTTGAAGGAGTTCCCACATATGCTGAGCACTTGTTGGCTGCTTTTCCTTCACTCTGCGGTCCAACTCATCCCAAACCATCTCAATTGGGTTGAGGTCGGGGGATTGTGGAGGCCAGGTCATCTGATGCAGCACTCCATCACTCTCCTTTTTGGTAAAATAGCCCTTACACAGCCTGGAGGTGTGTTGGGTCATTGTCCTGTTGAAAAACAAATGATAGTCCCACTAAGCCCAAACCAGATGGGATGGTGTATCGCTGCAGAATGCTGTGGTAGCCATGCTGGTTAAGTGTGCCTTGAATTCTAAATAAATCACAGACAGTGTCACCAGCAAAGCACACCCACACCATCACACCTCCTCCTCCATGCTTCACTGTTCACCTACTCTGTTCACCTACTCTGCGTCTCACAAAGACATGGCAGTTGGAACCAAACATCTCAAATTTGGACTACAGACCAAAGGACAGATTTCCACCAGTCTAATGTCCATTGCTCGTGTTTCTTGGCCCAAGCAGGTCTCTTCTTCTTATTGGTGTCCTTTAGTAGTGGTTTCTTTGCAGCAATTCGACCATGAAGGCCTGATTCACACAGTCCCCTCTGAACAGTTGATGTTGAGATGTGTCTGTTACTTGAACTCTGTGAAGCATTTATTTGGGCTGCAATTTCTGAGGCTTGTAACTCTAATGAACTTATCCGCTGCAGCAGAGGTAACTCTGGGTCTTCCTTTCCTGTGGCGGTCCTCATGAGAGCCAGTTTCATCATAGCGCTTGATGGTTTGATACCACCCCTATCTTGTCGCAACACAACTGATTGGCTCAAACGCATTAAGGAGGAAAGAAATTCCACAAATTAACTTTTAAGAAGGCACACCTGTTAATTGAAATGCATTCCAGGTGACTACCTCATGAAGCTGGTTGAGAGAATGCCAAGAGTGTGCAAAACTGTCGTCAAGGCAAAGGGTGGCTACTTTGAAGAATCTCAAATCTAAAGTATATTTTGATTTGTTTAACACTTTTTTGGTTCCTACATGATTCCATATGTGTTATTTCATAGTTCTGATGTCTTCACTATTATTTTATAATCTCACATTTTACCAAACCTAGCTAGTGATTTTTAGGTACCAAAAGTTTGCGTCTTTATCTAGAAGGTTTAATCCAAATAGCATTAATTTAAAGACTAATAGGGCCAGTTTCCCGGACATAGATTAAACCCAGGAGAAACGGGCCCTATAAGTCTTTAAAAGGTTGCTATTTGGATTTAACCTGGAGGTTGTACTTACAGCTTTGGCCTCCTCGTCATCAAACTTGAGTAGCTGCAGACTACAGTCTTCCTCCAGAGGTCGGTCCAGGTCCCACACAGAGCTGTTTACCTTAGCTATCACTGTGGCGTCAGCTAGACCCTGACTATATATATATATATATAAATAAGAGAGAGAGAGAGAGAGAGAGAGAATGAAGATAGAACTATTAAATTATAGAGGCCTGTCCAGGTTGTCTGCTAGAACCTAAATATAGGGATTATATTAGTGTTATTACGGTGTCATTAGAATATAGGGATTCATAGGAATTATAGGAATAGGAATAACTATTATTAGTGTCATTAGAATATAGGGATTCATAGGAATTATAGGAATATAGGAATAACTATTATTACGGTGTCATTAGAATATAGGGATCTGTCATTATTAGAATGCGTCCATCTACAGTACGCAATGCATCTGTAATATATCTACAGTATGTAATGTATCTGTATCTACAGTATGTAATGTATCTGTATCTACAGTATGTAATGTATCTGTATCTACAGTATGTAATGTATCTGTATCTACAGTATGTAATGTATCTGTATCTACAGTATGTAATGTATCTGTATCTATAGTATGTAATGTATCTGTATCTACAGTATGTAATGTATCTGTATCTATGTAATGTATCTGTATCTATGTAATGTATCTGTATCTACAGTATGTAATGTATCTGTATCTATGTAATGTATCTGTATCTACAGTATGTAATGTATCTGTATCTATGTAATGTATCTGTATCTACAGTATGTAATGTATCTGTATCTACAGTATGTAATGTATCTGTATCTACAGTATGTAATGTATCTGTATCTATGTAATGTATCTGTATCTACAGTATGTAATGTATCTGTATCTATGTAATGTATCTGTATCTACAGTATGTAATGTATCTGTATCTATGTAATGTATCTGTATCTACAGTATGTAATGTATCTGTATCTACAGTATGTAATGTATCTATGTAATGTATCTGTATCTATGTAATGTATCTGTATCTACAGTATGTAATGTATCTGTATCTATGTAATGTATCTGTATCTACAGTATGTAATGTATCTGTATCTATGTAATGTATCTGTATCTACAGTATGTAATGTATCTGTATCTACAGTATGTAATGTATCTATGTAATGTATCTGTATCTATGTAATGTATCTGTATCTACAGTATGTAATGTATCTGTATCTACAGTATGTAATGTATCTGTATCTATGTAATGTATCTGTATCTATGTAATGTAACTGTATCTACAGTATGTAATGTATCTGTATCTATGTAATGTATCTGTATCTATGTAATGTATCTGTATCTATGTAATGTATCTGTATCTATGTAATGTATCTGTATCTACAGTATGTAATGTATCTGTATCTATGTAATGTATCTGTATCTATGTAATGTATCTGTATCTACAGTATGTAATGTATCTGTATCTACAGTATGTAATGTATCTGTATCTACAGTATGTAATGTATCTGTATCTATGTAATGTATCTGTATCTACAGTATGTAATGTATCTGTATCTACAGTATGTAATGTATCTGTATCTATGTAATGTATCTGTATCTACAGTATGTAATGTATCTGTATCTATGTAATGTATCTGTATCTATGTAATGTATCTGTATCTACAGTATGTAATGTATCTGTATCTATGTAATGTATCTGTATCTATGTAATGTATCTGTATCTACAGTATGTAATGTATCTGTATCTACAGTATGTAATGTATCTGTATCTACAGTATGTAATGTATCTGTATCTATGTAATGTATCTGTATCTACAGTATGTAATGTATCTGTATCTACAGTATGTAATGTATCTGTATCTACAGTATGTAATGTATCTGTATCTATGTAATGTATCTGTATCTACAGTATGTAATGTATCTGTATCTACAGTATGTAATGTATCTGTATCTATGTAATGTATCTGTATCTATGTAATGTATCTGTATCTATGTAATGTATCTGTATCTATGTAATGTATCTGTATCTATGTAATGTATCTGTATCTATGTAATGTATCTGTATCTATGTAATGTATCTGTATCTATGTAATGTATCTGTATCTACAGTATGTAATGTATCTGTATCTACAGTATGTAATGTATCTGTATCTACAGTATGTAATGTATCTGTATCTATGTAATGTATCTGTATCTACAGTATGTAATGTATCTGTATCTACAGTATGTAATGTATCTGTATCTACAGTATGTAATGTATCTGTATCTATGTAATGTATCTGTATCTACAGTATGTAATGTATCTGTATCTATGTAATGTATCTGTATCTATGTAATGTATCTGTATCTATGTAATGTATCTGTATCTACAGTATGTAATGTATCTGTATCTACAGTATGTAATGTATCTGTATCTATGTAATGTATCTGTATCTATGTAATGTATCTGTATCTACAGTATGTAATGTATCTGTATCTACAGTATGTAATGTATCTGTATCTACAGTATGTAATGTATCTGTATCTATGTAATGTATCTGTATCTATGTAATGTATCTGTATCTACAGTATGTAATGTATCTGTATCTACAGTATGTAATGTATCTGTATCTATAGTATGTAATGTATCTGTATCTACAGTATATAATGTATCTGTATCTACAGTATGTAATGTATCTGTATCTACAGTATGTAATGTATCTGTATCTACAGTATGTAATGTATCTGTATCTACAGTATGTAATGTATCTGTATCTACAGTATATAATGTATCTGTATCTACAGTATGTAATGTATCTGTATCTACAGTATGTAATGTATCTGTATCTACAGTATGTAATGTATCTGTATCTACAGTATGTAATGTATCTGTATCTACAGTATGTAATGTATCTGTATCTACAGTATGTAATGTATCTGTATCTACAGTATGTAATGTATCTGTATCTACAGTATGTAATGTATCTGTATCTACAGTATGTAATGTATCTGTATCTACAGTATGTAATGTATATGTATCTACAGTATGTAATGTATCTGTATCTACAGTATGTAATGTATCTGTATCTACAGTATGTAATGTATCTGTATCTACAGAATGTAATGTATCTGTATCTACAGTATGTAATGTATCTGTATCTACAGTATGTAATGTATCTGTATCTATGTAATGTATCTGTATCTATGTAATGTATCTGTATCTATGTAATGTATCTGTATCTATGTAATGTATCTGTATCTACAGTATGTAATGTATCTGTATCTATGTAATGTATCTGTATCTACAGTATGTAATGTATCTGTATCTACAGTATGTAATGTATCTGTATCTATGTAATGTATCTGTATCTACAGTATGTAATGTATCTGTATCTATGTAATGTATCTGTATCTACAGTATGTAATGTATCTGTATCTACAGTATGTAATGTATCTGTATCTATGTAATGTATCTGTATCTATGTAATGTATCTGTATCTATGTAATGTATCTGTATCTATGTAATGTATCTGTATCTATGTAATGTATCTGTATCTACAGTATGTAATGTATCTGTATCTATGTAATGTATCTGTATATATGTAATGTATCTGTATCTACAGTATGTAATGTATCTGTATCTACAGTATGTAATGTATCTGTATCTATGTAATGTATCTGTATCTATGTAATGTATCTGTATCTATGTAATGTATCTGTATCTACAGTATGTAATGTATCTGTATCTACAGTATGTAATGTATCTGTATCTATGTAATGTATATGTATCTACAGTATGTAATGTATCTGTATCTACAGAATGTAATGTATCTGTATCTACAGTATGTAATGTATCTGTATCTATGTAATGTATCTGTATCTATGTAATGTATCTGTATCTATGTAATGTATCTGTATCTACAGTATGTAATGTATCTGTATCTACAGTATGTAATGTATCTGTATCTACAGAATGTAATGTATCTGTATCTACAGTATGTAATGTATCTGTATCTATGTAATGTATCTGTATCTATGTAATGTATCTGTATCTACAGTATGTAATGTATCTGTATCTACAGTATGTAATGTATCTGTATCTACAGTATGTAATGTATCTGTATCTATGTAATGTATCTGTATCTACAGTATGTAATGTATCTGTATCTACGTAATGTATCTGTATCTATGTAATGTATCTGTATCTATGTAATGTATCTGTATCTACAGTATGTAATGTATCTGTATCTACAGAATGTAATGTATCTGTATCCATGCAATGTATCTGTATCTGTATCTATGTATCTGTATCTGTATCTATGTAATGTATCTGTATCTACAGTATGTAATGTATCTGTATCTACAGTATGTAATGTATCTGTATCTATGTAATGTATCTGTATCTATGTAATGTATCTGTATCTACAGTATGTAATGTATCTGTATCTACAGTATGTAATGTATCTGTATCTACAGTATGTAATGTATCTGTATCTACAGTATGTAATGTATCTGTATCTACAGTATGTAATGTATCTGTATCTACAGTATGTAATGTATCTGTTTCTACAGTATGTAATGTATCTGTTTCTACAGTATGTAATGTATCTGTTTCTACAGTATGTAATGTATCTGTTTCTACAGTATGTAATGTATCTGTATCTACAGTATGTAATGTATCTGTATCTATGTAATGTATCTGTATCTATGTAATGTATCTGTATCTACAGTATGTAATGTATCTGTATCTACAGTATGTAATGTATCTGTATCTACAGTATGTAATGTATCTGTATCTACAGTATGTAATGTATCTGTATCTACAGTATGTAATGTATCTGTATCTACAGTATGTAATGTATCTGTATCTATGTAATGTATCTGAATCTACAGTATGTAATGTATCTGTATCCATGCAATGTATCTGTAACTACAGTACGCAATGTATCTACAGTATGTAATGTATCTGTATCTACAGTATGTAATGTATCTGTTTCTACAGTATGAAATGTATCTGTTTCTACAGTATGTAATGTATCTGTATCTACAGTATGTAATGTATCTGTATCCATGCAATGTATCTGTATCTATCTAATGTATCTGTATCTGTATCTATGTAATGTATCTGTATCTACAGTATGTAAGGTATCTGTATCTACAGTATGTAATGTATCTGTATCTATGTAATGTATCTGTATCTATGTAATGTATCTGTATCTATGTAATGTATCTGTATCTACAGTATGTAATGTATCTGTATCTACAGAATGTAATGTATCTGTATCTACAGTATGTAATGTATCTGTATCTACAGTATGTAATGTATCTGTATCTATGTAATGTATCTGTATCTATGTAATGTATCTGTATCTATGTAATGTATCTGAATCTACAGTATGTAATGTATCTGTATCCATGCAATGTATCTGTAACTACAGTACGCAATGTATCTACAGTATGTAATGTATCTGTTTCTACAGTATGAAATGTATCTGTTTCTACAGTATGTAATGTATCTGTATCTACAGTATGTAATATATCTGTATCCATGCAATGTATCTGTATCTATCTAATGTATCTGTATCTATGTAATGTATCTGTATCTACAGTATGTAATGTATCTGTATCTATGTAATGTATCTGTATCTATGTAATGTATCTGTATCTATGTAATGTATCTGTATCTATGTAATGTATCTGTATCTACAGTATGTAATGTATCTGTAGTATGTAATGTATCTGTATCTACAGAATGTAATGTATCTGTATCTACAGTATGTAATGTATCTGTATCTACAGTATGTAATGTATCTGTATCTACAGTATGTAATGTATCTACAGTATGTAATGTATCTGTATCTACAGTATGTAATGTATCTGTATCTACAGTATGTAATGTATCTGTTTCTACAGTATGTAATGTATCTGTATCTACAGTATGTAATGTTTCTGTATCTATGTAATGTATCTGTAGCTACAGTATGTAATGTATCTGTATCTATGTAATGTATCTGTATCTACAGTATGTAATGTTTCTGTATCTATGTAATGTATCTGTATCTACAGTATGTAATGTTTCTGTATCTATGTAATGTATCTGTATCTACAGTATGTAATGTATCTGTATCTATGTGATGTATCTGTATCTACAGTATGTAATGTATCTGTATCTACAGTATGTAATGTATCTGTATCTACAGTATGTAATGTATCTGTATCTACAGTATGTAATGTATCTGTATCTATGTAATGTATCTGAATCTACAGTATGTAATGTATCTGCAGTATGTAATGTATCTGTATCCATGCAATGTATCTATCTAATGTATCTGTATCTATGTAATGTATCTGTATCTACAGTATGTAATGTATCTGTATCTATGTGATGTATCTGTATCTACAGTATGTAATGTATCTGTATCTACAGTATGTAATGTATCTGTATCTACAGTATGTAATGTATCTGTATCTACAGTATGTAATGTATCTGTATCTATGTAATGTATCTGTATCTATGTAATGTATCTGTATCTATGTAATGTATCTGTATCTACAGTATGTAATGTATCTGCAGTATGTAATGTATCTGTATCCATGCAATGTATCTATCTAATGTATCTGTATCTATGTAATGTATCTGTATCTACAGTATGTAATGTATCTGTATCCATGCAATGTATCTATCTAATGTATCTGTATCTATGTAATGTATCTGTATCTACAGTATGTAATGTATCTGTATCTATGTGATGTATCTGTATCTACAGTATGTAATGTATCTGTATCTACAGTATGTAATGTATCTGTATCTACAGTATGTAATGTATCTGTATCTACAGTATGTAATGTATCTGTATCTATGTAATGTATCTGTATCTATGTAATGTATCTGTATCTATGTAATGTATCTGTATCTACAGTATGTAATGTATCTGCAGTATGTAATGTATCTGTATCCATGCAATGTATCTATCTAATGTATCTGTATCTATGTAATGTATCTGTATCTACAGTATGTAATGTATCTGTATCTATGTGGTGTATCTGTATCTACAGTATGTAATGTATCTGAATCTACAGTATGTAATGTATCTGTATCTACAGTATGTAATGTATCTGTATCTATGTAATGTATCTGTATCTACAGTATGTAATGTATCTGTATCTATGTAATGTATCTGTATCTACAGTATGTAATGTATCTGTATCTATGTAATGTATCTGTATCTACAGTATGTAATGTATCTACAGTATGTAATGTATCTGTATCTACAGTATGTAATGTATCTACAGTATGTAATGTATCTGTATCTACAGTATGTAATGTATCTGTATCTATGTAATGTATCTGTATCTACAGTATGTAATGTATCTGTATCTACAGTATGTAATGTATCTATGTAATGTATCTGTATCTACAGTATGTAATGTATATGTATCTACAGTATGTAATGTATCTGTATCTACAGTATGTAATGTATCTGTATCTATGTAATGTATCTGTATCTATGTAATGTATCTGTATCTACAGTATGTAATGTATCTGTATCTACAGTATGTAATGTATCTGTATCTGTATCTATGTAATGTATCTGTATCTATGTAATGTATCTGTATCTATGTAATGTATCTGTATCTATGTAATGTATATGTATCTACGTAATGTATCTGTATCTACGTAATGTATCTGTATCTACAGTATATAATGTATCTGTATCTACAGTATGTAATGTATCTGTATCTATGTAATGTATCTGTATCTACAGTATGTAATGTATCTGTATCTACAGTATGTAATGTATCTGTATCTATGTAATGTATCTGTATCTATGTAATGTATCTGTATCTATGTAATGTATCTGTATCTACAGTATGTAATGTATCTGTATCTACAGTATGTAATGTATCTGTATCTACAGTATGTAATGTATCTGTATCTACAGTATGTAATGTATCTGTATCTATGTAATGTATCTGTATCTATGTAATGTATCTGTATCTATGTAATGTATCTGTATCTATGTAATGTATCTGTATCTATGTAATGTATCTGTATCTATGTAATGTATCTGTATCCACAGTATGTAATGTATCTATATCTATGTAATGTATCTGTATCTACAGTATGTAATGTATCTGTATCTACAGTATGTAATGTATCTGTATCTATGTAATGTATCTGTATCTACAGTATGTAATGTATCTATGTAATGTATCTGTATCTACAGTATGTAATGTATCTGTATCTATGTAATGTATCTGTATCTATGTAATGTATCTGTATCTACAGTATGTAATGTATCTGTATCTATGTAATGTATCTGTATCTACAGTATGTAATGTATCTGTATCTACAGTATGTAATGTATCTGTATCTATGTAATGTATCTGTATCTACAGTATGTAATGTATCTGTATCTATGTAATGTATCTGTATCTACAGTATGTAAGGTATCTGTATCTACAGTATGTAATGTATCTGTATCTGTATCTATGTAATGTATATGTATCTACAGTATGTAATGTATCTGTATCTACAGTGTGCAATGTATCTGTATCTATGTAATGTATCTGTATCTACAGTATGTAATGTATCTGTATCTACAGTATATAATGTATCTGTATCTACAGTATATAATGTATCTGTATCTATGTAATGTATCTGTATCTACAGTATGTAATGTATCTGTATCTACAGTATGTAATGTATCTATGTAATGTATCTGTATCTATGTAATGTATCTGTATCTATGTAATGTATCTGTATCTACAGTATGTAATGTATCTGTATCTACAGTATGTAATGTATCTGTATCTATGTAATGTATCTACAGTATGTAATGTATCTGTATCTATGTAATGTATCTGTATCTACAGTATGTAATGTATCTGTATCTATGTAATGTATCTGTATCTATGTAATGTATCTGTATCTACAGTATGTAATGTATCTGTATCTATGTAATGTATCTGTATCTACAGTATGTAATGTATCTGTATCTACAGTATGTAATGTATCTGTATCTATGTAATGTATCTGTATCTATGTAATGTATCTGTATCTATGTAATGTATCTGTATCTATGTAATGTATCTGTATCTATGTAATGTATCTGTATCTATGTAATGTATCTGTATCTACAGTATGTAATGTATCTGTATCTACAGTATGTAATGTATCTGTATCTACAGTATGTAATGTATCTGTATCTACAGTATGTAATGTATCTGTATCTACAGTATGTAATGTATCTGTATCTACAGTATGTAATGTATCTGTATCTATAGTATGTAATGTATCTGTATCTACAGTATGTAATGTATCTGTATCTACAGTATGTAATGTATCTGTATCTACAGAATGTAATGTATCTGTATCTACAGAATGTAATGTATCTGTATCTACAGTATGTAATGTATCTGTATCTACAGTATGTAATGTATCTGTATCTACAGTATGTAATGTATCTATGTAATGTATCTGTATCTATGTAATGTATCTGTATCTATGTAATGTATCTGTATCTACAGTATGTAATGTATCTGTATCTATGTAATGTATCTGTATCTACAGTATGTAATGTATCTGTATCTACAGTATGTAATGTATCTGTATCTATGTAATGTATCTGTATCTACAGTATGTAATGTATCTGTATCTACAGTATGTAATGTATCTGTATCTATGTAATGTATCTGTATCTATGTAATGTATCTGTATCTATGTAATGTATCTGTATCTATGTAATGTATCTGTATCTATGTAATGTATCTGTATCTACAGTATGTAATGTATCTGTATCTATGTAATGTATCTGTATATATGTAATGTATCTGTATCTACAGTATGTAATGTATCTGTATCTACAGTATGTAATGTATCTGTATCTACAGTATGTAATGTATCTGTATCTATGTAATGTATCTGTATCTATGTAATGTATCTGTATCTACAGTATGTAATGTATCTGTATCTACAGTATGTAATGTATCTGTATCTATGTAATGTATATGTATCTACAGTATGTAATGTATCTGTATCTACAGAATGTAATGTATCTGTATCTACAGTATGTAATGTATCTGTATCTATGTAATGTATCTGTATCTATGTAATGTATCTGTATCTATGTAATGTATCTGTATCTACAGTATGTAATGTATCTGTATCTACAGTATGTAATGTATCTGTATCTACAGAATGTAATGTATCTGTATCTACAGTATGTAATGTATCTGTATCTATGTAATGTATCTGTACCTATGTAATGTATCTGTATCTACAGTATGTAATGTATCTGTATCTACAGTATGTAATGTATCTGTATCTACAGTATGTAATGTATCTGTATCTACAGTATGTAATGTATCTGTATCTATGTAATGTATCTGTATCTACAGTATGTAATGTATCTGTATCTACAGTATGTAATGTATCTGTATCTATGTAATGTATCTGTATCTACAGTATGTAATGTATCTGTATCTACAGTATGTAATGTATCTGTATCTACAGTATGTAATGTATCTGTATCTACAGAATGTAATGTATCTGTATCCATGCAATGTATCTGTATCTATGTAATGTATCTGTATCTACAGTATGTAATGTATCTGTATCTACAGTATGTAATGTATCTGTATCTACAGTATGTAATGTATCTGTATCTATGTAATGTATCTGTATCTATGTAATGTATCTGTATCTACAGTATGTAATGTATCTGTATCTACAGTATGTAATGTATCTGTATCTACAGTATGTAATGTATCTGTATCTACAGTATGTAATGTATCTGTATCTACAGTATGTAATGTATCTGTATCTACAGTATGTAATGTATCTGTATCTACAGTATGTAATGTATCTGTATCTACAGTATGTAATGTATCTGTTTCTACAGTATGTAATGTATCTGTTTCTACAGTATGTAATGTATCTGTATCTACAGTATGTAATGTATCTGTATCTATGTAATGTATCTGTATCTATGTAATGTATCTGTATCTACAGTATGTAATGTATCTGTATCTACAGTATGTAATGTATCTGTATCTACAGTATGTAATGTATCTGTATCTACAGTATGTAATGTATCTGTATCTACAGTATGTAATGTATCTGTATCTACAGTATGTAATGTATCTGTATCTATGTAATGTATCTGAATCTACAGTATGTAATGTATCTGTATCCATGCAATGTATCTGTAACTACAGTACGCAATGTATCTACAGTATGTAATGTATCTGTATCTACAGTATGTAATGTATCTGTATCTACAGTATGTAATGTATCTGTATCTACAGTATGTAATGTATCTGTATCTACAGTATGTAATGTATCTGTATCTATGTAATGTATCTGTATCTACAGTATGTAATGTATCTGTATCTACAGTATGAAATGTATCTGTTTCTACAGTATGTAATGTATCTGTATCTACAGTATGTAATGTATCTGTATCCATGCAATGTATCTGTATCTATCTAATGTATCTGTATCTGTATCTATGTAATGTATCTGTATCTACAGTATGTAAGGTATCTGTATCTACAGTATGTAATGTATCTGTATCTATGTAATGTATCTGTATCTATGTAATGTATCTGTATCTATGTAATGTATCTGTATCTATGTAATGTATCTGTATCTACAGTATGTAATGTATCTGTATCTACAGAATGTAATGTATCTGTATCTACAGTATGTAATGTATCTGTATCTACAGTATGTAATGTATCTGTATCTATGTAATGTATCTGTATCTATGTAATGTATCTGTATCTATGTAATGTATCTGAATCTACAGTATGTAATGTATCTGTATCCATGCAATGTATCTGTAACTACAGTACGCAATGTATCTACAGTATGTAATGTATCTGTTTCTACAGTATGAAATGTATCTGTTTCTACAGTATGTAATGTATCTGTATCTACAGTATGTAATATATCTGTATCCATGCAATGTATCTGTATCTATCTAATGTATCTGTATCTGTATCTACAGTATGTAATGTATCTGTATCTACAGTATGTATCTGTATCTACAGTATGTAATGTATCTGTATCTATGTAATGTATCTGTATCTATGTAATGTATCTGTATCTATGTAATGTATCTGTATCTACAGTATGTAATGTATCTGTAGTATGTAATGTATCTGTATCTACAGTATGTAATGTATCTGTATCTACAGTATGTAATGTATCTGTATCTACAGTATGTAATGTATCTACAGTATGTAATGTATCTGTATCTACAGTATGTAATGTATCTGTATCTACAGTATGTAATGTATCTGTATCTACAGTATGTAATGTTTCTGTATCTATGTAATGTATCTGTATCTACAGTATGTAATGTTTCTGTATCTATGTAATGTATCTGTAGCTACAGTATGTAATGTATCTGTATCTATGTAATGTATCTGTATCTATGTAATGTATCTGTATCTACAGTATGTAATGTATCTGCAGTATGTAATGTATCTGTATCTATGCAATGTATCTATCTAATGTATCTGTATCTATGTAATGTATCTGTATCTACAGTATGTAATGTATCTGTATCTATGTGATGTATCTGTATCTACAGTATGTAATGTATCTGTATCTACAGTATGTAATGTATCTGTATCTACAGTATGTAATGTATCTGTATCTATGTAATGTATCTGTATCTATGTAATGTATCTGTATCTATGTAATGTATCTGTATCTATGTAATGTATCTGTATCTACAGTATGTAATGTATCTGCAGTATGTAATGTATCTGTATCCATGCAATGTATCTATCTAATGTATCTGTATCTATGTAATGTATCTGTATCTACAGTATGTAATGTATCTGTATCTATGTGGTGTATCTGTATCTACAGTATGTAATGTATCTGTATCTACAGTATGTAATGTATCTGTATCTACAGTATGTAATGTATCTGTATCTATGTAATGTATCTGTATCTACAGTATGTAATGTATCTGTATCTATGTAATGTATCTGTATCTACAGTATGTAATGTATCTGTATCTATGTAATGTATCTGTATCTACAGTATGTAATGTATCTACAGTATGTAATGTATCTGTATCTACAGTATGTAATGTATCTACAGTATGTAATGTATCTGTATCTACAGTATGTAATGTATCTGTATCTATGTAATGTATCTGTATCTACAGTATGTAATGTATCTGTATCTACAGTATGTAATGTATCTATGTAATGTATCTGTATCTACAGTATGTAATGTATCTGTATCTACAGTATGTAATGTATCTGTATCTATGTAATGTATCTGTATCTATGTAATGTATCTGTATCTACAGTATGTAATGTATCTGTATCTACAGTATGTAATGTATCTGTATCTGTATCTATGTAATGTATCTGTATCTATGTAATGTATCTGTATCTATGTAATGTATCTGTATCTACGTAATGTATCTGTATCTACAGTATATAATGTATCTGTATCTACAGTATGTAATGTATCTGTATCTATGTAATGTATCTGTATCTACAGTATGTAATGTATCTGTATCTATGTAATGTATCTGTATCTATGTAATGTATCTGTATCTATGTAATGTATCTGTATCTATGTAATGTATCTGTATCTATGTAATGTATCTGTATCTATGTAATGTATCTGTATCTACAGTATGTAATGTATCTGTATCTATGTAATGTATCTGTATCTATGTAATGTATCTGTATCTATGTAATGTATCTGTATCTACAGTATGTAATGTATCTGTATCTACAGTATGTAATGTATCTGTATCTACAGTATGTAATGTATCTGTATCTATGTAATGTATCTGTATCTATGTAATGTATCTGTATCTATGTAATGTATCTGTATCTATGTAATGTATCTGTATCTATGTAATGTATCTGTATCCACAGTATGTAATGTATCTATATCTATGTAATGTATCTGTATCTATGTAATGTATCTGTATCTACAGTATGTAATGTATCTACAGTATATAATGTATCTGTATCTACAGTATGTAATGTATCTGTATCTATGTAATGTATCTGTATCTACAGTATGTAATGTATCTATGTAATGTATCTGTATCTACAGTATGTAATGTATCTGTATCTATGTAATGTATCTGTATCTATGTAATGTATCTGTATCTACAGTATGTAATGTATCTGTATCTACAGTATGTAATGTATCTGTATCTATGTAATGTATCTGTATCTACAGTATGTAATGTATCTGTATCTACAGTATGTAATGTATCTGTATCTATGTAATGTATCTGTATCTACAGTATGTAATGTATCTGTATCTACAGTATGTAATGTATCTGTATCTGTATCTATGTAATGTATCTGTATCTACAGTGTGCAATGTATCTGTATCTATGTAATGTATCTGTATCTACAGTATGTAATGTATCTGTATCTATGTAATGTATCTGTATCTACAGTATGTAATGTATCTGTATCTATGTAATGTATCTGTATCTACAGTATGTAATGTATCTGTTTCTACAGTATGTAATGTATCTATGTAATGTATATGTATCCACAGTATGTAATGTATCTGTATCTATGTAATGTATCTGTATCTACAGTATGTAATGTATCTGTATCTATGTAATGTATCTGTATCTACAGTATGTAATGTATCTGTATCTACAGTATATAATGTATCTGTATCTACAGTATATAATGTATCTGTATCTATGTAATGTATCTGTATCTACAGTATGTAATGTATCTGTATCTACAGTATATAATGTATCTGTATCTACAGTATGTGATGTATCTGTATCTATGTAATGTATCTGTATCTACAGTATGTAATGTATCTGTATCTATGTAATGTATCTGTATCTACAGTATGTAATGTATCTGTATCTATGTAATGTATCTGTATCTACAGTATGTAATGTATCTGTATCTATGTAATGTATCTGTATCTACAGTATGTAATGTATCTGTTTCTACAGTATGTAATGTATCTATGTAATGTATATGTATCCACAGTATGTAATGTATCTGTATCTATGTAATGTATCTGTATCTACAGTATGTAATGTATCTGTATCTATGTAATGTATCTGTATCTACAGTATGTAATGTATCTGTATCCACAGTATGTAATGTATCTGTATCCACAGTATGTAATGTATCTGTATCTACAGTATATAATGTATCTGTATCTACAGTATATGATGTATCTGTATCTACAGTATGTAATGTATCTGTATCTACAGTATGTAATGTATCTGTATCTACAGTATGTAATGTATCTGTATCTACAGTATGTAATGTATCTGTATCTATGTAATGTATCTGTATCTACAGTATGTAATGTATCTGTATCTACAGTATGTAATGTATCTGTATCTATGTAATGTATCTGTAACTACAGTATGTAATGTATCTGTATCTACAGTATGTAATGTATCTGTATCTACAGTATGTAATGTATCTGTATCTACAGTATGTAATGTATCTGTATCTACAGTATGTAATGTATCTGTTTCTACAGTATGTAATGTATCTGTATCTACGTATGTAATGTATCTGTATCTACAGTATGTAATGTATCTGTATCTACAGTATGTAATGTATCTGTATCTACAGTATGTAATGTATCTGTATCTACAGTATGTAATGTATCTGTATCTACAGTATGTAATGTATCTGTATCTACAGTATGTAATGTATCTGTATCTACAGTATGTAATGTATCTGCAGTATGTAATGTATCTGTATCCATGCAATGTATCTATCTAATGTATCTGTATCTATGTAATGTATCTGTATCTACAGTATGTAATGTATCTGTATCTATGTGGTGTATCTGTATCTACAGTATGTAATGTATCTGTATCTACAGTATGTAATGTATCTGTATCTACAGTATGTAATGTATCTGTATCTATGTAATGTATCTGTATCTACAGTATGTAATGTATCTGTATCTATGTAATGTATCTGTATCTACAGTATGTAATGTATCTGTATCTATGTAATGTATCTGTATCTACAGTATGTAATGTATCTACAGTATGTAATGTATCTGTATCTACAGTATGTAATGTATCTACAGTATGTAATGTATCTGTATCTACAGTATGTAATGTATCTGTATCTATGTAATGTATCTGTATCTACAGTATGTAATGTATCTGTATCTACAGTATGTAATGTATCTATGTAATGTATCTGTATCTACAGTATGTAATGTATCTGTATCTACAGTATGTAATGTATCTGTATCTATGTAATGTATCTGTATCTATGTAATGTATCTGTATCTACAGTATGTAATGTATCTGTATCTACAGTATGTAATGTATCTGTATCTGTATCTATGTAATGTATCTGTATCTATGTAATGTATCTGTATCTATGTAATGTATCTGTATCTACGTAATGTATCTGTATCTACAGTATATAATGTATCTGTATCTACAGTATGTAATGTATCTGTATCTATGTAATGTATCTGTATCTACAGTATGTAATGTATCTGTATCTATGTAATGTATCTGTATCTATGTAATGTATCTGTATCTATGTAATGTATCTGTATCTATGTAATGTATCTGTATCTATGTAATGTATCTGTATCTATGTAATGTATCTGTATCTACAGTATGTATCTGTATCTATGTAATGTATCTGTATCTATGTAATGTATCTGTATCTACAGTATGTAATGTATCTGTATCTACAGTATGTAATGTATCTGTATCTACAGTATGTAATGTATCTGTATCTATGTAATGTATCTGTATCTATGTAATGTATCTGTATCTATGTAATGTATCTGTATCTATGTAATGTATCTGTATCTATGTAATGTATCTGTATCTATGTAATGTATCTGTATCCACAGTATGTAATGTATCTATATCTATGTAATGTATCTGTATCTATGTAATGTATCTGTATCTACAGTATGTAATGTATCTACAGTATATAATGTATCTGTATCTACAGTATGTAATGTATCTGTATCTATGTAATGTATCTGTATCTACAGTATGTAATGTATCTATGTAATGTATCTGTATCTACAGTATGTAATGTATCTGTATCTATGTAATGTATCTGTATCTATGTAATGTATCTGTATCTACAGTATGTAATGTATCTGTATCTACAGTATGTAATGTATCTGTATCTATGTAATGTATCTGTATCTACAGTATGTAATGTATCTGTATCTACAGTATGTAATGTATCTGTATCTATGTAATGTATCTGTATCTACAGTATGTAATGTATCTGTATCTACAGTATGTAATGTATCTGTATCTGTATCTATGTAATGTATCTGTATCTACAGTGTGCAATGTATCTGTATCTATGTAATGTATCTGTATCTACAGTATGTAATGTATCTGTATCTATGTAATGTATCTGTATCTACAGTATGTAATGTATCTGTATCTATGTAATGTATCTGTATCTACAGTATGTAATGTATCTGTTTCTACAGTATGTAATGTATCTATGTAATGTATATGTATCCACAGTATGTAATGTATCTGTATCTATGTAATGTATCTGTATCTACAGTATGTAATGTATCTGTATCTATGTAATGTATCTGTATCTACAGTATGTAATGTATCTGTATCTACAGTATATAATGTATCTGTATCTACAGTATATAATGTATCTGTATCTATGTAATGTATCTGTATCTACAGTATGTAATGTATCTGTATCTACAGTATATAATGTATCTGTATCTACAGTATGTAATGTATCTGTATCTATGTAATGTATCTGTATCTACAGTATGTAATGTATCTGTATCTATGTAATGTATCTGTATCTACAGTATGTAATGTATCTGTATCTATGTAATGTATCTGTATCTACAGTATGTAATGTATCTGTTTCTACAGTATGTAATGTATCTATGTAATGTATATGTATCCACAGTATGTAATGTATCTGTATCTATGTAATGTATCTGTATCTACAGTATGTAATGTATCTGTATCTATGTAATGTATCTGTATCTACAGTATGTAATGTATCTGTATCCACAGTATGTAATGTATCTGTATCCACAGTATGTAATGTATCTGTATCTACAGTATATAATGTATCTGTATCTACAGTATATAATGTATCTGTATCTACAGTATGTAATGTATCTGTATCTACAGTATGTAATGTATCTGTATCTACAGTATGTAATGTATCTGTATCTACAGTATGTAATGTATCTGTATCTATGTAATGTATCTGTATCTACAGTATGTAATGTATCTGTATCTACAGTATGTAATGTATCTGTATCTATGTAATGTATCTGTAACTACAGTATGTAATGTATCTGTATCTACAGTATGTAATGTATCTGTATCTACAGTATGTAATGTATCTGTATCTACAGTATGTAATGTATCTGTATCTACAGTATGTAATGTATCTGTATCTACAGTATGTAATGTATCTGTATCTACAGTATGTAATGTATCTGTATCTACAGTATGTATCTGTATCTACAGTATGTAATGTATCTGTATCTACAGTATGTAATGTATCTGTATCTACAGTATGTAATGTATCTGTATCTACAGTATGTAATGTATCTGTATCTACAGTATGTAATGTATCTGTATCTACAGTATGTAATGTATCTGTATCTACAGTATGTAATGTATCTGTATCTACAGTATGTAATGTATCTGTATCTACAGTATGTAATGTATCTGTTTCTACAGTATGTAATGTATCTGTTTCTACAGTATGTAATGTATCTGTTTCTACAGTATGTAATGTATCTGTATCTACAGTATGTAATGTATCTGTATCTATGTAATGTATCTGTATCTATGTAATGTATCTGTATCTACAGTATGTAATGTATCTGTATCTACAGTATGTAATGTATCTGTATCTACAGTATGTAATGTATCTGTATCTACAGTATGTAATGTATCTGTATCTACAGTATGTAATGTATCTGTATCTACAGTATGTAATGTATCTGTATCTATGTAATGTATCTGAATCTACAGTATGTAATGTATCTGTATCCATGCAATGTATCTGTAACTACAGTACGCAATGTATCTACAGTATGTAATGTATCTGTATCTGTATCTATGTAATGTATCTGTATCTACAGTATGTAATGTATCTGTATCTACAGTATGTAATGTATCTGTTTCTACAGTATGAAATGTATCTGTTTCTACAGTATGTAATGTATCTGTATCTACAGTATGTAATGTATCTGTATCCATGCAATGTATCTGTATCTATCTAATGTATCTGTATCTGTATCTATGTAATGTATCTGTATCTACAGTATGTAAGGTATCTGTATCTACAGTATGTAATGTATCTGTATCTATGTAATGTATCTGTATCTATGTAATGTATCTGTATCTATGTAATGTATCTGTATCTATGTAATGTATCTGTATCTACAGTATGTAATGTATCTGTATCTACAGAATGTAATGTATCTGTATCTACAGTATGTAATGTATCTGTATCTACAGTATGTAATGTATCTGTATCTATGTAATGTATCTGTATCTATGTAATGTATCTGTATCTATGTAATGTATCTGAATCTACAGTATGTAATGTATCTGTATCCATGCAATGTATCTGTAACTACAGTACGCAATGTATCTACAGTATGTAATGTATCTGTTTCTACAGTATGAAATGTATCTGTTTCTACAGTATGTAATGTATCTGTATCTACAGTATGTAATATATCTGTATCCATGCAATGTATCTGTATCTATCTAATGTATCTGTATCTGTATCTACAGTATGTAATGTATCTGTATCTACAGTATGTATCTGTATCTACAGTATGTAATGTATCTGTATCTATGTAATGTATCTGTATCTATGTAATGTATCTGTATCTATGTAATGTATTATGTATCTACAGTATGTAATGTATCTGTAGTATGTAATGTATCTGTATCTACAGAATGTAATGTATCTGTATCTACAGTATGTAATGTATCTGTATCTACAGTATGTAATGTATCTGTATCTACAGTATGTAATGTATCTACAGTATGTAATGTATCTGTATCTACAGTATGTAATGTATCTGTATCTACAGTATGTAATGTATCTGTATCTACAGTATGTAATGTTTCTGTATCTATGTAATGTATCTGTATCTACAGTATGTAATGTTTCTGTATCTATGTAATGTATCTGTAGCTACAGTATGTAATGTATCTGTATCTATGTAATGTATCTGTATCTATGTAATGTATCTGTATCTACAGTATGTAATGTATCTGCAGTATGTAATGTATCTGTATCTATGCAATGTATCTATCTAATGTATCTGTATCTATGTAATGTATCTGTATCTACAGTATGTAATGTATCTGTATCTACAGTATGTAATGTATCTGTATCTACAGTATGTAATGTATCTGTATCTACAGTATGTAATGTATCTGTATCTATGTAATTATCTGTATCTATGTAATGTATCTGTATCTATGTAATGTATCTGTATCTATGTAATGTATCTGTATCTATGTAATGTATCTGTATCTACAGTATGTAATGTATCTGCAGTATGTAATGTATCTGTATCCATGCAATGTATCTATCTAATGTATCTGTATCTATGTAATGTATCTGTATCTACAGTATGTAATGTATCTGTATCTATGTGGTGTATCTGTATCTACAGTATGTAATGTATCTGTATCTACAGTATGTAATGTATCTGTATCTACAGTATGTAATGTATATGTATCTATGTAATGTATCTGTATCTACAGTATGTAATGTATCTGTATCTATGTAATGTATCTGTATCTACAGTATGTAATGTATCTGTATCTATGTAATGTATCTGTATCTACAGTATGTAATGTATCTACAGTATGTAATGTATCTGTATCTACAGTATGTAATGTATCTACAGTATGTAATGTATCTGTATCTACAGTATGTAATGTATCTGTATCTATGTAATGTATCTGTATCTACAGTATGTAATGTATCTGTATCTACAGTATGTAATGTATCTATGTAATGTATCTGTATCTACAGTATGTAATGTATCTGTATCTACAGTATGTAATGTATCTGTATCTATGTAATGTATCTGTATCTATGTAATGTATCTGTATCTACAGTATGTAATGTATCTGTATCTGTATCTATGTAATGTATCTGTATCTGTATCTATGTAATGTATCTGTATCTATGTAATGTATCTGTATCTATGTAATGTATCTGTATCTACGTAATGTATCTGTATCTACAGTATATAATGTATCTGTATCTACAGTATGTAATGTATCTGTATCTATGTAATGTATCTGTATCTACAGTATGTAATGTATCTGTATCTACAGTATGTAATGTATCTGTATCTATGTAATGTATCTGTATCTATGTAATGTATCTGTATCTATGTAATGTATCTGTATCTATGTAATGTATCTGTATCTATGTAATGTATCTGTATCTACAGTATGTAATGTATCTGTATCTATGTAATGTATCTGTATCTATGTAATGTATCTGTATCTACAGTATGTAATGTATCTGTATCTACAGTATGTAATGTATCTGTATCTACAGTATGTAATGTATCTGTATCTACAGTATGTAATGTATCTGTATCTACAGTATGTAATGTATCTGTATCTACAGTATGTAATGTATCTGTATCTATGTAATGTATCTGAATCTACAGTATGTAATGTATCTGTATCCATGCAATGTATCTGTAACTACAGTACGCAATGTATCTACAGTATGTAATGTATCTGTATCTGTATCTATGTAATGTATCTGTATCTACAGTATGTAATGTATCTGTATCTACAGTATGTAATGTATCTGTTTCTACAGTATGAAATGTATCTGTTTCTACAGTATGTAATGTATCTGTATCTACAGTATGTAATGTATCTGTATCCATGCAATGTATCTGTATCTGTATCTATGTAATGTATCTGTATCTACAGTATGTAAGGTATCTGTATCTACAGTATGTAATGTATCTGTATCTATGTAATGTATCTGTATCTATGTAATGTATCTGTATCTATGTAATGTATCTGTATCTATGTAATGTATCTGTATCTACAGTATGTAATGTATCTGTATCTACAGAATGTAATGTATCTGTATCTACAGTATGTAATGTATCTGTATCTACAGTATGTAATGTATCTGTATCTATGTAATGTATCTGTATCTATGTAATGTATCTGTATCTATGTAATGTATCTGAATCTACAGTATGTAATGTATCTGTATCCATGCAATGTATCTGTAACTACAGTACGCAATGTATCTACAGTATGTAATGTATCTGTTTCTACAGTATGAAATGTATCTGTTTCTACAGTATGTAATGTATCTGTATCTACAGTATGTAATATATCTGTATCCATGCAATGTATCTGTATCTATCTAATGTATCTGTATCTGTATCTACAGTATGTAATGTATCTGTATCTACAGTATGTATCTGTATCTACAGTATGTAATGTATCTGTATCTATGTAATGTATCTGTATCTATGTAATGTATCTGTATCTATGTAATGTATTATGTATCTACAGTATGTAATGTATCTGTAGTATGTAATGTATCTGTATCTACAGAATGTAATGTATCTGTATCTACAGTATGTAATGTATCTGTATCTACAGTATGTAATGTATCTGTATCTACAGTATGTAATGTATCTACAGTATGTAATGTATCTGTATCTACAGTATGTAATGTATCTGTATCTACAGTATGTAATGTATCTGTATCTACAGTATGTAATGTTTCTGTATCTATGTAATGTATCTGTATCTACAGTATGTAATGTTTCTGTATCTATGTAATGTATCTGTAGCTACAGTATGTAATGTATCTGTATCTATGTAATGTATCTGTATCTATGTAATGTATCTGTATCTACAGTATGTAATGTATCTGCAGTATGTAATGTATCTGTATCTATGCAATGTATCTATCTAATGTATCTGTATCTATGTAATGTATCTGTATCTACAGTATGTAATGTATCTGTATCTACAGTATGTAATGTATCTGTATCTACAGTATGTAATGTATCTGTATCTACAGTATGTAATGTATCTGTATCTATGTAATTATCTGTATCTATGTAATGTATCTGTATCTATGTAATGTATCTGTATCTATGTAATGTATCTGTATCTATGTAATGTATCTGTATCTACAGTATGTAATGTATCTGCAGTATGTAATGTATCTGTATCCATGCAATGTATCTATCTAATGTATCTGTATCTATGTAATGTATCTGTATCTACAGTATGTAATGTATCTGTATCTATGTGGTGTATCTGTATCTACAGTATGTAATGTATCTGTATCTACAGTATGTAATGTATCTGTATCTACAGTATGTAATGTATATGTATCTATGTAATGTATCTGTATCTACAGTATGTAATGTATCTGTATCTATGTAATGTATCTGTATCTACAGTATGTAATGTATCTGTATCTATGTAATGTATCTGTATCTACAGTATGTAATGTATCTACAGTATGTAATGTATCTGTATCTACAGTATGTAATGTATCTACAGTATGTAATGTATCTGTATCTACAGTATGTAATGTATCTGTATCTATGTAATGTATCTGTATCTACAGTATGTAATGTATCTGTATCTACAGTATGTAATGTATCTATGTAATGTATCTGTATCTACAGTATGTAATGTATCTGTATCTACAGTATGTAATGTATCTGTATCTATGTAATGTATCTGTATCTATGTAATGTATCTGTATCTACAGTATGTAATGTATCTGTATCTGTATCTATGTAATGTATCTGTATCTGTATCTATGTAATGTATCTGTATCTATGTAATGTATCTGTATCTATGTAATGTATCTGTATCTACGTAATGTATCTGTATCTACAGTATATAATGTATCTGTATCTACAGTATGTAATGTATCTGTATCTATGTAATGTATCTGTATCTACAGTATGTAATGTATCTGTATCTACAGTATGTAATGTATCTGTATCTATGTAATGTATCTGTATCTATGTAATGTATCTGTATCTATGTAATGTATCTGTATCTATGTAATGTATCTGTATCTATGTAATGTATCTGTATCTACAGTATGTAATGTATCTGTATCTATGTAATGTATCTGTATCTATGTAATGTATCTGTATATATGTAATGTATCTGTATCTACAGTATGTAATGTATCTGTATCTACAGTATGTAATGTATCTGTATCTATGTAATGTATCTGTATCTATGTAATGTATCTGTATCTATGTAATGTATCTGTATCTATGTAATGTATCTGTATCTATGTAATGTATCTGTATCCACAGTATGTAATGTATCTATATCTATGTAATGTATCTGTATCTATGTAATGTATCTGTATCTACAGTATGTAATGTATCTACAGTATATAATGTATCTGTATCTACAGTATGTAATGTATCTGTATCTATGTAATGTATATGTATCTACAGTATGTAATGTATCTATGTAATGTATCTGTATCTACAGTATGTAATGTATCTGTATCTATGTAATGTATCTGTATCTATGTAATGTATCTGTATCTACAGTATGTAATGTATCTGTATCTACAGTATGTAATGTATCTGTATCTATGTAATGTATCTGTATCTACAGTATGTAATGTATCTGTATCTATGTAATGTATCTGTATCTACAGTATGTAATGTATCTGTATCTATGTAATGTATCTGTATCTACAGTATGTAATGTATCTGTATCTACAGTATGTAATGTATCTGTATCTACAGTATGTAATGTATCTGTATCTACAGTATGTAATGTATCTGTATCTACAGTGTGCAATGTATCTGTATCTATGTAATGTATCTGTATCTACAGTATGTAATGTATCTGTATCTATGTAATGTATCTGTATCTAAAGTATGTAATGTATCTGTATCTATGTAATGTATCTGTATCTACAGTATGTAATGTATCTGTTTCTACAGTATGTAATGTATCTATGTAATGTATATGTATCCACAGTATGTAATGTATCTGTATCTATGTAATGTATCTGTATCTACAGTATGTAATGTATCTGTATCTATGTAATGTATCTGTATCTACAGTATGTAATGTATCTGTATCTACAGTATATAATGTATCTGTATCTACAGTATATAATGTATCTGTATCTATGTAATGTATCTGTATCTACAGTATGTAATGTATCTGTATCTACAGTATATAATGTATCTGTATCTACAGTATGTGATGTATCTGTATCTATGTAATGTATCTGTATCTACAGTATGTAATGTATCTGTATCTATGTAATGTATCTGTATCTACAGTATGTAATGTATCTGTATCTATGTAATGTATCTGTATCTACAGTATGTAATGTATCTGTTTCTACAGTATGTAATGTATCTATGTAATGTATATGTATCCACAGTATGTAATGTATCTGTATCTATGTAATGTATCTGTATCTACAGTATGTAATGTATCTGTATCTATGTAATGTATCTGTATCTACAGTATGTAATGTATCTGTATCCACAGTATGTAATGTATCTGTATCCACAGTATGTAATGTATCTGTATCTACAGTATATAATGTATCTGTATCTACAGTATATAATGTATCTGTATCTACAGTATGTAATGTATCTGTATCTACAGTATGTAATGTATCTGTATCTACAGTATGTAATGTATCTGTATCTACAGTATGTAATGTATCTGTATCTATGTAATGTATCTGTATCTACAGTATGTAATGTATCTGTATCTACAGTATGTAATGTATCTGTATCTATGTAATGTATCTGTATCTACAGTATGTAATGTATCTGTATCTACAGTATATAATGTATCTGTATCTACAGTATATAATGTATCTGTATCTATGTAATGTATCTGTATCTACAGTATGTAATGTATCTGTATCTACAGTATATAATGTATCTGTATCTACAGTATGTGATGTATCTGTATCTATGTAATGTATCTGTATCTACAGTATGTAATGTATCTGTATCTATGTAATGTATCTGTATCTACAGTATGTAATGTATCTGTATCTATGTAATGTATCTGTATCTACAGTATGTAATGTATCTGTTTCTACAGTATGTAATGTATCTATGTAATGTATATGTATCCACAGTATGTAATGTATCTGTATCTATGTAATGTATCTGTATCTACAGTATGTAATGTATCTGTATCTATGTAATGTATCTGTATCTACAGTATGTAATGTATCTGTATCCACAGTATGTAATGTATCTGTATCCACAGTATGTAATGTATCTGTATCTACAGTATATAATGTATCTGTATCTACAGTATATAATGTATCTGTATCTACAGTATGTAATGTATCTGTATCTACAGTATGTAATGTATCTGTATCTACAGTATGTAATGTATCTGTATCTACAGTATGTAATGTATCTGTATCTACAGTATGTAATGTATCTGTATCTACAGTATGTAATGTATCTGTTTCTACAGTATGTAATGTATCTGTTTCTACAGTATGTAATGTATCTGTATCTACAGTATGTAATGTATCTGTATCTATGTAATGTATCTGTATCTATGTAATGTATCTGTATCTATGTAATGTATCTGTATCTACAGTATGTAATGTATCTGTATCTACAGTATGTAATGTATCTGTATCTACAGTATGTAATGTATCTGTATCTACAGTATGTAATGTATCTGTATCTATGTAATGTATCTGAATCTACAGTATGTAATGTATCTGTATCCATGCAATGTATCTGTAACTACAGTACGCAATGTATCTACAGTATGTAATGTATCTGTATCTATGAAATGTATCTGTTTCTACAGTATGTCATGTATCTGTATCTACAGTATGTAATGTATCTGTATCCATGCAATGTATCTGTATCTATCTAATGTATCTGTATCTGTATCTATGTAATGTATCTGTATCTACAGTATGTAATGTATCTGTATCTATGTAATGTATCTGTATCTATGTAATGTATCTGTATCTATGTAATGTATCTGTATCTATGTAATGTATCTGTATCTATGTAATGTATCTGTATCTACAGTATGTAATGTATCTGTATCTACAGTATGTAATGTATCTGTATCTATGTAATGTATCTGTATCTATGTAATGTATCTGTATCTATGTAATGTATCTGTATCTATGTAATGTATCTGTATCTATGTAATGTATCTGAATCTACAGTACGCAATGTATCTACAGTATGTAATGTATCTGTATCTATGTAATGTATCTGTATCTATGTAATGTATCTGTATCCATGCAATGTATCTGTAACTACAGTACGCAATGTATCTACAGTATGTAATGTATCTGTTTCTACAGTATGAAATGTATCTGTTTCTACAGTATGTAATGTATCTGTATCTACAGTATGTAATATATCTGTATCCATGCAATGTATCTGTATCTATCTAATGTATCTGTATCTGTATCTATGTAATGTATCTGTATCTACAGTATGTAATGTATCTGTATCTACAGTATGTAATGTATCTGTATCTATGTAATGTATCTGTATCTATGTAATGTATCTGTATCTATGTAATGTATCTGTATCTACAGTATGTAATGTATCTGTAGTATGTAATGTATCTGTATCTACAGAATGTAATGTATCTGTATCTACAGTATGTAATGTATCTGTATCTACAGTATGTAATGTATCTACAGTATGTAATGTATCTACAGTATGTAATGTATCTGTATCTACAGTATGTAATGTATCTGTATCTACAGTATGTAATGTATCTGTTTCTACAGTATGTAATGTATCTGTATCTACAGTATGTAATGTTTCTGTATCTATGTAATGTATCTGTAGCTACAGTATGTAATGTATCTGTATCTATGTAATGTATCTGTATCTATGTAATGTATCTGTATCTACAGTATGTAATGTATCTGCAGTATGTAATGTATCTGTATCCATGCAATGTATCTGTATCTATGTAATGTATCTGTATCTACAGTATGTAATGTATCTGTATCTATGTGATGTATCTGTATCTACAGTATGTAATGTATCTGTATCTACAGTATGTAATGTATCTGTATCTATGTAATGTATCTGTATCTATGTAATGTATCTGTATCTATGTAATGTATCTGTATCTATGTAATGTATCTGTATCTACAGTATGTAATGTATCTGCAGTATGTAATGTATCTGTATCCATGCAATGTATCTGTATCTACAGTATGTAATGTATCTGTATCTATGTAATGTATCTGTATCTACAGTATGTAATGTATCTACAGTATGTAATGTATCTGTATCTACAGTATGTAATGTATCTGTATCTATGTAATGTATCTGTATCCACAGTATGTAATGTATCTGTATCTACAGTATGTAATTTATCTGTATCTACAGTATGTAATGTATCTGTATCTACAGTATGTAATGTATCTGTATCTACAGTATGTAATTTATCTGTATCTACAGTATGTAATGTATCTGTATCTACAGTATGTAATGTATCTGTATCTACAGTATGTAATGTATCTGTATCTACAGTATGTAATGTATCTACAGTATGTAATGTATCTGTATCTACAGTATGTAATGTATCTGTATCTATGTAATGTATCTGTATCTACAGTATGTAATGTATCTGTATCTACAGTATGTAATGTATCTATGTAATGTATCTGTATCTACAGTATGTAATGTATCTGTATCTACAGTATGTAATGTATCTGTATCTACAGTATGTAATGTATCTGTATCTATGTAATGTATCTGTATCTATGTAATGTATCTGTATCTACAGTATGTAATGTATCTGTATCTACAGTATGTAATGTATCTGTATCTGTATCTATGTAATGTATCTGTATCTGTATCTATGTAATGTATCTGTATCTATGTAATGTATCTGTATCTATGTAATGTATCTGTATCTACGTAATGTATATGTATCTACGTAATGTATCTGTATCTACAGTATGTAATGTATCTGTATCTACAGTATGTAATGTATCTGTATCTACAGTATGTAATGTATCTGTATCTATGTAATGTATCTGTATCTATGTAATGTATCTGTATCTATGTAATGTATCTGTATCTATGTAATGTATCTGTATCTATGTAATGTATCTGTATCTATGTAATGTATCTGTATCTACAGTATGTAATGTATCTGTATCTACAGTATGTAATGTATCTGTATCTATGTAATGTATCTGTATCTATGTAATGTATCTGTATCTATGTAATGTATCTGTATCTATGTAATGTATCTGTATCTATGTAATGTATCTGTATCTATGTAATGTATCTGTATCCACAGTATGTAATGTATCTATATCTATGTAATGTATCTGTATCTATGTAATGTATCTGTATCTACAGTATGTAATGTATCTACAGTATATAATGTATCTGTATCTACAGTATGTAATGTATCTGTATCTATGTAATGTATCTGTATCTACAGTATGTAATGTATCTATGTAATGTATCTGTATCTACAGTATGTAATGTATCTGTATCTATGTAATGTATCTGTATCTACAGTATGTAATGTATCTGTATCTACAGTATGTAATGTATCTGTATCTATGTAATGTATCTGTATCTACAGTATGTAATGTATCTGTATCTACAGTATGTAATGTATCTGTATCTATGTAATGTATCTGTATCTACAGTATGTAATGTATCTGTATCTATGTAATGTATCTGTATCTACAGTATGTAATGTATCTGTATCTACAGTATGTAATGTATCTGTATCTGTATCTATGTAATGTATCTGTATCTACAGTATGTAATGTATCTGTATCTACAGTGTGCAATGTATCTGTATCTATGTAATGTATCTGTATCTACAGTATGTAATGTATCTGTATCTACAGTATATAATGTATCTGTATCTACAGTATATAATGTATCTGTCTCTATGTAATGTATCTGTATCTACAGTATGTAATGTATCTGTATCTACAGTATATAATGTATCTGTATCTACAGTATGTGATGTATCTGTATATATGTAATGTATCTGTATCTATGTAATGTATCTGTATCTATGTAATGTATCTACAGTATGTAATGTATCTGTATCTATGTAATGTATCTGTATCTACAGTATGTAATGTATCTGTATCTATGTAATGTATCTGTATCTACAGTATGTAATGTATCTGTTTCTACAGTATGTAATGTATCTATGTAATGTATATGTATCCACAGTATGTAATGTATCTGTATCTATGTAATGTATCTGTATCTACAGTATGTAATGTATCTGTATCTATGTAATGTATCTGTATCCACAGTATGTAATGTATCTGTATCCACAGTATGTAATGTATCTGTATCTACAGTATGTAATGTATCTGTATCTACAGTATGTAATGTATCTGTATCTACAGTATGTAATGTATCTGTATCTACAGTATGTAATGTATCTGTATCTACAGTATGTAATGTATCTGTATCTATGTAATGTATCTGTATCTACAGTATGTAATGTATCTGTATCTACAGTATGTAATGTATCTGTATCTATGTAATGTATCTGTTTCTACAGTATGTAATGTATATGTATCCACAGTATGTAATGTATCTGTATCTATGTAATGTATCTACAGTATGTAATGTATCTGTATCTATGTAATGTATCTGTATCTACAGTATGTAATGTATCTGTATCCACAGTATGTAATGTATCTGTATCTATGTAATGTATCTACAGTATGTAATGTATCTGTATCTATGTAATGTATCTGTATCTACAGTATGTAATGTATCTGTATCTACAGTATGTAATGTATATGTATCCACAGTATGTAATGTATCTGTATATATGTAATGTATCTACAGTATGTAATGTATCTGTATCTATGTAATGTATCTGTATCTACAGTATGTAATGTATCTGTATCTACAGTATGTAATGTATCTGTATCTACAGTATGTAATGTATCTGTATCTATGTAATGTATCTGTATCTACAGTATGTAATGTATCTGTATCTACAGTATGTAATGTATCTGTATCTATGTAATGTATCTGTAACTACAGTATGTAATGTATCTGTATCTATGTAATGTATCTGTATCTATGTAATGTATCTGTTTCTACAGTATGTAATGTATCTGTATCTACAGTATGTAATGTATCTGTATCTATGTAATGTATCTGTAGCTACAGTATGTAATGTATCTGTATCTATGTAATGTATCTGTATCTATGTAATGTATCTGTTTCTACAGTATGTAATGTATATGTATCCACAGTATGTAATGTATCTGTATCTATGTAATGTATCTACAGTATGTAATGTATCTGTATCTATGTAATGTATCTGTATCTACAGTATGTAATGTATCTGTATCCACAGTATGTAATGTATCTGTATCCACAGTATGTAATGTATCTGTATCTACAGTATGTAATGTATCTGTATCTACAGTATGTAATGTATCTGTATCTACAGTATGTAATGTATCTGTATCTATGTAATGTATCTGTATCTACAGTATGTAATGTATCTGTATCTATGTAATGTATCTGTATCTACAGTATGTAATGTATCTATGTTGTAATGTTTTGCACCATGGAATTTAGGTACCACAATGGAAATAAGTCTGACTTGTGTGTGATATCCCGTGTCACGTTTTTGAAATGTGGGCAACTCCAGCGTTACGGACATTCCATTTGCACACAAAATCACAACTTTAACGACTCAAAGATTGGACAAAAAATATAAATGTAACTTGTGTACCCCTTGGGTACGGCAATGCATTCTGAAAGTATTCAGACCCCTTCCCTTTTTCCATATTTTGTTACGTTACAGCCTTATTCTAAAATTGATTACATTATTTTTTCCTCATCAATTTACACACAATACCCCATTTTAACAAAGCATCATATTTTTTGCAAATGTATTACAAATAATAAACAGAAATACTTTGACATAAGTATTCAGACCCTTTGCTATGAGACTTGAAATTGAGATCATGTGCATCCTGTTTCCATTATTCATCCTTGAGATGTTTCTACAACTTGATTGGAGTCCACCTGAAGTAAATTCAATTGATTAGATATGAATTGGAAAGGCACACACCTGTCTATATATAAGGTCCCACAGTTGGCAGTGCATGTCAGAGCAAAAACCAAGCAATGAGGTAGAAGGAATTGTCCGTAGAGCGCCGAGACAGGATTGTGTCGAGGTACAGATCTAGGGAAGGGTAACCAAAACATTCTGCAGCATTGAAGGTCCCCAAAAACACAGTGGCCTCCATCATTCTTAAATGGATGAAGTTTGGAACCACCAAGACTCTTCCTAGAGCTGGCCGCCCAGCCAAACTGAGCAATCGGGGGAGAAGGGCCTTGGTCAGGGAGGTGACCAAGAACCCAATGGTCACTCTGACAGAGCTCCAGAGTTCCTCTGTGGAGATGGGAGAACCTTCCAGAAGGACAACCATCTCTGCAGCACTCCACCAATCAGGTCTTTATGGTAGAGTGGCAAGACGGAAGCCACTCCTCAGTAAAAAGCACATGACAGCCCGCTTGGAGTTTGCCAAAAGGCACCTAAAGGACTCTCAGACCATGAGAAACAAGATTCTCTGCTCTGATGAAACCAAGATTGGCCTGAATGCCAAGCGTCACATCTGGAGGAAACCTGGCACCATCCCTACGGTTAAGCATGGTGGTGGCAGCATCATGCTGTAGGGAGGTTTTCAGCGGCAGGGACTGGGAGACTAGTCAGGATCGAGGGAAAGATGAACGGAGCAAAGTACAGAGAGATCCTTGATGAAAACCTGCTCCAGAGCGCTCAGGACCTCAGACTGGGGCGAAGGTTCAACTTCCAACAGGACAACAACCCTAAGCACACAGCCAAGACAATGCACAAGCGACTTCGGGAGCAAGTCTCTGAATGTCCTTGAGTGGCCCAGCCAGAGACCGGACTTGAACCCCATCGAACATCTCTGGAGAGACCTGAAAATAGCTGTGCAGCGACGCTCCCCGTCCAACCTGACAGAGCTTGAGAGGATCTGCAGAGAAGAATGGGAGAAACTCCCCAAATACAGGTGTGCCAAGCTTGTAGCGTCATACCCAAGAAGACTAGAGGCTGTAATCGCTGCCAAAGGTGCTTCAATAAAGTACTGAGTAAAGGCTCTGAATACTTATGTAAATGTGATACTTAAGTTATTATTATTATTATTAATACATTTGCAAACAAGTTCTACAACCTGTTTTTGCTTTGTCATTATGGGGTATTGTGTGTAGATTGATGACGGAAAAAAACAACTTAATCCATTTTAGAATAAGGCTGTAACGTAACAAAATGTGGAAAAAGTGAAGGGGTCTGAATACTTTCCGAATGCACTGTATACCCAAGAAAGCAGACTTCTCAATATTGGCATGTTGGAGACAAAGCTAATAAGAAACGTTATGGATGTTACATGAAATGGACAAGCTTTTTGGGGAGACTGAACATATTAGAAAAAGTATGTGAGTTTGTATGTCAAAACATAGATAGCCATTTCGAAGGTTTGGCTGAACACAGTCAAAGTCATTTCCATTATTTAGAGAGGAAAAATGAACGTTATGGATGTTAGACATTCAAATCTTAAATATTTTATGATCACAATCTATCACAACACATTTGTTGTCATTTGGAATGTCTTAAAAAGGTACCAGGTAGCCTGAATAGTCGGCTTGGTCGGTATACCGTATATAGCCACGGGATGGTTTTTCCATACCGTCAAAACTATTTACAGTTGAAGTCAGAAGTTTACATACACTCAGGTTGGAGTCATTAAAACTCATTTTTCAACCACTCCACAAATGTCTTGTTAACAAACTATAGTTTTGGCAAGTCGGTTAGGACATCTACTTTGTGCATGACACAAGTAATTTTTCCAACAATTGTTTACAGACAGATTATTTCACTTAAAATTCACTGTATCACAATTCCAGTGGGTCAGAAGTTTACATACAGTAAGTTGACTGTGCCTTTAAACAGCTTGGACAATTCCAGAAAATGATGTCATGGCTTTAGAAGCTTCTGATAGGCTAATTGACATCATTTGAGTCAATTGGAGGTGTACTTGTGGATGTATTTCAAGGCCTACCTTCAAACTCAGTGCATCATTTGAAAATCAAAAGAAATCAGCTAAGACCTCAGAAAAAAAATTGTAGACCTCCACAAGTCTGGTTAATCCTTGGGAGCAATTTCCAAACGCCTGAAGGTACCACGTTCATCTGTACAAACAATAGTATGCAAGTATAAACACCATGGGACCACACAGCTGTCATACCGCTCAGGAAGGAGATGCATTCTGTCTCCTAGAGATTAACGTACTTTGGTGCGAAAAGTGCAAATCAATCCCAGAACAGCAGCAAAGGACCTTGTGAAGATGCTGGAGGAAACAGGTACAAAAGTATCTATATCCACAGTAAAACAAGTCCTATATCGACATAACCTGAAAGGCCGCTCAGCAAGGAAGAAGCCACTGCTCTAAAACCGCCATAAAAAAGCCAGACTACGGTTTGCAACTGCACATGGGGACAAAGATCGTACTTTTTGGAGAAATGTCCTCTGGTCTGATGAAACAAAAATAGAACTGTTTGGCCATAATGACCATCGTTATGTTTGGAGGAAAAGGGGGTGCTTGCAAGCCGAAGAACACCATCCCAACCGTGAAGCACGGAGGTGGCAGCATCATGCTGTGGTGGTGCTTTGCTGCAGGAGGGGCTGGTGCACTTCACAAAATAGATGGCATCATGAGGAAGGAAAATTGTGTGGATATATTGAAGCACACAAGACATCAGTCAGGAAGTTAAAGCTTGGTCGCAAATGGGTCTTCCAAATGGACAATGAATCAATCCTATAGAACATTTGTGGGCAGAACTGAAAAAGCATGTGTGAGCAAGGAGGCCTACAAACCTGACTCAGTTACACCAGCTCTGTCAGGAGGAATGGGCCAAAATTCACCCAACTTATTGTGGGAAGCTTGTGGAAGGCTACCCGAAACGTTTGACCCAAGTTAAACAATTTAAAGGCAATGCTACCAAATACTAATTGAGTGTATGTAAACTTCTGACCCACTGGGAATGTGATGAAAGAAATAAAAGCTGAAATAAATCATTCTCTCTATTATTATTCTGACATTACACATTCTTAAAATAAAGTGGTGATCCTAACTGACCTAAGACAGGGAATTTTTACTAGGATTAAATGTCAGGAATTGTGAAAAACTGAGTTTAAATGTATTTGGCTAAGGTGTATGTAAACTTCCGACTTCAACTGTATTTGAAGTTTTTCCAATACATTTGAATATTTGCAGCTACTTTTTTAAGTTAATACCTGCAGTCAACTTGAGCAATACGTTAGGAGATGAAGATTGTGTTCTTCATTTCACCTGTCACATTATGAAGCTTACCGTAGTTCCCCAGAACAGTTGAGCCAGTCACGTGTTTGTAAATAGCACAACAGGAGAAAGCGAGACCTGGTGAGTCCATAGTGTTCTATATCTATCAGTGAGTCCATAGTGTTCTATATCTATCATTGAGTCCATAGTGTTCTATATCTATCAGTGAGTCCATAGTGTTCTATATCTATCAGTGAGTCCATAGTGTTCTATATCTATCATTGAGTCCATAGTGTTCTATATCTATCAGTGAGTCCATAGTGTTCTATATCTATCATTGAGTCCATAGTGTTCTATATCTATCAGTGAGTCCATAGTGTTCTATATCTATCAGTGAGTCCATAGTGTTCTATATCTATCAGTGAGTCCATAGTGTTCTATATCTATCAGTGAGTCTCTGCTGGTGAGTCCATAGTGTTCTATATCTATCAGTGAGTCCATAGTGTTCTATATCTATCAGTGAGTCCATAGCGTTCTATATCTATCAGTGAGTCTCTGCTGGTGAGTCCATAGTGTTCTATATCTATCAGTGAGTCCATAGTGTTCTATATCTATCAGTGAGTCCATAGTGTTCTATATCTATCAGTGAGTCCATAGTGTTCTATATCTATCAGTGAATCCATAGTGTTCTATATCTATCAGTGAGTCTCTGCTGGTGAGTCCATAGTGTTCTATATCTATCAGTGAGTCCATAGTGTTCTATATCTATCAGTGAGTCTCTGCTGGTGAGTCCATAGTGTTCTATATCTATCAGTGAGTCCATAGTGTTCTATATCTATCAGTGAGTCTCTGCTGGTGAGTCCATAGTGTTCTATATCTATCAGTGAGTCTCTGCTGGTGAGTCCATAGTGTTCTATATCTATCAGTGAGTCTCTGCTGGTGAGTCCATAGTGTTCTATATCTATCAGTGAGTCCATAGTGTTCTATATCTATCAGTGAGTCCATAGTGTTCTATATCTATCAGTGAGTCCATAGTGTTCTATATCTATCAGTGAGTCCATAGTGTTCTATATCTATCAGTGAGTCTCTGCTGGTGAGTCTATAGTGTTCTATATCTATCAGTGAGTCCATAGTGTTCTATATCTATCAGTGAGTCCATAGTGTTCTATATCTATCAGTGAGTCCATAGTGTTCTATATCTATCAGTGAGTCCATAGCGTTCTATATCTATCAGTGAGTCTCTGCTGGTGAGTCCATAGTGTTCTATATCTATCAGTGAGTCTCTGCTGGTGAGTCCATAGTGTTCTATATCTATCAGTGAGTCCATAGTGTTCTATATCTATCAGTGAGTCCATAGTGTTCTATATCTATCAGTGAGTCCATAGTGTTCTATATCTATCAGTGAGTCCATAGTGTTCTATATCTATCAGTGAGTCCATAGTGTACTATATCTATCAGTGAGTCCATAGTGTTCTATATCTATCAGTGAGTCTCTGCTGGAGAGTCCATAGTGTTCTATATCTATCAGTGAGTCCATAGTGTTCTATATTTATCAGTGAGTCTCTGCTGGTGAGTCCATAGTGTTCTATATCTATCAGTGAGTCCATAGTGTTCTATATCTATCAGTGAGTCCATAGTGTCCTATATCTATCAGTGAGTCTCTGCTGGTGAGTCCATAGTGTTCTATATCTATCAGTGAGTCCATAGTGTTCTATATCTATCAGTGAGTCCATAGTGTTCTATATCTATCAGTGAGTCTCTGCTGGTGAGTCCATAGTGTTCTATATCTATCAGTGAGTCCATAGTGTTCTATATTTATCAGTGAGTCTCTGCTGGTGAGTCCATAGTGTTCTATATCTATCAGTGAGTCCATAGTGTTCTATATCTATCAGTGAGTCCATAGTGTTCTATATCTATCAGTGAGTCTCTGCTGGTGAGTCCATAGTGTTCTATATCTATCAGTGAGTCTCTGCTGGAGAGTCCATAGTGTTCTATATCTATCAGTGAGTCCATAGTGTTCTATATCTATCAGTGAGTTCATAGTGTTCTATATCTATCAGTGAGTCCATAGTGTTCTATATCTATCAGAGAGTCCATAGTGTTCTATATCTATCAGAGAGTCCATAGTGTTCTATATCTATCAGAGAGTCCATAGTGTTCTATATCTATCAGTGAGTCTCTGCTGGTGAGTCCATAGTGTTCTATATCTATCAGTGAGTCTCTGCTGGTGAGTCCATAGTGTTCTATATCTATCAGTGAGTCCATAGTGTTCTATATCTATCAGTGAGTCTCTGCTGGTGAGTCCATAGTGTTCTATATCTATCAGTGAGTCCATAGTGTTCTATATCTATCAGTGAGTCTCTGCTGGAGAGTCCATAGTGTTCTATATCTATCAGTGAGTCCATAGTGTTCTATATCTATCATTGAGTCCATAGTGTTCTATATCTATCAGTGAGTCCATAGTGTTCTATATCTATCAGTGAGTCCATAGTGTTCTATATCTATCAGTGAGTCCATAGTGTTCTATATCTATCAGTGAGTCTCTGCTGGTGAGTCCATAGTGTTCTATATCTATCAGTGAGTCTCTGCTGGTGAGTCCATAGTGTTCTATATCTATCAGTGAGTCCATAGTGTTCTATATCTATCAGTGAGTCCATAGTGTTCTATATCTATCAGTGAGTCTCTGCTGGTGAGTCCATAGTGTTCTATATCTATCAGTGAGTCTCTGCTGGTGAGTCCATAGTGTTCTATATCTATCAGTGAGTCTCTGCTGGAGAGTCCATAGTGTTCTATATCTATCAGTGAGTCCATAGTGTTCTATATCTATCAGTGAGTTCATAGTGTTCTATATCTATCAGTGAGTCCATAGTGTTCTATATCTATCAGAGAGTCCATAGTGTTCTATATCTATCAGAGAGTCCATAGTGTTCTATATCTATCAGAGAGTCCATAGTGTTCTATATCTATCAGTGAGTCTCTGCTGGTGAGTCCATAGTGTTCTATATCTATCAGTGAGTCTCTGCTGGTGAGTCCATAGTGTTCTATATCTATCAGTGAGTCCATAGTGTTCTATATCTATCAGTGAGTCTCTGCTGGTGAGTCCATAGTGTTCTATATCTATCAGTGAGTCCATAGTGTTCTATATCTATCAGTGAGTCTCTGCTGGAGAGTCCATAGTGTTCTATATCTATCAGTGAGTCCATAGTGTTCTATATCTATCATTGAGTCCATAGTGTTCTATATCTATCAGTGAGTCCATAGTGTTCTATATCTATCAGTGAGTCCATAGTGTTCTATATCTATCAGTGAGTCCATAGTGTTCTATATCTATCAGTGAGTCTCTGCTGGTGAGTCCATAGTGTTCTATATCTATCAGTGAGTCTCTGCTGGTGAGTCCATAGTGTTCTATATCTATCAGTGAGTCCATAGTGTTCTATATCTATCAGTGAGTCCATAGTGTTCTATATCTATCAGTGAGTCTCTGCTGGTGAGTCCATAGTGTTCTATATCTATCAGTGAGTCTCTGCTGGTGAGTCCATAGTGTTCTATATCTATCAGTGAGTCCATAGTGTTCTATATCTATCAGTGAGTCTCTGCTGGTGAGTCCATAGTGTTCTATATCTATCAGTGAGTCCATAGTGTTCTATATCTATCAGTGAGTCTCTGCTGGAGAGTCCATAGTGTTCTATATCTATCAGTGAGTCCATAGTGTTCTATATCTATCATTGAGTCCATAGTGTTCTATATCTATCAGTGAGTCCATAGTGTTCTATATCTATCAGTGAGTCCATAGTGTTCTATATCTATCAGTGAGTCCATAGTGTTCTATATCTATCAGTGAGTCTCTGCTGGTGAGTCCATAGTGTTCTATATCTATCAGTGAGTCTCTGCTGGTGAGTCCATAGTGTTCTATATCTATCAGTGAGTCCATAGTGTTCTATATCTATCAGTGAGTCTCTGCTGGTGAGTCCATAGTGTTCTATATCTATCAGTGAGTCCATAGTGTTCTATATCTATCAGTGAGTCCATAGTGTTCTATATCTATCAGTGAGTCTCTGCTGGTGAGTCCATAGTGTTCTATATCTATCAGTGAGTCCATAGTGTTCTATATCTATCAGTGAGTCTCTGCTGGTGAGTCCATAGTGTTCTATATCTATCAGTGAGTCCATAGTGTTCTATATCTATCAGTGAGTCCATAGTGTTCTATATCTATCAGTGAGTCTCTGCTGGTGAGTCCCTAGTGTTCTATATCTATCAGTGAGTCCATAGTGTGCTATATCTATCAGTGAGTCCATAGTGTTCTATATCTATCAGTGAGTCCATAGTGTTCTATATCTATCAGTGAGTCCATAGTGTTCTATATCTATCAGTGAGTCTCTGCTGGTGAGTCCATAGTGTTCTATATCTATCAGTGAGTCTCTGCTGGTGAGTCCATAGTGTTCTATATCTATCAGTGAGTCCATAGTGTTCTATATCTATCAGTGAGTCCATAGTGTTCTATATCTATCAGTGAGTCTCTGCTGGTGAGTCCATAGTGTTCTATATCTATCAGTGAGTCTCTGCTGGTGAGTCCATAGTGTTCTATATCTATCAGTGAGTCTCTGCTGGAGAGTCCATAGTGTTCTATATCTATCAGTGAGTCCATAGTGTTCTATATCTATCAGTGAGTTCATAGTGTTCTATATCTATCAGTGAGTCCATAGTGTTCTATATCTATCAGAGAGTCCATAGTGTTCTATATCTATCAGAGAGTCCATAGTGTTCTATATCTATCAGAGAGTCCATAGTGTTCTATATCTATCAGTGAGTCTCTGCTGGTGAGTCCATAGTGTTCTATATCTATCAGTGAGTCTCTGCTGGTGAGTCCATAGTGTTCTATATCTATCAGTGAGTCCATAGTGTTCTATATCTATCAGTGAGTCTCTGCTGGTGAGTCCATAGTGTTCTATATCTATCAGTGAGTCCATAGTGTTCTATATCTATCAGTGAGTCTCTGCTGGAGAGTCCATAGTGTTCTATATCTATCAGTGAGTCCATAGTGTTCTATATCTATCATTGAGTCCATAGTGTTCTATATCTATCAGTGAGTCCATAGTGTTCTATATCTATCAGTGAGTCCATAGTGTTCTATATCTATCAGTGAGTCCATAGTGTTCTATATCTATCAGTGAGTCTCTGCTGGTGAGTCCATAGTGTTCTATATCTATCAGTGAGTCTCTGCTGGTGAGTCCATAGTGTTCTATATCTATCAGTGAGTCCATAGTGTTCTATATCTATCAGTGAGTCCATAGTGTTCTATATCTATCAGTGAGTCTCTGCTGGTGAGTCCATAGTGTTCTATATCTATCAGTGAGTCTCTGCTGGTGAGTCCATAGTGTTCTATATCTATCAGTGAGTCCATAGTGTTCTATATCTATCAGTGAGTCTCTGCTGGTGAGTCCATAGTGTTCTATATCTATCAGTGAGTCCATAGTGTTCTATATCTATCAGTGAGTCTCTGCTGGAGAGTCCATAGTGTTCTATATCTATCAGTGAGTCCATAGTGTTCTATATCTATCATTGAGTCCATAGTGTTCTATATCTATCAGTGAGTCCATAGTGTTCTATATCTATCAGTGAGTCCATAGTGTTCTATATCTATCAGTGAGTCCATAGTGTTCTATATCTATCAGTGAGTCTCTGCTGGTGAGTCCATAGTGTTCTATATCTATCAGTGAGTCTCTGCTGGTGAGTCCATAGTGTTCTATATCTATCAGTGAGTCCATAGTGTTCTATATCTATCAGTGAGTCTCTGCTGGTGAGTCCATAGTGTTCTATATCTATCAGTGAGTCCATAGTGTTCTATATCTATCAGTGAGTCCATAGTGTTCTATATCTATCAGTGAGTCTCTGCTGGTGAGTCCATAGTGTTCTATATCTATCAGTGAGTCCATAGTGTTCTATATCTATCAGTGAGTCTCTGCTGGTGAGTCCATAGTGTTCTATATCTATCAGTGAGTCCATAGTGTTCTATATCTATCAGTGAGTCCATAGTGTTCTATATCTATCAGTGAGTCTCTGCTGGTGAGTCCCTAGTGTTCTATATCTATCAGTGAGTCCATAGTGTGCTATATCTATCAGTGAGTCCATAGTGTTCTATATCTATCAGTGAGTCCATAGTGTTCTATATCTATCAGTGAGTCCATAGTGTTCTATATCTATCAGTGAGTCCATAGTGTTCTATATCTATCAGTGAGTCCATAGTGTTCTATATCTATCAGTGAGTCTCTGCTGGTGAGTCCATAGTGTTCTATATCTATCAGTGAGTCCATAGTGTTCTATATCTATCAGTGAGTCTCTGCTGGTGAGTCCATAGTGTTCTATATCTATCAGTGAGTCTCTGCTGGTGAGTCCATAGTGTTCTATATCTATCAGTGAGTCCATAGTGTTCTATATATATCAGTGAGTCCATAGTGTTCTATATCTATCAGTGAGTCCATAGTGTTCTATATCTATCAGTGAGTCCATAGTGTTCTATATCTATCAGTGAGTCTCTGCTGGTGAGTCCATAGTGTTCTATATCTATCAGTGAGTCCATAGTGTTCTATATCTATCAGTGAGTCCATAGTGTTCTATATCTATCAGTGAGTCTCTGCTGGTGAGTCCATAGTGTTCTATATCTATCAGTGAGTCCATAGTGTTCTATATCTATCAGTGAGTCTCTGCTGGTGAGTCCATAGTGTTCTATATCTATCAGTGAGTCCATAGTGTTCTATATCTATCAGTGAGTCCATAGTGTTCTATATCTATCAGTGAGTCTCTGCTGGTGAGTCCCTAGTGTTCTATATCTATCAGTGAGTCCATAGTGTGCTATATCTATCAGTGAGTCCATAGTGTTCTATATCTATCAGTGAGTCCGTAGTGTTCTATATCTATCAGTGAGTCCATAGTGTTCTATATCTATCAGTGAGTCCATAGTGTTCTATATCTATCAGTGAGTCCATAGTGTTCTATATCTATCAGTGAGTCTCTGCTGGTGAGTCCATAGTGTTCTATATCTATCAGTGAGTCCATAGTGTTCTATATCTATCAGTGAGTCTCTGCTGGTGAGTCCATAGTGTTCTATATCTATCAGTGAGTCTCTGCTGGTGAGTCCATAGTGTTCTATATCTATCAGTGAGTCCATAGTGTTCTATATATATCAGTGAGTCCATAGTGTTCTATATCTATCAGTGAGTCCATAGTGTTCTATATCTATCAGTGAGTCCATAGTGTTCTATATCTATCAGTGAGTCTCTGCTGGTGAGTCCATAGTGTTCTATATCTATCAGTGAGTCCATAGTGTTCTATATCTATCAGTGAGTCCATAGTGTTCTATATCTATCAGTGAGTCTCTGCTGGTGAGTCCATAGTGTTCTATATCTATCAGTGAGTCTCTGCTGGTGAGTCCATAGTGTTCTATATCTATCAGTGAGTCCATAGTGTTCTATATCTATCAGTGAGTCCATAGTGTTCTATATCTATCAGTGAGTCCATAGTGTTCTATATCTATCAGTGAGTCCATAGTGTTCTATATCTATCAGTGAGTCCATAGTGTTCTATATCTATCAGTGAGTCCATAGTGTTCTATATCTATCAGTGAGTCCATAGTGTTCTATATCTATCAGTGAGTCCATAGTGTTCTATATCTATCAGTGAGTCCATAGTGTTCTATATCTATCAGTGAGTCTCTGCTGGTGAGTCCATAGTGTTCTATATCTATCAGTGAGTCCATAGTGTTCTATATCTATCAGTGAGTCTCTGCTGGTGAGTCCATAGTGTTCTATATCTATCAGTGAGTCCATAGTGTTCTATATCTATCAGTGAGTCCATAGTGTTCTATATCTATCAGTGAGTCCATAGTGTTCTATATCTATCAGTGAGTCCATAGTGTTCTATATCTATCAGTGAGTCTCTGTTGTGCAGCACATGAGGTGATGAAGTTACACTTCTATGCAATTCACTACTAAATGTTTGCCATCAGATATCTTATAATGGCTTTCTGCCAGAAGTCAAAGAGCTCTGGATGAGTTCTGTACAGCTGCCATTTTGTCTCTGTACAGCTGCCATTTTGTCTCTGTACAGCTGCCATTTTGTCTCTGTACAGCTGCCATTTTGTCTCTGTACAGCTGCCATTTTGTCTCTGTACAGCTGCCATTTTGTCTCTGTACAGCTGCTATTTTGTATCTTTGCTACTAGCTTTTTTCTCTGGTTATGCAAGGCTTATATTTACACTAGGTATGAATACTAGCGCTCAATTCACTAGATTATTCGTGACTGTTTGAAACTCAGTGTATTGATCTTACATTGTGCAACAAAGTTTATTTTGAGAACTTTTCAAAAATCGAGATATATATCAAGAATCCCCCTTAGGTTTGAAGAAATGGCGATGTGATTTTTAGGCCGTATAGCCCAGCCCTCTGGTAGGGTTAAGGTAGGCAAGGGGACTGGCTCACCTGATGCCAGCAGCCACCTGATAGGGTGTGGTCTTCCAGGACTCAGCCTCCACCACCTTCCCATCTGGCAGAGTCACCTTGATGGGTTTACTGTCCTTCTCTGCCCTCTCTGCCATCAGAGCATCATGCTCCTCCTTCAGTTTAGTGTACAGGGACAGACGCTCCTCCATGTACCCGGGAGGAGGGGACAGCTAGAGGGGAAAGGAGAGAAGTCTTCAGCCGTGTGTACCAAGACAGATGCTCCTCAATCTATCGGGGAGGGGACCGCTAGAGGAAGGAGGAGAGCAGAGAGACAGAGAGAGAGACAGTGACTCCCATCTGCTCCACCACTCACCTGTCTTCCCACCAGTGTCTCCCACTGCTCTGCCCCTCCCCTCTGTCTTCCCACCAGTGTCTCCCACTGCTCTGCCACTCACCTCTGTCTTCCCACCAGTGTCTCCCACTGCTCTGCCACTCACCTCTGTCTTCCCACCAGTGTCTCCCACTGCTCTGCCACTCACCTCTGTCTTCCCACCAGCGTCTCCCACTGCTCTGCCACTCACCTCTGTCTTCCCACCAGTGTCTCCCACTGCTCTGCCCCTCACCTCTGTCTTCCCACCAGTGTCTCCCACTGCTCTGCCCCTCACCTCTGTCTTCCCACCAGTGTCTCCCACTGCTCTGCCACTCACCTCTGTCTTCCCACCAGTGTCTCCCACTGCTCTGCCCCTCACCTCTGTCTTCCCACCAGTGTCTCCCACTGCTCTGCCCCTCACCTCTGTCTTCCCACCAGTGTCTCCCACTGCTCTGCCACTCACCTCTGTCTTCCCACCAGCGTCTCCCACTGCTCTGCCCCTCACCTCTGTCTTCCCACCAGTGTCTCCCACTGCTCTGCCACTCACCTCTGTCTTCCCACCAGTGTCTCCCACTGCTCTGCCCCTCACCTCTGTCTTCCCACCAGTGTCTCCCACTGCTCTGCCACTCACCTCTGTCTTCCCACCAGCGTCTCCCACTGCAGCCTTCTTCTCCTTCTTCTTCTTCTCTCCATCTTTGCCTCCTACTCCCTGAACAGAAGTCAGATAATGGGTGTGGTTAGTTCGTTAATACAAACATTATGACCATAACTGCATTAGTCATAACTAACAATGTATTAACTACATTATCTAGGCCACACAGAGCAGCCAAACCTGTTGAGCAAACAAGGTTGAGACTGTTGTTGACAGAACTAGTTAGGAAGGAGAGCCTAACAGAACATAGCTCTCAAACTCTAGGTGGCATTCTTCCATAAAGGTAAAGGCTAGTTTATTATGAGCGTCACCAATGGCGTGGAGCCGAAACCAGGCTTTGTGCAATGTAACTCCGACTACATCGATTTGCCCAAGGTAAATACTTCAAAACATTTAAATTATGAAATGCCCACCTTGTACCTGTGTTTCACCTTTGTAGTTACTAATCTTTCTTTGCTGAAATCGCTAGTTTTTCAATAAACGTTCATCAAATATAACCACCGACAGTTTGCTCATCGCTGTTGCTCTAAAAACGGCCCATTTTATTCAACAAGGAAACAGTCGGTGGTATTTGATTAATGTATATTTAAAAACCATGTTTCAGCAAACAACTACAGAGGACAAACATAGGTACTAGGTGGGCATTTCATAATTATATATATTTTTAAAGTATTGAGCTTGGGCGAAACGATGTAGTCGGAGCTAGATTCCACAAAGCCTGTTCGGCTCCGCTCCGTTTAGTCAGTCCACAGGACGCCTTCCTCGGCCATCTGGAACGGAACCGGGTCATGATCAACGGCTACATAGAGCATAATGCAGAACATTAAGGTGGCATTAGACAGTAGCTACTGTAACTAACGTTACAATCAATAGCCTAACTAAAAGTATAGCTAGCAAGCTAATTCGAAGAGAGTATTACATATACTAAGTAGCTGGCTACAAGACAAACAAGCATGTTTAAGATAATGAATATTCTTTGAAAATCCGTGAGTATATAAAAGACCTTGCTAACGATAGCTAGCTGTCAGTTAGGGCGGCAGGTATCTTAGTGGTTAAGAGCGTCGTGCCAGTAACCGAAAAGTCCCTGGTTCTAATCCCCGAGCCGACTAGGTTAAAAATCTGTCGATGTGCCCTTGAGCAAGGCACTTAAAGTCCTGTTGCTTGCCATCATGCATGCTGTCTGCATTGTTGACCTGAAGATAAGCTAATCGCTCTGGATAAGAGCGTCTGCTAAATGACTAAAATGTCAAATGTTTCAGATTGGCTAACAGTTAGCTATCTAGTTAGCTTAGCTTCAGGTCAACAATGCTGACAGCATGCATGTGTGATGGCAAGCAACAGGACTTTGCCAATAGCCACGCTACCTTTTTCCCTTCGTCAACTTTCAACTCCTTCATTTGCTCCGCCATGCTCTTTTCCGACATTATACGACGAATATACCCGTAGAGATATATATTTTCTATGGAATTTATGGTGTGAATTGACTCAGTCCAGCCAGCTCACCGGCAAGATCGTGTACCGGATATTGCGTATTAACGAGTCCGCCTTTTCCTCTCTGGCATTGGCTGATGCAATCGTTGCTGATTTGATTGACAGCATCTTTGAGCCAATTATGACTCGCGTCGTGGGTTTGTGGCAGTCGTCAGTAGTTAACCACAGCCACAAAGTCATAAACCCAGCCTATTTCTACAATTTCTCTTCTTTAAAATCTGATTTTAAACCTAACCTCAACCACACTTCTAACATGATGCCTAACCCGAACCTTAAATGAAGACCAAGAAGCAAATGTTTGTTTTTGAATTTTTACGATAAATACCGTTTTGACTTTGTGGCTGTGGTAACTAGTGGACACCGTTTGTGTTTGCAGAAAAATGCTGATGTGGTGGGGGTAAGAATTGTCAGTAAAACATGATTCACAAATTTCAGTAGAATTTTTTTCTGCCCTTTCACTTATTTAGTCATTAACCCCACTATTTACCAACAGTTTTCATCTATATTTTTCGTAGCTGTCTATTTACCAAAACAAACCAATGCTGACACTAAGACCTCACCAGTGGTGTAAAGTACTTAAGTCAAAATACTTTAAAGTACTACTTAAGTCGTTTTGGGGGGTATCTGTATTTAACTTACTATTTATATTTTTGACAACTTTGACTTTACTACATTCCAAAAGAAAATTATGTACTTTTTACTCCATACATTTTCCCTGACACCCAAAAGTACTCCTTACATTTGTAATGCTTAGCAGGACAGGACAATTGTCCAATTCACTTACTAATCAAGAGAACATCCCTGGTAATCACTACTGCCTCTGATCTGGTGGACTCACGGACGCACGAAACACAAATGCTTCGTTTGTAAATTACAGTGGGGAAAAAAGTATTTAGTCAGCCACCAATTGTGCAAGTTCTCCCACTTAAAAAGATGAGAGAGGCCTGTAATTTTCATCATAGGTACACGTCAACTATGACAGACAAAATGAGAAGAAAAAAATCCAGAAAATCACATTGTAGGATTTTTTATGAATTTATTTGCAAATTATGGTGGAAAATAAGTATTTGGTCAATAACAAAAGTTTCTCAATGCTTTGTTATATACCCTTTGTTGGCAATGACACAGGTCAAACGTTCTGTAAGTCTTCACAAGGTTTTCACACACTGTTGCTGGTATTTTGGCCCATTCCCCCATGCAGATCTCCTCTAGAGCAGTGATGTTTTGGGGCTGTCGCTGGGCAACACGGACTTTCAACTCCCTCCAAAGATTTTCTATGGGGTTGAGATCTGGAGACTGGCTAGGCCACTCCAGGACCTTGAAATGCTTCTTACGAAGCCACTCCTTTGTTGCCCGGGCGGTGTGTTTGGGGTCATTGTCATGCTGAAAGACCCAGCCACGTTTCATCTTCAATGCCCTTGCTGATGGAAGGAGGTTTTCACTCAAAATCTCACGATACATGGCCCCATTCATTCTTTCCTTTACACGGATCAGTCGTCCTGGTCCCTTTGCAGAAAAACAGCCCCAAAGCATGATGTTTCCACCCCCATGCTTCACAGTAGGTATGGTGTTCTTTGGATGCAACTCAGCATTCTTTGTCCTCCAAACACGACGAGTTGAGTTTTTACCAAAAAGTTATATTTTGGTTTCATCTGACCATATGACATTCTCCCAATCCTCTTCTGGATCATCCAAATGCACTCTAGCAAACTTCAGACGGGCCTGGACATGTACTGGCTTAAGCAGGGGGACACGTCTGGCACTGCAGGATTTGAGTCCCTGGCGGCGTAGTGTGTTACTGATGGTAGGCTTTGTTACTTTGGTCCCAGCTCTCTGCAGGTCATTCACTAGGTCCCCCCGTGTGGTTCTGGGATTTTTGCTCACTGTTCTTGTGATCATTTTGACCCCACGGGGTGAGATCTTGCGTGGAGCCCCAGATCGAGGGAGATTATCAGTGGTCTTGTATGTCTTCCATTTCCTAATAATTGCTCCCACAGTTGATTTCTTCAAACCAAGCTGCTTACCTATTGCAGATTCAGTCTTCCCAGCCTGGTACAGGTCTACAATGTTGTTTCTGGTGTCCTTTGACAGCTCTTTGGTCTTGGCCATAGTGGAGTTTGGAGTGTGACTGTTTGAGGTTGTGGACAGGTGTCTTTTATACTGATAACAAGTTCAAACAGGTGCCATTAATACAGGTAACGAGTGGAGGACAGAGGAGCCTCTTAAAGAAGAAGTTACAGGTCTGTGAGAGCCAGAAATCTTGCTTGTTTGTAGGTGACCAAATACTTATTTTCCATCATAATTTGCAAATAAATTCATAAAAAATCCTACAATGTAATTTTCTGGAATGTTTTTTCTCAATTTGTCTGTCATAGTTGACATGTACCTATGATGAAAATTACAGGCCTCTCTCATCTTTTTAAGTGGGAGAACTTGCACAATTGGTGGCTGACTAAATACTTTTTTCCCCCACTGTATGTCTGAGTGTGCCCCTAGCTATCCGTAAATTAAAAATATTTGCTAAATATAAGTAATTTGAAATTATCTATACTTTTACTTTTGATACTGAAGTATATTTAAAACCAAATACTTTTAGACTTTTACTCAAGTAGTATTTTACTGGGTGACTTTCATTTTTACTTGAGTCATTTTCTATTAAGGTATCTTTACTTTTACTCAAGTATGACAATTGGGTACTTTTTCCACCACTGGACCTCACTCAACAAACTGTATAGTGCCATAAGCCCAAAAAAAGAACATGCCCAGAGGCAGCGTTCCTATTGGCCGTTGATTTTAATGCAGAAAAACTGAAATCCATTTTACCTAATTTCTACCTGCATGTCACCTGTGCAACTAAAGGGACAAAAACTCTAGACCACCTTTACTCCACACACAGAGACTCATACAAAGCTCTCCCTCGCCCTCCATTTGGCAAATCTGACCATAACTGTATCCTCCTGATTCCTGCTAACAAGCTAAAACTCAAACAGGAAGCACCAGTACAGTAGTGGTCTGATGAAGTGAATGCTAAGCTACAGGACTGCTTTGCTAGCACAGACTGGAATATATTCCGGAATTCATACGATGGCATTGAGGAGTTTACTACATCAGTCACCGGCTTCATTAATAAGTGCATTGACAACGTCGTCCCCATAAATACATATCCAACCAGAAGCCATGGATTACAAGCAACATCCACACTGAGCTAAAGGCTAGAGCTGCCATTTTCAAGGAGCGGAACACTAATCCGGACGCTTATAAGAAATCCCGTTATGCCCTCCGACAAACCATCAAACAGGCAAAGTATCAATACAGGACTAAGATTGAATCCTACTACACCGGCTCTGATGCTCGTTGGATGTGTCAAGGCTTGCAAACTATCACGGATTACAAAGGGAAACCCAGCCAAGAGCTGCCCAGTGACGCGAGCCTACCAGAAGAGCTAAATGCTTTTTATGCTTGCTTCGAGGCAAGCAACACTGAACCACACATGAGAGAACCAGCTGTTCCGGATGACTGTGTGATCACGCTCTCTGTAGCCGATGTGAGTAAGACTTTTAAACAGGGCAACATTCACAAGGTCTCAGGGCCAGATTGCCAAGTGTCTTCACTGACATTTTGAACCTCTCCCTGACCCAGTCTGTAATACCTACATGTTTCAAGCAGACCACCATAGTCCCTGTGCCCAAGAACGACAAGGTAACCTGTCTAAATGACTACCACCCCGTAGCACTCACATCTGTAGCCATGAAATGGCTCACATCAACACCATCATCCCAGAAACCCTAGACCCACTCAATTTGCATACCGCCCAAACAGATCCACAGATGACACAATCTCTATTGCACTCCACAGTGCCCTTTCCCACCTGGACAAAAGGAACACCTACATGAGAATGCTGTTCATAGACTACAGCTCAGAGATCAACACCATAGTGCCCTCCAAGCTAAGGTCCCTAGGACTGAATACCTCCCTCTGGAACTGGATCCTGGACTTCCTGACGGGCCGCCCCAGGTGATGAGGGTAGGCAACAATACATCCGCCACGCTGACCCTCAACACTGGGGCCCCTCAACTCTTTTCAAATAATGCACCATTTCTTCCAGAAAACTGTTGAAATTACAAAATATTTTGGTATCCACATATGTATGTCTTCTGTGTGCAGTTGAACAAAACATCTGAATAATTTACTAAATGTTAACTTATTCAACAAATAAATCCTGAAATGGCCTGGACAATATTATTGACACCTTATAGAAGTAGTTGATTCTCCTCTACTTTGGAATTGAACTCACCTGCGGCCTGCAATATAAAAATCCCTCATTCAACCAGTTTGAATAGAGAAAATGAGTAATTCTGCTGTTTTGTGTCACTGTGTGTCCCGCAGTGAGCATGGAGAAAATAAAGAAAACCAGATAATTATCTGAGGAGGTCAGACACAAGATTGTAGCCAAGCATGGACAATCTCAAGGCTACAAGTCCATCTCCAGAGACCTTGATGTTCCTGTTTCCATCGTACGTAATGTTATCAAGAAGTTTAAGGCCCATGCCACTGTAGCCAACCTCCCTGGATAAGGTCGCAAGAGAGAACTTGATGGAAGATTGCAGCGAAGGATTGTTCGAATGGCGGAGAAAGCACCTCGATCAACTGCCACACAGATTCAAGCTGACCTTCAGACACAAGGTACGACAGTTTCAACTCGCACCGTCCTGCGCCAACTCAATGAAAGGGGGTTATATGGTAGGAGACCCAGGAGGACCCCACTGCTGAGAGAGAGACATAAGAAAGCCTGACTGTAATTTGCAAAAACACACCTGAACATGCCAACATCCTTCAGGTAGAATGTCCTGTGGACAGATGAGACCAAATTAAAGCTATTTGGTAAAGCACACCATCTCTATGTTTACAGAAAACAAAATAAAGCCTTCAAAGAAAATAACACCTTCCTGACAGTCAAACATGGAGGAGGTTGCTTTGCTACCTCTGGCACTGGGTGCCTTGAACGTGTGTGCATGACATCATGAAATCAGGAGAATACCCAGTGTCAGAAAGCTGGGTCTCCGTCGACGGTCATGGGTCTTCCAGCAGGACAATGACCCCAAACACACTTCAAAAAGCACCCAGGAATGAAAGCTGACTCTCTGCTCCAGGGGCACCACACTGTGGCTGACTCTCTGCTCCAGGGGCACCACACTGTGGCTGACTCTCTGCTCCAGGGGCACCACACTGTGGCTGACTCTCTGCTCCGGGGGCACCACACTGTGGCTGACTCTCTGCTCCAGGGGCACCACACTGTGGCTGACTCTCTGCTCCGGGGGCACCACACTGTGGCTGACTCTCTGCTCCAGGGGCACCACACTGTGGCTGACTGTGTGGACATTGGACAATAAAGGTACCTTGTTCTCCTCCCGCCTCCTGCTGCTCCAGTGTATCAGGTGACCAGAGACGGAGCGGTGCGGATCAGAGGTCTCCCCCACAGCTCCATGGAGACTGACGTCCTGCTCTTCTTCTTTGGTAGGACACTTAACAACAGGCCTAGTTTACAACACTTCCCTTCTGTAAATCTGGTAGGACACTTCACTACAGGCCTAGTTTACAACACTTCCCTTCTGTAAATCTGGTAGGACACTTCACTACAGGCCTAGTTTACAACACTTCCCTTCTGTAAATCTGGTAGGACACTTCACTACAGGCCTAGTTTACAACACTTCCCTTCTGTAAATCTGGTAGGACACTTCACTACAGGCCTAGTTTACAACACTTCCCTTCTGTAAATCTGGTAGGACACTTCACTACAGGCCTAGTTTACAACACTTCCCTTCTGTAAATCTGGTAGGACACTTCACTACAGGCCTAGTTTACAACACTTCCCTTCTGTAAATCTGGTAGGACACTTAACAACAGGCCTAGTTTACAACACTTCCCTTCTGTAAATCTGGTAGGACACTTCACTACAGGCCTAGTTTACAACACTTCCCTTCTGTAAATCTGGTAGGACACTTAACAACAGGCCTAGTTTACAACACTTCCCTTCTGTAAATCTGGTAGGACACTTCACTACAGGCCTAGTTTACAACACTTCCCTTCTGTAAATCTGGTAGGACACTTCACTACAGGCCTAGTTTACAACACTTCCCTTCTGTAAATCTGGTAGGACACTTAACAACAGGCCTAGTTTACAACACTTCCCTTCTGTAAATCTGGTAGGACACTTCACTACAGGCCTAGTTTACAACACTTCCCTTCTGTAAATCTGGTAGGACACTTAACAACAGGCCTAGTTTACAACACTTCCCTTCTGTAAATCTGGTAGGACACTTCACTACAGGCCTAGTTTACAACACTTCCCTTCTGTAAATCTGGTAGGACACTTCACTACAGGCCTAGTTTACAACACTTCCCTTCTGTAAATCTGGTAGGACACTTAACAACAGGCCTAGTTTACAACACTTCCCTTCTGTAAATCTGGTAGGTCACTTCACTACAGGCCTAGTTTACAACACTTCCCTTCTGTAAATCTGGTAGGACACTTAACAACAGGCCTAGTTTACAACACTTCCCTTCTGTAAATCTGGTAGGACACTTCACTACAGGCCTAGTTTACAACACTTCCCTTCTGTAAATCTGGTAGGACACTTCACTACAGGCCTAGTTTACAACACTTCCCTTCTGTAAATCTGGTAGGACACTTCACTACAGGCCTAGTTTACAACACTTCCCTTCTGTAAATCTGGTAGGACACTTAACAACAGGCCTAGTTTACAACACTTCCCTTCTGTAAATCTGGTAGGACACTTAACAACAGGCCTAGTTTACAACACTTCCCTTCTGTAAATCTGGTAGGACACTTAACAACAGGCCTAGTTTACAACACTTCCCTTCTGTAAATCTGGTAGGACACTTAACAACAGGCCTAGTTTACAACACTTCCCTTCTGTAAATCTGGTAGGACACTTAACAACAGGCCTAGTTTACAACACTTCCCTTCTGTAAATCTGGTAGGACACTTCACTACAGGCCTAGTTTACAACACTTCCCTTCTGTAAATCTGGTAGGACACTTAACAACAGGCCTAGTTTACAACACTTCCCTTCTGTAAATCTGGTAGGACACTTCACTACAGGCCTAGTTTACAACACTTCCCTTCTTTAAATCTGGTAGGACACTTCACTACAGGCCTAGTTTACAACACTTCCCTTCTGTAAATCTGGTAGGACACTTCACTACAGGCCTAGTTTACAACACTTCCCTTCTGTAAATCTGGTAGGACACTTAACAACAGGCCTAGTTTACAACACTTCCCTTCTGTAAATCTGGTAGGACACTTCACTACAGGCCTAGTTTACAACACTTCCCTTCTGTAAATCTGGTAGGACACTTCACTACAGGCCTAGTTTACAACACTTCCCTTCTGTAAATCTGCATATATTTACAGGTTCTTAACAGATTTAGTTTGATAACAGAACCTGTGGTTGTTGTGTTATGCCCTTCCTCGTTGGGCTCCATACTGTAAGGGCTGTAGCCAACTCTAACCAGGCTATCATGTCCCCAGGCCAGGTTACAGTATGGAACCAGGCTATCATGTCCCCAGGCTAGGTTACAGTATGGAACCAGGCTATCATGTCCCCAGGCCAGGTTACAGTATGGAACCAGGCTATCATGTCCCCAGGCCAGGTTACAGTATGGAACCAGGCTATCATGTCCCCAGGCCAGGTTACAGTATGGAACCAGGCTATCATGTCCCCAGGCTAGGTTACAGTATGGAACCAGGCTATCATGTCCCCAGGCTAGGTTACAGTATGGAACCAGGCTATCATGTCCCCAGGCTAGGTTACAGTATGGAACCAGGCTATCATGTCCCCAGGCCAGGTTACAGTATGGAACCAGGCTATCATGTCCCCAGGCCAGGTTACAGTATGGAACCAGGCTATCATGTCCCCAGGCCAGGTTACAGTATGGAACCAGGCTATCATGTCCCCAGGCTAGGTTACAGTATGGAACCAGGCTATCATGTCCCCAGGCCAGGTTACAGTATGGAACCAGGCTATCATGTCCCCAGGCCAGGTTACAGTATGGAACCGGGCTATCATGTCCCCAGGCCAGGTTACAGTATGGAACAGGCTATCATGTCCCCAGGCTAGGTTACAGTATGGAACCGGGCTATCATGTCCCCAGGCCAGGTTACAGTATGGAACCAGGCTATCATGTCCCCAGGCCAGGTTACAGTATGGAACCAGGCTATCATGTCCCCAGGCCAGGTTACAGTATGGAACCAGGCTATCATGTCCCCAGGCCAGGTTACAGTATGGAACAGGCTATCATGTCCCCAGGCTAGGTTACAGTATGGAACCAGGCTATCATGTCCCCAGGCCAGGTTACAGTATGGAACCAGGCTATCATGTCCCCAGGCCAGGTTACAGTATGGAACCAGGCTATCATGTCCCCAGGCCAGGTTACAGTATGGAACCAGGCTATCATGTCCCCAGGCCAGGTTACAGTATGGAACCAGGCTATCATGTCCCCAGGCCAGGTTACAGTATGGAACCAGGCTATCATGTCCCCAGGCCAGGTTACAGTATGGAACCAGGCTATCATGTCCCCAGGCCAGGTTAAAAGCTGCTCCTCCGGTCTCCTTTCAGGTCTGGATGAGGTGGAGGACGGGGTGACTCTAGCAACAGATCACAGAGGGAGGAGCTCCGGGGAGGCCTATGTCCAGTTCCTAACCCAGGAGCAGGCTGACAAGGCCCTGACCAGAGACAGCGAGGTCATCGGAAACAGGAAACAGGAACTCAGCACATTATAGGGCTTTTAATGGATTAGGTCTGAACGCTTTCTTGTTTATCAATAAACCCATGTTCAGTTCAGAGCTGACTCCTGTCACTACACTCATTAGCATAGACAACATATATTCTAACCTTGAAGCAACAGAGAGAAAGCTAACTATACTTTGTAGTATTGTTTTTCCACTTTCCCTTAGCTAGCGAATGCAGCTAGCTAGTTAAGCCTACTCAAACACCTGGCTCAAACATAGAGGGATGTTACAGTTGAAGTCGGAAGTTTACATACACCTTAGCCAAATACATTTAAACTCAGTTTTTCACAATTCCTGACATTTAATCCTAGTAAAAATTCCCTGTCTTAGGTCAGTTAGGATCACCACTTTATTTTAAGAATGTGAAATGTCAGAATAATAATAGAGAGAATGATTTATTTCAGCTTTTATTTATTTCATCACATTCCCAGTGGGTCAGAAGTTTACATACACTCAATTAGTATTTGGTAGCATTGCCTTTAAATTGTTTAACTTGGGTCAAACGTTTCAGGTAGCCTTCCACAAGCTTCCCACAATAAGTTGGGTGAATTTTGGCCCATTCCTCCTGACAGAGCTGGTGTAACTGAGTCAGGTTTGTAGGCCTCCTTGCTCGCACACGCTTTTTCAGTTCTGCCCACAAATTTGCTATAGGATTGAGGTCAGGGCTTTGTGATGGCCACTCCAATACCTTGACTTTGTTGTCCTTAAGCCATTTTGCCACAACTTTGGAAGTATGCTTTGGGTCATTGTCCATTTGGAAGACCCATTTGCGACCAAGTTTTAACTTCCTGACTGAATTCTTGAGATGTGCTTCAATATATCCACACAATTTTCCTTCCTCATGATGCCATCTATTTTGTGAAGTGCACCAGTCCCTCCTGCAGCAAAGCACCCCCACAGCATGATGCTGCCATCCCCGTGCTTCACGGTTGGGATGGTGTTCTTCGGCTTGCAAGCAACCTCCTTTTTCCTCCAAACATAACGATGGTCATTATGGCCAAACAGTTCTATTTTTGTTTCATCAGACCAGAGGACATTTCTCCAAAAAGTACAATCTTTGTCCCCATGTACCGTTGCAAACCGTAGTCTGGCTTTTATATGGCAGTTTTGGAGCAGTGGCTTCTTCCTTGCTGTGAGGCCTTTCAGGTTATGTCAATATAGGACTCGTTTTACTGTGGATATAAATACTTTTGTACCTGTTTCCTCCAGCATCTTCACAAGGTCCTTTGCTGTTGTTCTGGGATTGATTTGCACTTTTCGCACCAAAGTACGTTTATCTCTAGGAGACAGAATGCATCTCCTTCCTGAGCGGTATGACGGCTGCGTGGTCCCATGATGTTTATATTTGCGTACTATTGTTTGTACAGATGAACGTGGTACCTTCAGGCGTTTGGAAATTTCTCCCAAGGATGAACCAGACTTGTGGAGGTCTACAAAAATTTTTCTGAGGTCTTGGCTGATTTCTTTTGATTTTCCCATGATGTCAAGCGAAGAGGCACTGAGTTTGAAGGTAGGCCTTGAAATACATCCACAGGTACACCACCAATTGACTCAAATGATGTAAATTAGCCTATCAGAAACTTCTAAAGCCATGACATCATTTTCTGGAATTTTCCAAGCTGTTTAAAGGCACAGTCAACTTAGTGTATGTAAACTTCTGACCCACTGGAATTGTGATACAGTGAATTATAAGTGAAATAATCTCTGTAAACAATTATTGGAAAAATTACTTGTGTCATGCACAAAGTAGATGTCCTAACCGACTTGCCAAAACTATAGTTTGTTAACAAGACATTGGTGGAGTGGTTGAAAAACGAGTTTTAATGACTCCAACCTAAGCGTATGTAAACTTCCGACTTCAACTGTATATGTTAACTAGCTGGCTATGGCTATCCAACACTGGAACTCTTCCAAGTCAAGGTTTTGGTTTGATTAAGTTATTGTCACCGGGGCCCGCCAGTAAACTGCTTGCTGACTGTACACTGTACTGCATGATTGTAGCGGGTTCACTAACGCGTTAGTTCTAGTCGCTATGTTGACTTGACGTTAGCTAATATGGTGACAACGATGTAGGCTGTGTAGCGGTTAGCGGTTATGATGTGAAGGTTTGGGTTGGAAAGGTTTTTTCGTCTGGTCACTGATGTGTTGTGCACTGAAGTCCACAAGCGAAGGGAAAAGGTGAGAGGAGAGCACGTAGATGCGAGAAGGAATTATAAGTGATCACGTTGTTTTATGTGGCTGCTATTAAAGTGAACTGTGGTTGCGTGTTATTTTTATTTTATTTATTTATTTAACCTTTATTTAACCAGGTAAGCCAGTTGAGAACAGGTTCTCATTTACAACTGCGACCTGGCCAGGGGTGTGATCAGGGGTGTATTCATTCCGCCGATTCTGTTGAAAAACGTTTCTTAAATGGAAGCAAACTAAACGAAACAGGGATAAACCTCCCTGAATTGGTCCAATAGAAACTCTCGTTTGCAACAGTTGGACTAATGATTAAACCCTAGATCAGCTTGATGCAGGCAAGAGTGTGCCAGGTGGTATTGAATGGGTCACTGTCTGTCACCTTGATTACTCCAATTTGTCTCGACCTGTGCACCTACGTTTATAAACGTTTATTCGTAGGCTAGGTTGTAGCAATCTCATGATGGGTATAGGGAACATTAGAGTATCCTGTAGTAGCCTAAACCTATTGATGTTACATTGAACTGGGTGAATGGAATATGAATGACAGTCATCCAATATGCTGTAATAGAAATAAGGCCATGCTCATAAAGTCTCTAGACAGACAACCAGACAGACAGAGCTGCAGCACAGCCCCCCAGACATTGGTGAGACAGACTGTTTTCTGTGTCATGTCCTTTAGCATTGATTGGACTGTTGTGATGAAAATGCACAGAGGGCAGATGTATAGATGGACGTTCCATGGTTGTTTGTTTCAGGGTCGTCAGGTGTCTTCTCTGCCCCAACACACTGGCCTTCCAAGCCACAGGAGATGACATCGTTCAGGTGTTATTAGCATGGTTTCCACTACCGTACTGTCTCAGAGCGAGACCGGGCTAACTAGCGTCAGAGGAGTTTGAACAAACGATGACTTTCTGTAACACTCAAGATTCAGAACTTTGAGTGTTCTCTCACTTCTTCTCTCCTCTAGCGCTGTCTAGGATTCAGTGTTCTGTCAGTTCTCTCCTCTAGCGCTGTCTGGGATTCAGTGTTCTGTCAGTTCTCTCCTCTAGCGCTGTCTGGGATTCAGTGTTCTGTCAGTTCTCTCCTCTAGCGCTGTCTGGGATTCAGCGTTCTGTCAGTTCTCTCCTCTAGCGCTGTCTGGGATTCAGTGTTCTGTCAGTTCTCTCCTCTAGCGCTGTCTGGGATTCAGTGTTCTGTCAGTTCTCTCCTCTAGCGCTGTCTGGGATTCAGCGTTCTGTCAGTTCTCTCCTCTAGCGCTGTCTGGGATTCAGTGTTCTGTCAGTTCTCTCCTCTAGCGCTGTCTGGGATTCAGTGTTCTGTCAGTTCTCTCCTCTAGCGCTGTCTGGGATTCAGTGTTCTGTCAGTTCTCTCCTCTAGTGCTGTCTGGGATTCAGTGTTCTGTCAGTTCTCTCCTCTGGCGCTGTCTGGGATTCAGTGTTCTGTCAGTTCTCTCCTCTAGCGCTGTCTGGGATTCAGTGTTCTGTCAGTTCTCTCCTCTAGCGCTGTCTGGGATTCAGTGTTCTGTCAGTTCTCTCCTCTAGCGCTGTCTGGGATTCAGTGTTCTGTCAGTTCTCTCCTCTAGCGCTGTCTGGGATTCAGTGTTCTGTCAGTTCTCTCCTCTGGCGCTGTCTGGGATTCAGTGTTCTGTCAGTTCTCTCCTCTAGCGCTGTCCAGGATTCAGTGTTCTGTCAGTTCTCTCCTCTAGCGCTGTCTAGGATTCAGTGTTCTGTCAGTTCTCTCCTCTAGCGCTGTCTGGGATTCAGTGTTCTGTCAGTTCTCTCCTCTAGCGCTGTCTGGGATTCAGTGTTCTGTCAGTTCTCTCCTCTAGCGCTGTCTGGGATTCAGTGTTCTGTCAGTTCTCTCCTCTAGCGCTGTCCAGGATTCAGTGTTCTGTCAGTTCTCTCCTCTAGCGCTGTCTAGGATTCAGTGTTCTGTCAGTTATCTCTAGCGCTGTCTGGGATTCAGTGTTCTGTCAGTTATCTCTAGCGCTGTCTGGGATTCAGTGTTCTGTCAGTTCTCTCCTCTAGCGCTGTCTAGGATTCAGTGTTCTGTCAGTTCTCTCCTCTAGCGCTGTCTAGGATTCAGTGTTCTGTCAGTTCTCTCCTCTAGCGCTGTCTGGGATTCAGTGTTCTGTCAGTTCTCTCCTCTAGCGCTGTCTGGGATTCAGTGTTCTGTCAGTTCTCTCCTCTAGCGCTGTCTAGGATTCAGTGTTCTGTCAGTTCTCTCCTCTAGCGCTGTCTAGGATTCAGTGTTCTGTCAGTTCTCTCCTCTAGCGCTGTCTAGGATTCAGTGTTCTGTCAGTTCTCTCCTCTAGCGCTGTCTGGGATTCAGTGTTCTGTCAGTTCTCTCCTCTAGCGCTGTCTGGGATTCAGTGTTCTGTCAGTTCTCTCCTCTAGCGCTGTCTAGGATTCAGTGTTCTGTCAGTTCTCTCCTCTAGCGCTGTCTAGGATTCAGTGTTCTGTCAGTTCTCTCCTCTAGCGCTGTCTGGGATTCAGTGTTCTGTCAGTTCTCTCCTCTAGCGCTGTCTGGGATTCAGTGTTCTGTCAGTTCTCTCCTCTAGCGCTGTCTGGGATTCAGTGTTCTGTCAGTTCTCTTCTCTGGCGCTGTCTGGGATTCAGTGTTCTGTCAGTTCTCTCCTCTAGCGCTGTCTGGGATTCAGTGTTCTGTCAGTTCTCTCCTCTAGCGCTGTCTAGGATTCAGTGTTCTCTCACTTCTTCTCTCCTCTAGCGCTGTCTAGGATTCAGTGTTCTGTCAGTTCTCTCCTCTAGCGCTGTCTGGGATTCAGTGTTCTGTCAGTTCTCTCCTCTAGCGCTGTCTGGGATTCAGCGTTCTGTCAGTTCTCTCCTCTAGCGCTGTCTGGGATTCAGTGTTCTGTCAGTTCTCTCCTCTAGCGCTGTCTGGGATTCAGTGTTCTGTCAGTTCTCTCCTCTAGCGCTGTCTGGGATTCAGCGTTCTGTCAGTTCTCTCCTCTAGCGCTGTCTGGGATTCAGTGTTCTGTCAGTTCTCTCCTCTAGCGCTGTCTGGGATTCAGTGTTCTGTCAGTTCTCTCCTCTAGCGCTGTCTGGGATTCAGTGTTCTGTCAGTTCTCTCCTCTAGTGCTGTCTGGGATTCAGTGTTCTGTCAGTTCTCTCCTCTGGCGCTGTCTGGGATTCAGTGTTCTGTCAGTTCTCTCCTCTAGCGCTGTCTGGGATTCAGTGTTCTGTCAGTTCTCTCCTCTAGCGCTGTCTGGGATTCAGTGTTCTGTCAGTTCTCTCCTCTAGCGCTGTCTGGGATTCAGTGTTCTGTCAGTTCTCTCCTCTAGCGCTGTCTGGGATTCAGTGTTCTGTCAGTTCTCTCCTCTGGCGCTGTCTGGGATTCAGTGTTCTGTCAGTTCTCTCCTCTAGCGCTGTCCAGGATTCAGTGTTCTGTCAGTTCTCTCCTCTAGCGCTGTCTAGGATTCAGTGTTCTGTCAGTTCTCTCCTCTAGCGCTGTCTGGGATTCAGTGTTCTGTCAGTTCTCTCCTCTAGCGCTGTCTGGGATTCAGTGTTCTGTCAGTTCTCTCCTCTAGCGCTGTCTGGGATTCAGTGTTCTGTCAGTTCTCTCCTCTAGCGCTGTCCAGGATTCAGTGTTCTGTCAGTTCTCTCCTCTAGCGCTGTCTAGGATTCAGTGTTCTGTCAGTTATCTCTAGCGCTGTCTGGGATTCAGTGTTCTGTCAGTTATCTCTAGCGCTGTCTGGGATTCAGTGTTCTGTCAGTTCTCTCCTCTAGCGCTGTCTAGGATTCAGTGTTCTGTCAGTTCTCTCCTCTAGCGCTGTCTAGGATTCAGTGTTCTGTCAGTTCTCTCCTCTAGCGCTGTCTGGGATTCAGTGTTCTGTCAGTTCTCTCCTCTAGCGCTGTCTGGGATTCAGTGTTCTGTCAGTTCTCTCCTCTAGCGCTGTCTAGGATTCAGTGTTCTGTCAGTTCTCTCCTCTAGCGCTGTCTAGGATTCAGTGTTCTGTCAGTTCTCTCCTCTAGCGCTGTCTAGGATTCAGTGTTCTGTCAGTTCTCTCCTCTAGCGCTGTCTGGGATTCAGTGTTCTGTCAGTTCTCTCCTCTAGCGCTGTCTGGGATTCAGTGTTCTGTCAGTTCTCTCCTCTAGCGCTGTCTAGGATTCAGTGTTCTGTCAGTTCTCTCCTCTAGCGCTGTCTAGGATTCAGTGTTCTGTCAGTTCTCTCCTCTAGCGCTGTCTGGGATTCAGTGTTCTGTCAGTTCTCTCCTCTAGCGCTGTCTGGGATTCAGTGTTCTGTCAGTTCTCTCCTCTAGCGCTGTCTGGGATTCAGTGTTCTGTCAGTTCTCTTCTCTGGCGCTGTCTGGGATTCAGTGTTCTGTCAGTTCTCTCCTCTAGCGCTGTCTGGGATTCAGTGTTCTGTCAGTTCTCTCCTCTAGCGCTGTCTGGGATTCAGTGTTCTGTCAGTTCTCTCCTCTAGCACTGTCTGGGATTCAGTGTTCTGTCAGTTCTCTCCTCTAGCGCTGTCTAGGATTCAGTGTTCTGTCAGTTCTCTCCTCTAGCGCTGTCTGGGATTCAGTGTTCTGTCAGTTCTCTCCTCTAGCGCTGTCTGGGATTCAGTGTTCTGTCAGTTCTCTCCTCTAGCGCTGTCTGGGATTCAGTGTTCTGTCAGTTCTCTCCTCTAGCGCTGTCTGGGATTCAGTGTTCTGTCAGTTCTCTCCTCTAGCGCTGTCTGGGATTCAGTGTTCTGTCAGTTCTCTCCTCTAGCGCTGTCTGGGATTCAGTGTTCTGTCAGTTCTCTCCTCTAGCGCTGTCTGGGATTCAGTGTTCTGTCAGTTCTCTCCTCTAGCGCTGTCTGGGATTCAGTGTTCTGTCAGTTCTCTCCTCTAGCGCTGTCTAGGATTCAGTGTTCTGTCAGTTCTCTCCTCTAGCGCTGTCTAGGATTCAGCGTTCTGTCAGTTCTCTCCTCAGGCGCTGTCTGGGATTCAGCGTTCTGTCAGTTCTCTCCTCTGGCGCTGTCTGGGATTCAGCGTTCTGTCAGTTCTCTCCTCTGGCGCTGTCTGGGATTCAGCGTTCTGTCAGTTCTCTCCTCTGGCGCTGTCTGGGATTCAGCGTTCTGTCAGTTCTCTCCTCTAGCGCTGTCTAGGATTCAGTGTTCTGTCAGTTCTCTCCTCTAGCGCTGTCTGGGATTCAGTGTTCTGTCAGTTCTCTCCTCTAGCGCTGTCTGGGATTCAGTGTTCTGTCAGTTCTCTCCTCTAGCGCTGTCTGGGATTCAGTGTTCTGTCAGTTCTCTCCTCTAGCGCTGTCTGGGATTCAGTGTTCTGTCAGTTCTCTCCTCTAGCGCTGTCTGGGATTCAGTGTTCTGTCAGTTCTCTCCTCTAGCGCTGTCTGGGATTCAGTGTTCTGTCAGTTCTCTCCTCTAGCGCTGTCTGGGATTCAGTGTTCTGTCAGTTCTCTCCTCTAGCGCTGTCTGGGATTCAGTGTTCTGTCAGTTCTCTCCTCTAGCGCTGTCTGGGATTCAGTGTTCTGTCAGTTCTCTCCTCTAGCGCTGTCTGGGATTCAGTGTTCTGTCAGTTCTCTCCTCTAGCGCTGTCTGGGATTCAGTGTTCTGTCAGTTCTCTCCTCTAGCGCTGTCTGGGATTCAGTGTTCTGTCAGTTCTCTCCTCTAGCGCTGTCTGGGATTCAGTGTTCTGTCAGTTCTCTCCTCTAGCGCTGTCTGGGATTCAGTGTTCTGTCAGTTCTCTCCTCTAGCGCTGTCTGGGATTCAGTGTTCTGTCAGTTCTCTCCTCTAGCGCTGTCTGGGATTCAGTGTTCTGTCAGTTCTCTCCTCTAGCGCTGTCTGGGATTCAGTGTTCTGTCAGTTCTCTCCTCTAGCGCTGTCTGGGATTCAGTGTTCTGTCAGTTCTCTCCTCTAGCGCTGTCTGGGATTCAGTGTTCTGTCAGTTCTCTCCTCTAGCGCTGTCTGGGATTCAGTGTTCTGTCAGTTCTCTCCTCTAGCGCTGTCTGGGATTCAGTGTTCTGTCAGTTCTCTCCTCTAGCGCTGTCTGGGATTCAGTGTTCTGTCAGTTCTCTCCTCTAGCGCTGTCTGGGATTCAGTGTTCTGTCAGTTCTCTCCTCTAGCGCTGTCTGGGATTCAGTGTTCTGTCAGTTCTCTCCTCTAGCGCTGTCTGGGATTCAGTGTTCTGTCAGTTCTCTCCTCTGGCGCTGTCTGGGATTCAGTGTTCTGTCAGTTCTCTCCTCTGGCGCTGTCTGGGATTCAGTGTTCTGTCAGTTCTCTCCTCTGGCGCTGTCTGGGATTCAGCGTTCTGTCAGTTCTCTCCTCTAGCGCTGTCTGGGATTCAGTGTTCTGTCAGTTCTCTCCTCTAGCGCTGTCTATGATTCAGTGTTCTGTCAGTTCTCTCCTCTAGCGCTGTCTAGATTCAGTGTTCTGTCAGCTCTCTCCTCTAGCGCTGTCTGGGATTCAGTGTTCTGTCAGTTCTCTCCTCTAGCGCTGTCTAGGATTCAGTGTTCTGTCAGTTCTCTCCTCTAGCGCTGTCTAGGATTCAGTGTTCTGTCAGTTCTCTCCTCTAGCGCTGTCTGGGATTCAGTGTTCTGTCAGTTCTCTCCTCTAGCGCTGTCTGGGATTCAGTGTTCTGTCAGTTCTCTCCTCTAGCGCTGTCTGGGATTCAGTGTTCTGTCAGTTCTCTTCTCTGGCGCTGTCTGGGATTCAGTGTTCTGTCAGTTCTCTCCTCTAGCGCTGTCTGGGATTCAGTGTTCTGTCAGTTCTCTCCTCTAGCGCTGTCTGGGATTCAGTGTTCTGTCAGTTCTCTCCTCTAGCACTGTCTGGGATTCAGTGTTCTGTCAGTTCTCTCCTCTAGCGCTGTCTAGGATTCAGTGTTCTGTCAGTTCTCTCCTCTAGCGCTGTCTGGGATTCAGTGTTCTGTCAGTTCTCTCCTCTAGCGCTGTCTGGGATTCAGTGTTCTGTCAGTTCTCTCCTCAAGCGCTGTCTGGGATTCAGTGTTCTGTCAGTTCTCTCCTCTAGCGCTGTCTGGGATTCAGTGTTCTGTCAGTTCTCTCCTCTAGCGCTGTCTGGGATTCAGTGTTCTGTCAGTTCTCTCCTCTAGCGCTGTCTGGGATTCAGTGTTCTGTCAGTTCTCTCCTCTAGCGCTGTCTGGGATTCAGTGTTCTGTCAGTTCTCTCCTCTAGCGCTGTCTAGGATTCAGTGTTCTGTCAGTTCTCTCCTCTAGCGCTGTCTAGGATTCAGCGTTCTGTCAGTTCTCTCCTCAGGCGCTGTCTGGGATTCAGCGTTCTGTCAGTTCTCTCCTCTGGCGCTGTCTGGGATTCAGCGTTCTGTCAGTTCTCTCCTCTGGCGCTGTCTGGGATTCAGCGTTCTGTCAGTTCTCTCCTCTGGCGCTGTCTGGGATTCAGCGTTCTGTCAGTTCTCTCCTCTGGCGCTGTCTGGGATTCAGCGTTCTGTCAGTTCTCTCCTCTAGCGCTGTCTGGGATTCAGTGTTCTGTCAGTTCTCTCCTCTAGTGCTGTCTGGGATTCAGTGTTCTGTCAGTTCTCTCCTCTGGCGCTGTCTGGGATTCAGTGTTCTGTCAGTTCTCTCCTCTAGCGCTGTCTGGGATTCAGTGTTCTGTCAGTTCTCTCCTCTAGCGCTGTCTGGGATTCAGTGTTCTGTCAGTTCTCTCCTCTAGCGCTGTCTGGGATTCAGTGTTCTGTCAGTTCTCTCCTCTAGCGCTGTCTGGGATTCAGTGTTCTGTCAGTTCTCTCCTCTGGCGCTGTCTGGGATTCAGTGTTCTGTCAGTTCTCTCCTCTAGCGCTGTCTGGGATTCAGTGTTCTGTCAGTTCTCTCCTCTAGCGCTGTCCGGGATTCAGTGTTCTGTCAGTTCTCTCCTCTAGCGCTGTCTAGGATTCAGTGTTCTGTCAGTTATCTTTAGCGCTGTCTGGGATTCAGTGTTCTGTCAGTTATCTCTAGCGCTGTCTGGGATTCAGTGTTCTGTCAGTTCTCTCCTCTAGCGCTGTCTAGGATTCAGTGTTCTGTCAGTTCTCTCCTCTAGCGCTGTCTGGGATTCAGTGTTCTGTCAGTTCTCTCCTCTGGCGCTGTCTGGGATTCAGTGTTCTGTCAGTTCTCTCCTCTAGCGCTGTCTGGGATTCAGTGTTCTGTCAGTTCTCTCCTCTAGCGCTGTCTGGGATTCAGTGTTCTGTCAGTTCTCTCCTCTAGCGCTGTCTGGGATTCAGTGTTCTGTCAGTTCTCTCCTCTAGCGCTGTCTAGGATTCAGTGTTCTGTCAGTTCTCTCCTCTAGCACTGTCTAGGATTCAGTGTTCTGTCAGTTCTCTCCTCTAGCGCTGTCTAGGATTCAGTGTTCTGTCAGTTCTCTCCTCTAGCGCTGTCTAGGATTCAGTGTTCTGTCAGTTCTCTCCTCTAGCGCTGTCTGGGATTCAGTGTTCTGTCAGTTCTCTCCTCTAGCGCTGTCTGGGATTCAGTGTTCTGTCAGTTCTCTCCTCTAGCGCTGTCTGGGATTCAGTGTTCTGTCAGTTCTCTCCTCTAGCGCTGTCCAGGATTCAGTGTTCTGTCAGTTCTCTCCTCTAGCGCTGTCTAGGATTCAGTGTTCTGTCAGTTATCTCTAGCGCTGTCTGGGATTCAGTGTTCTGTCAGTTATCTCTAGCGCTGTCTGGGATTCAGTGTTCTGTCAGTTCTCTCCTCTAGCGCTGTCTAGGATTCAGTGTTCTGTCAGTTCTCTCCTCTAGCGCTGTCTAGGATTCAGTGTTCTGTCAGTTCTCTCCTCTAGCGCTGTCTGGGATTCAGTGTTCTGTCAGTTCTCTCCTCTAGCGCTGTCTGGGATTCAGTGTTCTGTCAGTTCTCTCCTCTAGCGCTGTCTAGGATTCAGTGTTCTGTCAGTTCTCTCCTCTAGCGCTGTCTAGGATTCAGCGTTCTGTCAGTTCTCTCCTCTGGCGCTGTCTGGGATTCAGCGTTCTGTCAGTTCTCTCCTCTGGCGCTGTCTGGGATTCAGCGTTCTGTCAGTTCTCTCCTCTGGCGCTGTCTGGGATTCAGCGTTCTGTCAGTTCTCTCCTCTGGCGCTGTCTGGGATTCAGCGTTCTGTCAGTTCTCTCCTCTAGCGCTGTCTGGGATTCAGTGTTCTGTCAGTTCTCTCCTCTAGTGCTGTCTGGGATTCAGTGTTCTGTCAGTTCTCTCCTCTGGCGCTGTCTGGGATTCAGTGTTCTGTCAGTTCTCTCCTCTAGCGCTGTCTGGGATTCAGTGTTCTGTCAGTTCTCTCCTCTAGCGCTGTCTGGGATTCAGTGTTCTGTCAGTTCTCTCCTCTAGCGCTGTCTGGGATTCAGTGTTCTGTCAGTTCTCTCCTCTAGCGCTGTCTGGGATTCAGTGTTCTGTCAGTTCTCTCCTCTGGCGCTGTCTGGGATTCAGTGTTCTGTCAGTTCTCTCCTCTAGCGCTGTCTGGGATTCAGTGTTCTGTCAGTTCTCTCCTCTAGCGCTGTCCGGGATTCAGTGTTCTGTCAGTTCTCTCCTCTAGCGCTGTCTAGGATTCAGTGTTCTGTCAGTTATCTTTAGCGCTGTCTGGGATTCAGTGTTCTGTCAGTTATCTCTAGCGCTGTCTGGGATTCAGTGTTCTGTCAGTTCTCTCCTCTAGCGCTGTCTAGGATTCAGTGTTCTGTCAGTTCTCTCCTCTAGCGCTGTCTGGGATTCAGTGTTCTGTCAGTTCTCTCCTCTGGCGCTGTCTGGGATTCAGTGTTCTGTCAGTTCTCTCCTCTAGCGCTGTCTGGGATTCAGTGTTCTGTCAGTTCTCTCCTCTAGCGCTGTCTGGGATTCAGTGTTCTGTCAGTTCTCTCCTCTAGCGCTGTCTGGGATTCAGTGTTCTGTCAGTTCTCTCCTCTAGCGCTGTCTAGGATTCAGTGTTCTGTCAGTTCTCTCCTCTAGCGCTGTCTAGGATTCAGTGTTCTGTCAGTTCTCTCCTCTAGCGCTGTCTAGGATTCAGTGTTCTGTCAGTTCTCTCCTCTAGCGCTGTCTAGGATTCAGTGTTCTGTCAGTTCTCTCCTCTAGCGCTGTCTGGGATTCAGTGTTCTGTCAGTTCTCTCCTCTAGCGCTGTCTGGGATTCAGTGTTCTGTCAGTTCTCTCCTCTAGCGCTGTCTGGGATTCAGTGTTCTGTCAGTTCTCTCCTCTAGCGCTGTCCAGGATTCAGTGTTCTGTCAGTTCTCTCCTCTAGCGCTGTCTAGGATTCAGTGTTCTGTCAGTTATCTCTAGCGCTGTCTGGGATTCAGTGTTCTGTCAGTTATCTCTAGCGCTGTCTGGGATTCAGTGTTCTGTCAGTTCTCTCCTCTAGCGCTGTCTAGGATTCAGTGTTCTGTCAGTTCTCTCCTCTAGCGCTGTCTAGGATTCAGTGTTCTGTCAGTTCTCTCCTCTAGCGCTGTCTGGGATTCAGTGTTCTGTCAGTTCTCTCCTCTAGCGCTGTCTGGGATTCAGTGTTCTGTCAGTTCTCTCCTCTAGCGCTGTCTGGGATTCAGTGTTCTGTCAGTTCTCTCCTCTAGCGCTGTCTGGGATTCAGTGTTCTGTCAGTTCTCTCCTCTAGCGCTGTCTAGGATTCAGTGTTCTGTCAGTTCTCTCCTCTAGCGCTGTCTAGGATTCAGCGTTCTGTCAGTTCTCTCCTCAGGCGCTGTCTGGGATTCAGCGTTCTGTCAGTTCTCTCCTCTGGCGCTGTCTGGGATTCAGCGTTCTGTCAGTTCTCTCCTCTGGCGCTGTCTGGGATTCAGCGTTCTGTCAGTTCTCTCCTCTGGCGCTGTCTGGGATTCAGCGTTCTGTCAGTTCTCTCCTCTAGCGCTGTCTAGGATTCAGTGTTCTGTCAGTTCTCTCCTCTAGCGCTGTCTGGGATTCAGTGTTCTGTCAGTTCTCTCCTCTAGCGCTGTCTGGGATTCAGTGTTCTGTCAGTTCTCTCCTCTAGCGCTGTCTGGGATTCAGTGTTCTGTCAGTTCTCTCCTCTAGCGCTGTCTGGGATTCAGTGTTCTGTCAGTTCTCTCCTCTAGCGCTGTCTGGGATTCAGTGTTCTGTCAGTTCTCTCCTCTAGCGCTGTCTGGGATTCAGTGTTCTGTCAGTTCTCTCCTCTAGCGCTGTCTGGGATTCAGTGTTCTGTCAGTTCTCTCCTCTAGCGCTGTCTGGGATTCAGTGTTCTGTCAGTTCTCTCCTCTAGCGCTGTCTGGGATTCAGTGTTCTGTCAGTTCTCTCCTCTAGCGCTGTCTGGGATTCAGTGTTCTGTCAGTTCTCTCCTCTAGCGCTGTCTGGGATTCAGTGTTCTGTCAGTTCTCTCCTCTAGCGCTGTCTGGGATTCAGTGTTCTGTCAGTTCTCTCCTCTAGCGCTGTCTGGGATTCAGTGTTCTGTCAGTTCTCTCCTCTAGCGCTGTCTGGGATTCAGTGTTCTGTCAGTTCTCTCCTCTGGCGCTGTCTGGGATTCAGTGTTCTGTCAGTTCTCTCCTCTGGCGCTGTCTGGGATTCAGCGTTCTGTCAGTTCTCTCCTCTAGCGCTGTCTGGGATTCAGTGTTCTGTCAGTTCTCTCCTCTAGCGCTGTCTATGATTCAGTGTTCTGTCAGTTCTCTCCTCTAGCGCTGTCTAGATTCAGTGTTCTGTCAGTTCTCTCCTCTAGCGCTGTCTGGGATTCAGTGTTCTGTCAGTTCTCTCCTCTAGCGCTGTCTAGGATTCAGTGTTCTGTCAGTTCTCTCCTCTAGCGCTGTCTAGGATTCAGTGTTCTGTCAGTTCTCTCCTCTAGCGCTGTCTGGGATTCAGTGTTCTGTCAGTTCTCTCCTCTAGCGCTGTCTGGGATTCAGTGTTCTGTCAGTTCTCTCCTCTAGCGCTGTCTGGGATTCAGTGTTCTGTCAGTTCTCTTCTCTGGCGCTGTCTGGGATTCAGTGTTCTGTCAGTTCTCTCCTCTAGCGCTGTCTGGGATTCAGTGTTCTGTCAGTTCTCTTCTCTGGCGCTGTCTGGGATTCAGTGTTCTGTCAGTTCTCTCCTCTAGCACTGTCTGGGATTCAGTGTTCTGTCAGTTCTCTCCTCTAGCGCTGTCTAGGATTCAGTGTTCTGTCAGTTCTCTCCTCTAGCGCTGTCTGGGATTCAGTGTTCTGTCAGTTCTCTCCTCTAGCGCTGTCTGGGATTCAGTGTTCTGTCAGTTCTCTCCTCTAGCGCTGTCTGGGATTCAGTGTTCTGTCAGTTCTCTCCTCTAGCGCTGTCTGGGATTCAGTGTTCTGTCAGTTCTCTCCTCTAGCGCTGTCTGGGATTCAGTGTTCTGTCAGTTCTCTCCTCTAGCGCTGTCTGGGATTCAGTGTTCTGTCAGTTCTCTCCTCTAGCGCTGTCTGGGATTCAGTGTTCTGTCAGTTCTCTCCTCTAGCGCTGTCTGGGATTCAGTGTTCTGTCAGTTCTCTCCTCTAGCGCTGTCTAGGATTCAGTGTTCTGTCAGTTCTCTCCTCTAGCGCTGTCTAGGATTCAGCGTTCTGTCAGTTCTCTCCTCAGGCGCTGTCTGGGATTCAGCGTTCTGTCAGTTCTCTCCTCTGGCGCTGTCTGGGATTCAGCGTTCTGTCAGTTCTCTCCTCTGGCGCTGTCTGGGATTCAGCGTTCTGTCAGTTCTCTCCTCTGGCGCTGTCTGGGATTCAGCGTTCTGTCAGTTCTCTCCTCTGGCGCTGTCTGGGATTCAGCGTTCTGTCAGTTCTCTCCTCTGGCGCTGTCTGGGATTCAGCGTTCTGTCAGTTCTCTCCTCTGGCGCTGTCTGGGATTCAGCGTTCTGTCAGTTCTCTCCTCTGGCGCTGTCTGGGATTCAGCGTTCTGTCAGTTCTCTCCTCTGGCGCTGTCTGGGATTCAGCGTTCTGTCAGTTCTCTCCTCTGGCGCTGTCTGGGATTCAGCGTTCTGTCAGTTCTCTCCTCTGGCGCTGTCTGGGATTCAGCGTTCTGTCAGTTCTCTCCTCTGGCGCTGTCTGGGATTCAGCGTTCTGTCAGTTCTCTCCTCTGGCGCTGTCTGGGATTCAGCGTTCTGTCAGTTCTCTCCTCTGGCGCTGTCTGGGATTTAGCGTTCTGTCAGTTCTCTCCTCTGGCGCTGTCTGGGATTCAGCGTTCTGTCAGTTCTCTCCTCTGGCGCTGTCTGGGATTCAGCGTTCTGTCAGTTCTCTCCTCTGGCGCTGTCTGGGATTCAGCGTTCTGTCAGTTCTCTCCTCTGGCGCTGTCTGGGATTCAGCGTTCTGTCAGTTCTCTCCTCTGGCGCTGTCTGGGATTCAGCGTTCTGTCAGTTCTCTCCTCTGGCGCTGTCTGGGATTCAGCGTTCTGTCAGTTCTCTCCTCTGGCGCTGTCTGGGATTCAGCGTTCTGTCAGTGGGATTCAGCGTTCTGTCAGTTCTCTCCTCTGGCGCTGTCTGGGATTCAGCGTTCTGTCAGTTCTCTCCTCTGGCGCTGTCTGGGATTCAGCGTTCTGTCAGTTCTCTCCTCTGGCGCTGTCTGGGATTCAGCGTTCTGTCAGTTCTCTCCTCTGGCGCTGTCTGGGATTCAGCGTTCTGTCAGTTCTCTCCTCTGGCGCTGTCTGGGATTCAGCGTTCTGTCAGTTCTCTCCTCTGGCGCTGTCTGGGATTCAGCGTTCTGTCAGTTCTCTCCTCTGGCGCTGTCTGGGATTCAGCGTTCTGTCAGTCCTCTCCTCTGGCGCTGTCTGGGATTCAGCGTTCTGTCAGTTCTCTCCTCTGGCGCTGTCTGGGATTCAGCGTTCTGTCAGTTCTCTCCTCTGGCGCTGTCTGGGATTCAGCGTTCTGTCAGTTCTCTCCTCTGGCGCTGTCTGGGATTCAGCGTTCTGTCAGTTCTCTCCTCTGGCGCTGTCTGGGATTCAGCGTTCTGTCAGTTCTCTCCTCTGGCGCTGTCTGGGATTCAGCGTTCTGTCAGTTCTCTCCTCTGGCGCTGTCTGGGATTCAGCGTTCTGTCAGTTCTCTCCTCTGGCGCTGTCTGGGATTCAGCGTTCTGTCAGTTCTCTCCTCTGGCGCTGTCTGGGATTCAGCGTTCTGTCAGTTCTCTCCTCTGGCGCTGTCTGGGATTCAGCGTTCTGTCAGTTCTCTCCTCTGGCGCTGTCTGGGATTCAGCGTTCTGTCAGTTCTCTCCTCTGGCGCTGTCTGGGATTCAGCGTTCTGTCAGTTCTCTCCTCTGGCGCTGTCTGGGATTCAGCGTTCTGTCAGTTCTCTCCTCTGGCGCTGTCTGGGATTCAGCGTTCTGTCAGTTCTCTCCTCTGGCGCTGTCTGGGATTCAGCGTTCTGTCAGTTCTCTCCTCTGGCGCTGTCTGGGATTCAGCGTTCTGTCAGTTCTCTCCTCTGGCGCTGTCTGGGATTCAGCGTTCTGTCAGTTCTCTCCTCTGGCGCTGTCTGGGATTCAGCGTTCTGTCAGTTCTCTCCTCTGGCGCTGTCTGGGATTCAGCGTTCTGTCAGTTCTCTCCTCTGGCGCTGTCTGGGATTCAGCGTTCTGTCAGTTCTCTCCTCTGGCGCTGTCTGGGATTCAGCGTTCTGTCAGTTCTCTCCTCTGGCGCTGTCTGGGATTCAGCGTTCTGTCAGTTCTCTCCTCTGGCGCTGTCTGGGATTCAGCGTTCTGTCAGTTCTCTCCTCTGGCGCTGTCTGGGATTCAGCGTTCTGTCAGTTCTCTCCTCTGGCGCTGTCTGGGATTCAGCGTTCTGTCAGTGGGATTCAGCGTTCTGTCAGTTCTCTCCTCTGGCGCTGTCTGGGATTCAGCGTTCTGTCAGTTCTCTCCTCTGGCGCTGTCTGGGATTCAGCGTTCTGTCAGTTCTCTCCTCTGGCGCTGTCTGGGATTCAGCGTTCTGTCAGTTCTCTCCTCTGGCGCTGTCTGGGATTCAGCGTTCTGTCAGTTCTCTCCTCTGGCGCTGTCTGGGATTCAGCGTTCTGTCAGTTCTCTCCTCTGGCGCTGTCTGGGATTCAGCGTTCTGTCAGTTCTCTCCTCTGGCGCTGTCTGGGATTCAGCGTTCTGTCAGTTCTCTCCTCTGGCGCTGTCTGGGATTCAGCGTTCTGTCAGTTCTCTCCTCTGGCGCTGTCTGGGATTCAGCGTTCTGTCAGTTCTCTCCTCTGGCGCTGTCTGGGATTCAGCGTTCTGTCAGTTCTCTCCTCTGGCGCTGTCTGGGATTCAGCGTTCTGTCAGTTCTCTCCTCTGGCGCTGTCTGGGATTCAGCGTTCTGTCAGTTCTCTCCTCTGGCGCTGTCTGGGATTCAGCGTTCTGTCAGTTCTCTCCTCTGGCGCTGTCTGGGATTCAGCGTTCTGTCAGTTCTCTCCTCTGGCGCTGTCTGGGATTCAGCGTTCTGTCAGTTCTCTCCTCTGGCGCTGTCTGGGATTCAGCGTTCTGTCAGTTCTCTCCTCTGGCGCTGTCTGGGATTCAGCGTTCTGTCAGTTCTCTCCTCTGGCGCTGTCTGGGATTCAGCGTTCTGTCAGTTCTCTCCTCTGGCGCTGTCTGGGATTCAGCGTTCTGTCAGTTCTCTCCTCTGGCGCTGTCTGGGATTCAGCGTTCTGTCAGTGGGATTCAGCGTTCTGTCAGTTCTCTCCTCTGGCGCTGTCTGGGATTCAGCGTTCTGTCAGTTCTCTCCTCTGGCGCTGTCTGGGATTCAGCGTTCTGTCAGTGGGATTCAGCGTTCTGTCAGTTCTCTCCTCTGGCGCTGTCTGGGATTCAGCGTTCTGTCAGTTCTCTCCTCTGGCGCTGTCTGGGATTCAGCGTTCTGTCAGTGGGATTCAGCGTTCTGTCAGTTCTCTCCTCTGGCGCTGTCTGGGATTCAGCGTTCTGTCAGTTCTCTCCTCTGGCGCTGTCTGGGATTCAGCGTTCTGTCAGTTCTCTCCTCTGGCGCTGTCTGGGATTCAGCGTTCTGTCAGTGGGATTCAGCGTTCTGTCAGTTCTCTCCTCTGGCGCTGTCTGGGATTCAGCGTTCTGTCAGTTCTCTCCTCTGTGCTGTCTGGGATTCAGCGTTCTGTCAGTTCTCTCCTCTGGCGCTGTCGGGATTCAGCGTTCTGTCAGTTCTCTCCTCTGGCGCTGTCTGGGATTCAGCGTTCTGTCAGTTCTCTCCTCTGGCGCTGTCTGGGATTCAGCGTTCTGTCAGTTCTCTCCTCTGGCGCTGTCTGGGATTCAGCGTTCTGTCAGTTCTCTCCTCTGGCGCTGTCTGGGATTCACCGTTCTGTCAGTTCTCTCCTCTGGCGCTGTCTGGGATTCAGCGTTCTGTCAGTTCTCTCCTCTGGCGCTGTCTGGGATTCAGCGTTCTGTCAGTTCTCTCCTCTGGCGCTGTCTGGGATTCAGCGTTCTGTCAGTTCTCTCCTCTGGCGCTGTCTGGGATTCAGCGTTCTGTCAGTGGGATTCAGCGTTCTGTCAGTTCTCTCCTCTGGCGCTGTCTGGGATTCAGCGTTCTGTCAGTTCTCTCCTCTGGCGCTGTCTGGGATTCAGCGTTCTGTCAGTTCTCTCCTCTGGCGCTGTCTGGGATTCAGCGTTCTGTCAGTTCTCTCCTCTGGCGCTGTCTGGGATTCAGCGTTCTGTCAGTTCTCTCCTCTGGCGCTGTCTGGGATTCAGCGTTCTGTCAGTTCTCTCCTCTGGCGCTGTCTGGGATTCAGCGTTCTGTCAGTTCTCTCCTCTGGCGCTGTCTGGGATTCAGCGTTCTGTCAGTTCTCTCCTCTGGCGCTGTCTGGGATTCAGCGTTCTGTCAGTTCTCTCCTCTGGCGCTGTCTGGGATTCAGCGTTCTGTCAGTTCTCTCCTCTGGCGCTGTCTGGGATTCAGCGTTCTGTCAGTGGGATTCAGCGTTCTGTCAGTTCTCTCCTCTGGCGCTGTCTGGGATTCAGCGTTCTGTCAGTTCTCTCCTCTGGCGCTGTCTGGGATTCAGCGTTCTGTCAGTTCTCTCCTCTGGCGCTGTCTGGGATTCAGCGTTCTGTCAGTTCTCTCCTCTGGCGCTGTCTGGGATTCAGCGTTCTGTCAGTTCTCTCCTCTGGCGCTGTCTGGGATTCAGCGTTCTGTCAGTTCTCTCCTCTGGCGCTGTCTGGGATTCAGCGTTCTGTCAGTTCTCTCCTCTGGCGCTGTCTGGGATTCAGCGTTCTGTCAGTTCTCTCCTCTGGCGCTGTCTGGGATTCAGCGTTCTGTCAGTTCTCTCCTCTGGCGCTGTCTGGGATTCAGCGTTCTGTCAGTTCTCTCCTCTGGCGCTGTCTGGGATTCAGCGTTCTGTCAGTTCTCTCCTCTGGCGCTGTCTGGGATTCAGCGTTCTGTCAGTTCTCTCCTCTGGCGCTGTCTGGGATTCAGCGTTCTGTCAGTTCTCTCCTCTGGCGCTGTCTGGGATTCAGCGTTCTGTCAGTTCTCTCCTCTGGCGCTGTCTGGGATTCAGCGTTCTGTCAGTTCTCTCCTCTGGCGCTGTCTGGGATTCAGCGTTCTGTCAGTTCTCTCCTCTGGCGCTGTCTGGGATTCAGCGTTCTGTCAGTTCTCTCCTCTGGCGCTGTCTGGGATTCAGCGTTCTGTCAGTTCTCTCCTCTGGCGCTGTCTGGGATTCAGCGTTCTGTCAGTGGGATTCAGCGTTCTGTCAGTTCTCTCCTCTGGCGCTGTCTGGGATTCAGCGTTCTGTCAGTTCTCTCCTCTGGCGCTGTCTGGGATTCAGCGTTCTGTCAGTGGGATTCAGCGTTCTGTCAGTTCTCTCCTCTGGCGCTGTCTGGGATTCAGCGTTCTGTCAGTTCTCTCCTCTGGCGCTGTCTGGGATTCAGCGTTCTGTCAGTGGGATTCAGCGTTCTGTCAGTTCTCTCCTCTGGCGCTGTCTGGGATTCAGCGTTCTGTCAGTTCTCTCCTCTGGCGCTGTCTGGGATTCAGCGTTCTGTCAGTTCTCTCCTCTGGCGCTGTCTGGGATTCAGCGTTCTGTCAGTGGGATTCAGCGTTCTGTCAGTTCTCTCCTCTGGCGCTGTCTGGGATTCAGCGTTCTGTCAGTTCTCTCCTCTGTGCTGTCTGGGATTCAGCGTTCTGTCAGTTCTCTCCTCTGGCGCTGTCGGGATTCAGCGTTCTGTCAGTTCTCTCCTCTGGCGCTGTCTGGGATTCAGCGTTCTGTCAGTTCTCTCCTCTGGCGCTGTCTGGGATTCAGCGTTCTGTCAGTTCTCTCCTCTGGCGCTGTCTGGGATTCAGCGTTCTGTCAGTTCTCTCCTCTGGCGCTGTCTGGGATTCACCGTTCTGTCAGTTCTCTCCTCTGGCGCTGTCTGGGATTCAGCGTTCTGTCAGTTCTCTCCTCTGGCGCTGTCTGGGATTCAGCGTTCTGTCAGTTCTCTCCTCTGGCGCTGTCTGGGATTCAGCGTTCTGTCAGTTCTCTCCTCTGGCGCTGTCTGGGATTCAGCGTTCTGTCAGTGGGATTCAGCGTTCTGTCAGTTCTCTCCTCTGGCGCTGTCTGGGATTCAGCGTTCTGTCAGTTCTCTCCTCTGGCGCTGTCTGGGATTCAGCGTTCTGTCAGTTCTCTCCTCTGGCGCTGTCTGGGATTCAGCGTTCTGTCAGTTCTCTCCTCTGGCGCTGTCTGGGATTCAGCGTTCTGTCAGTTCTCTCCTCTGGCGCTGTCTGGGATTCAGCGTTCTGTCAGTTCTCTCCTCTGGCGCTGTCTGGGATTCAGCGTTCTGTCAGTTCTCTCCTCTGGCGCTGTCTGGGATTCAGCGTTCTGTCAGTTCTCTCCTCTGGCGCTGTCTGGGATTCAGCGTTCTGTCAGTTCTCTCCTCTGGCGCTGTCTGGGATTCAGCGTTCTGTCAGTTCTCTCCTCTGGCGCTGTCTGGGATTCAGCGTTCTGTCAGTTCTCTCCTCTGGCGCTGTCTGGGATTCAGCGTTCTGTCAGTTCTCTCCTCTGGCGCTGTCTGGGATTCAGCGTTCTGTCAGTTCTCTCCTCTGGCGCTGTCTGGGATTCAGCGTTCTGTCAGTTCTCTCCTCTGGCGCTGTCTGGGATTCAGCGTTCTGTCAGTTCTCTCCTCTGGCGCTGTCTGGGATTCAGCGTTCTGTCAGTTCTCTCCTCTGGCGCTGTCTGGGATTCAGCGTTCTGTCAGTTCTCTCCTCTGGCGCTGTCTGGGATTCAGCGTTCTGTCAGTTCTCTCCTCTGGCGCTGTCTGGGATTCAGCGTTCTGTCAGTTCTCTCCTCTGGCGCTGTCTGGGATTCAGCGTTCTGTCAGTTCTCTCCTCTGGCGCTGTCTGGGATTCAGCGTTCTGTCAGTTCTCTCCTCTGGCGCTGTCTGGGATTCAGCGTTCTGTCAGTTCTCTCCTCTGGCGCTGTCTGGGATTCAGCGTTCTGTCAGTTCTCTCCTCTGGCGCTGTCTGGGATTCAGCGTTCTGTCAGTTCTCTCCTCTGGCGCTGTCTGGGATTCAGCGTTCTGTCAGTTCTCTCCTCTGGCGCTGTCTGGGATTCAGCGTTCTGTCAGTTCTCTCCTCTGGCGCTGTCTGGGATTCAGCGTTCTGTCAGTTCTCTCCTCTGGCGCTGTCTGGGATTCAGCGTTCTGTCAGTTCTCTCCTCTGGCGCTGTCTGGGATTCAGCGTTCTGTCAGTTCTCTCCTCTGGCGCTGTCTGGGATTCAGCGTTCTGTCAGTTCTCTCCTCTGGCGCTGTCTGGGATTCAGCGTTCTGTCAGTTCTCTCCTCTGGCGCTGTCTGGGATTCAGCGTTCTGTCAGTTCTCTCCTCTGGCGCTGTCTGGGATTCAGCGTTCTGTCAGTTCTCTCCTCTGGCGCTGTCTGGGATTCAGCGTTCTGTCAGTTCTCTCCTCTGGCGCTGTCTGGGATTCAGCGTTCTGTCAGTTCTCTCCTCTGGCGCTGTCTGGGATTCAGCGTTCTGTCAGTTCTCTCCTCTGGCGCTGTCTGGGATTCAGCGTTCTGTCAGTTCTCTCCTCTGGCGCTGTCTGGGATTCAGCGTTCTGTCAGTTCTCTCCTCTGGTGCTGTCTGGGATTCAGCGTTCTGTCAGTTCTCTCCTCTGGCGCTGTCTGGGATTCAGCGTTCTGTCAGTTCTCTCCTCTGGCGCTGTCTGGGATTCAGCGTTCTGTCAGTTCTCTCCTCTGGCGCTGTCTGGGATTCAGCGTTCTGTCAGTTCTCTCCTCTGGCGCTGTCTGGGATTCAGCGTTCTGTCAGTTCTCTCCTCTGGCGCTGTCTGGGATTCAGCGTTCTGTCAGTTCTCTCCTCTGGCGCTGTCTGGGATTCAGCGTTCTGTCAGTTCTCTCCTCTGGCGCTGTCTGGGATTCAACGTTCTGTCAGTTCTCTCCTCTGGCGCTGTCTGGGATTCAGTGTTCTGTCAGTTCTCTCCTCTGGCGCTGTCTGGGATTCAGCGTTCTGTCAGTTCTCTCCTCTGGCGCTGTCTGGGATTCAGCGTTCTGTCAGTTCTCTCCTCTGGCGCTGTCTGGGATTCAGCGTTCTGTCAGTTCTCTCCTCTGGCGCTGTCTGGGATTCAGCGTTCTGTCAGTTCTCTCCTCTGGCGCTGTCTGGGATTCAGCGTTCTGTCAGTTCTCTCCTCTGGCGCTGTCTGGGATTCAGCGTTCTGTCAGTTCTCTCCTCTGGCGATGTCTGGGATTCAGCGTTCTGTCAGTTCTCTCCTCTGGCGCTGTCTGGGATTCAGCGTTCTGTCAGTTCTCTCCTCTGGCGCTGTCTGGGATTCAGCGTTCTGTCAGTTCTCTCCTCTGGCGCTGTCTGGGATTCAGCGTTCTGGCAGTTCTCTCCTCTGGCGCTGTCTGGGATTCAGCGTTCTGGCAGTTCTCTCCTCTGGCGCTGTCTGGGATTCAGCGTTCTGTCAGTTCTCTCCTCTGGCGCTGTCTGGGATTCAGCGTTCTGGCAGTTCTCTCCTCTGGCGCTGTCTGGGATTCAGCGTTCTGGCAGTTCTCTCCTCTGGCGCTGTCTGGGATTCAGCGTTCTGGCAGTTCTCTCCTCTGGCGCTGTCTGGGATTCAGCGTTCTGGCAGTTCTCTCCTCTGGCGCTGTCTGGGATTCAGCGTTCTGGCAGTTCTCTCCTCTGGCGCTGTCTGGGATTCAGCGTTCTGGCAGTTCTCTCCTCTGGCGCTGTCTGGGATTCAGCGTTCTGGCAGTTCTCTCCTCTGGCGCTGTCTGGGATTCAGCGTTCTGGCAGTTCTCTCCTCTGGCGCTGTCTGGGATTCAGCGTTCTGGCAGTTCTCTCCTCTGGCGCTGTCTGGGATTCAGCGTTCTGGCAGTTCTCTCCTCTGGCGCTGTCTGGGATTCAGCGTTCTGGCAGTTCTCTCCTCTGGCGCTGTCTGGGATTCAGCGTTCTGTCAGTTCTCTCCTCTAGCGCTGTCTGGGATTCAGCGTTCTGTCAGTTCTCTCCTCTAGCGCTGTCTGGGATTCAGCGTTCTGTCAGTTCTCTCCTCTAGCGCTGTCTGGGATTCAGCGTTCTGTCAGTTCTCTCCTCTAGCGCTGTCTGGGATTCAGCGTTCTGTCAGTTCTCTCGTCTAGCGCTGTCTGGGAATCAGTGTTCTGTCAGTTCTCTCCTCTGGCGCTGTCTGGGATTCAGTGTTCTGTCAGTTCTCTCCTCTAGCGCTGTCTGGGATTCAGTGTTCTGTCAGTTCTCTCCTCTGGCGCTGTCTGGGATTCAGTGTTCTGTCAGTTCTCTCCTCTGGCGCTGTCTGGGATTCAGTGTTCTGTCAGTTCTCTCCTCTGGCGCTGTCTGGGATTCAGTGTTCTGTCAGTTCTCTCCTCTGGCGCTGTCTGGGATTCAGTGTTCTGTCAGTTCTCTCCTCTGGCGCTGTCTGGGATTCAGTGTTCTGTCAGTTCTCTCCTCTGGCGCTGTCTGGGATTCAGTGTTCTGGTAGTTCTCTCCTCTGGCGCTGTCTGGGATTCAGTGTTCTGGCAGTTCTCTCCTCTGGCGCTGTCTGGGATTCAGCGTTCTGTCAGTTCTCTCCTCTGGCGCTGTCTGGGATTCAGTGTTCTGGCAGTTCTCTCCTCTGGCGCTGTCTGGGATTCAGTGTTCTGGCAGTTATCTCCTCTGGCGCTGTCTGGGATTCAGTGTTCTGGCAGTTCTCTCCTCTAGCGCTGTCTGGGATTCAGCGTTCTGGCAGTTCTCTCCTCTGGCGCTGTCTGGGATTCAGTGTTCTGGCAGTTCTCTCCTCTGGCGCTGTCTGGGATTCAGTGTTCTGGCAGTTCTCTCCTCTGGCGCTGTCTGGGATTCAGTGTTCTGGCAGTTATCTCCTCTGGCGCTGTCTGGGATTCAGTGTTCTGGCAGTTCTCTCCTCTGGCGCTGTCTGGGATTCAGCGTTCTGGCAGTTCTCTCCTCTGGCGCTGTCTGGGATTCAGTGTTCTGTCAGTTCTCTCCTCTAGCGCTGTCTGGGATTCAGTGTTCTGGCAGTTCTCTCCTCTGGCGCTGTCTGGGATTCAGTGTTCTGGCAGTTCTCTCCTCTGGCGCTGTCTGGGATTCAGTGTTCTGGCAGTTATCTCCTCTGGCGCTGTCTGGGATTCAGTGTTCTGGCAGTTCTCTCCTCTGGCGCTGTCTGGGATTCAGTGTTCTGTCAGTTCTCTCCTCTAGCGCTGTCTAGGATTCAGTGTTCTGTCAGTTCTCTCCTCTAGCGCTGTCTGGGATTCAGTGTTCTGTCAGTTCTCTCCTCTAGCGCTGTCTGGGATTCAGTGTTCTGTCAGTTCTCTCCTCTAGCGCTGTCTGGGATTCAGTGTTCTGTCAGTTCTCTCCTCTAGCGCTGTCTGGGATTCAGTGTTCTGTCAGTTCTCTCCTCTAGCGCTGTCTGGGATTCAGCGTTCTGGCAGTTCTCTCCTCTGGCGCTGTCTGGGATTCAGTGTTCTGGCAGTTCTCTCCTCTGGCGCTGTCTGGGATTCAGTGTTCTGGCAGTTCTCTCCTCTGGCGCTGTCTGGGATTCAGAGTTCTGGCAGTTATCTCCTCTGGCGCTGTCTGGGATTCAGTGTTCTGGCAGTTCTCTCCTCTAGCGCTGTCTGGGATTCAGCGTTCTGGCAGTTCTCTCCTCTGGCGCTGTCTGGGATTCAGTGTTCTGTCAGTTCTCTCCTCTAGCGCTGTCTGGGATTCAGTGTTCTGGCAGTTCTCTCCTCTGGCGCTGTCTGGGATTCAGTGTTCTGGCAGTTCTCTCCTCTGGCGCTGTCTGGGATTCAGTGTTCTGGCAGTTATCTCCTCTGGCGCTGTCTGGGATTCAGTGTTCTGGCAGTTCTCTCCTCTGGCGCTGTCTGGGATTCAGTGTTCTGTCAGTTCTCTCCTCTAGCGCTGTCTAGGATTCAGTGTTCTGTCAGTTCTCTCCTCTAGCGCTGTCTGGGATTCAGTGTTCTGTCAGTTCTCTCCTCTAGCGCTGTCTGGGATTCAGTGTTCTGTCAGTTCTCTCCTCTAGCGCTGTCTGGGATTCAGTGTTCTGTCAGTTCTCTCCTCTAGCGCTGTCTGGGATTCAGTGTTCTGTCAGTTCTCTCCTCTAGCGCTGTCTGGGATTCAGTGTTCTGTCAGTTCTCTCCTCTGGCGCTGTCTGGGATTCAGTGTTCTGGCAGTTCTCTCCTCTGGCGCTGTCTGGGATTCAGTGTTCTGTCAGTTCTCTCCTCTAGCGCTGTCTGGGATTCAGTGTTCTGTCAGTTCTCTCCTCTAGCGCTGTCTGGGATTCAGTGTTCTGTCAGTTCTCTCCTCTAGCGCTGTCTGGGATTCAGTGTTCTGTCAGTTCTCTCCTCTAGCGCTGTCTGGGATTCAGTGTTCTGTCAGTTCTCTCCTCTAGCGCTGTCTGGGATTCAGTGTTCTGTCAGTTCTCTCCTCTAGCGCTGTCTGGGATTCAGTGTTCTGTCAGTTCTCTCCTCTAGCGCTGTCTGGGATTCAGTGTTCTGTCAGTTCTCTCCTCTAGCGCTGTCTGGGATTCAGTGTTCTGTCAGTTCTCTCCTCTGGCGCTGTCTGGGATTCAGTGTTCTGTCAGTTCTCTCCTCTAGCGCTGTCTGGGATTCAGTGTTCTGTCAGTTCTCTCCTCTAGCGCTGTCTGGGATTCAGTGTTCTGTCAGTTCTCTCCTCTAGCGCTGTCTGGGATTCAGTGTTCTGTCAGTTCTCTCCTCTAGCGCTGTCTGGGATTCAGTGTTCTGTCAGTTCTCTCCTCTGGCGCTGTCTGGGATTCAGTGTTCTGTCAGTTCTCTCCTCTGGCGCTGTCTGGGATTCAGTGTTCTGTCAGTTCTCTCCTCTAGCGCTGTCTGGGATTCAGTGTTCTGTCAGTTCTCTCCTCTAGCGCTGTCTGGGATTCAGTGTTCTGTTGGTTCTCTCCTCTAGCGCTGTCTAGAATTCAGTGTTCTGTCAGTTCTCTCCTCTAGCGCTGTCTAGAATTCAGTGTTCTGTCAGTTCTCTCCTCTGGCGCTGTCTGGGATTCAGTGTTCTGTCAGTTCTCTCCTCTGGCGCTGTCTGGGATTCAGTGTTCTGTCAGTTCTCTCCTCTGGCGCTGTCTGGGATTCAGTGTTCTGTCAGTTCTCTCCTCTGGCGCTGTCTGGGATTCAGTGTTCTGTCAGTTCTCTCCTCTGGCGCTGTCTGGGATTCAGTGTTCTGTCAGTTCTCTCCTCTAGCGCTGTCTGGGATTCAGTGTTCTGTCAGTTCTCTCCTCTAGCGCTGTCTGGGATTCAGTGTTCTGTCAGTTCTCTCCTCTAGCGCTGTCTGGGATTCAGTGTTCTGTCAGTTCTCTCCTCTAGCGCTGTCTGGGATTCAGTGTTCTGTCAGTTCTCTCCTCTAGCGCTGTCTGGGATTCAGCGTTCTGTCAGTTCTCTCCTCTAGCGCTGTCTGGGATTCAGCGTTCTGTCAGTTCTCTCCTCTAGCGCTGTCTGGGATTCAGCGTTCTGTCAGTTCTCTCCTCTAGCGCTGTCTGGGATTCAGCGTTCTGTCAGTTCTCTCCTCTAGCGCTGTCTGGGATTCAGCGTTCTGTCAGTTCTCTCCTCTAGCGCTGTCTGGGATTCAGCGTTCTGTCAGTTCTCTCCTCTGGCGCTGTCTGGGATTCAGCGTTCTGTCAGTTCTCTCCTCTAGCGCTGTCTAGGATTCAGTGTTCTGTCAGTTCTCTCCTCTAGCGCTGTCTAGGATTCAGTGTTCTGTCAGTTCTCTCCTCTAGCGCTGTCTAGGATTCAGTGTTCTGTCAGTTCTCTCCTCTAGCGCTGTCTAGGATTCAGGTAGAGTTCGGGCCAGAGGTTTATAATAAGGAGCTATGTCTCTATGGAACAGGTTTATATATTTGGAACATGCAGTGAAGTGTTGTAATTCTGTCAATGAGTTGAAAAAGGCTCCTAATAGTTGGATTTAGAAGTACGTCGTAAAGGGTACAGAACAGGACCTCACACCAACAGTAGATCCCATTTCACCATAAATAAAACCAGGACAGGTTTAGTAAACTTGATAACAGTTTATTGTTGAGCAAGTAAACATTTTTCATCTGGTTTCTTTAAAGAATATTTGGGTTGTCTTGATCTTCCAGAGAACACAGCCTGTCTGGTCTACATGTACAGAAGCTGCCAGATCAATACAATCCCTTCATTAAGAAATTAGACATCTTAAAATGACTAAATAAAAATGCATATACAATGTTGCGTTTTGTTTGACAGCTCGGTTTTATGGGTATTATTACTCTCTATAGGATATCTGTGGGTCTAGTTGTAAAGATTTGTCATTTAACTTTTATTGTGGCATAAACATAACCAGTCATGATGTTTTCACCCAATTGTCAAACGATCTCTTCAACGGGCCCCTGCACACGTTCATGCACTAGCAACATATTTCCAGCATCCAAACAGTAGTGAATGGAAAGAGATATGTTACACAAAACACCCAAAAATGTAAAATGACATTTGCCGATTGTCATTAGGCCAGAATGTATGCATCCACTGCTGTCCGCACGCGTCTCGGAGACGGCCACTCAGCTCTGCTTGGCAACACGTCAGTTTTCTCGATTGGAGCCAATATAATTATTATTACATGTAGGCTATACCACCCGTTTCCTCCCCATGCCTCTGACATGCGGTAATGACTAATGTTTCCCATGCCTCTGACATGCGGTAATGACTAATAATGTTTCCAATGCCTCTGACATGCGGTAATGACTAATAATGATGTAATAGCCTACATTTTTTCTTTCTTTTTTTAAATGATTGTGATTGGCTCATAGTTTACTGGTTTTATTTTGCCAGGACACCATATAAAAATATACCTTTTTACCAACCCCCTCCTTACAGATCTGGGACCAGGCTGTGAAAATATACCTTTTTACCAACCCCCTCCTTACAGATCTGGGACCAGGCTGTGAAAATATACCTTTTTACCAACCCCCTCCTTACAGATCTGGGACCAGGCTGTGAAAATATACCTTTTTACCAACCCCCACCAAACCCGTCCTTAGTGATCTGGGACCAGGCTATGAAAATAATATACCTTTTACCAACCCCTCCTTTCAGATCTGGGACCAGGCTATGAAAATAATATACCTTTTTACCAACCCCTCCTTTCAGATCTGGGACCAGGCTATGAAAATAATATACCTTTTTACCAACCCCTCCTTTCAGATCTGGGACCAGGCTATGAAAATATACCTTTTTACCAACCCCTCCAAACAGATCTGGGACCAGGCTCTGAACGTCTACCTTTCTGCCAACACCCTCCAACCCTGCTAACAGTATGCGGAGACTATTTTAGATAGATGCTCCAGTTGAACTATTCCCAAGTTAGTTTTTCATGTAGTCATCAAGTCGCCCGTTCCTTTAGATATTTTAACAGTGAATGACACTGTATTCCAGGCAGAGCTGGTGTGTCTCAGGGTGGGCTGGAGGCGTACCGCTGCAGCAGCTGAGAGGAGCAGGAGTCACAGATATGTTCAGGGTTGATGGAGGAGGGGAGGGGCAGCTCATTGGCCAGACAGCGGTCACAGAACACCCCATGGCAGTTAGCACACTGGCTCTATAGAATGAAAGGGTTAAAACAGTTAGCACACACTGGCTCTATAGAATGAAAGTAATAATAATATAATAATATGCCATTTAGCAGACGCTTTTATCCAAAGCGACTTACAGTCATGCGTGCATACATTTTTTTTTTGTGTGTAAGGGTTAAAACAGTTAGCACACACTGGCTCTATAGAATGAAAGGGTTAAAACAGTTAGCACACACTGGCTCTATAGAATGAAAGGGTTAAAACAGTTAGCACACACTGGCTCTATAGAATGAAAGGGTTAAAACCTTTAACAGAGAGCAATAGAAAGTTACAGAGCAGACTTCATTTCAGATAATCTGCTCTACAGAATATTGCCCAACTCAAGAACCACCTGTTCTTTTTTTTTTTCTTTTTTTTTTTTTTTTTGGTAATTTAGCAGACGCACTTATCCAGAGCGACTTACACGAGCAATTAGGGTTAAGTGCCTTGCTCAAGGGCACATCGACAGATTTTTCACCTAGTCGGCTCGGGGATTAGAACCAGCGACCTTTCGGTTACTGGCACAACGCTCTTACCCACTAAGCTACCTGCCGCCCATAGATTCACCATAGATTTCAACAGACCAAGACATTTTAAAACAGGAGGATTTAATGCAGAACTTATTTTGAGTAACCAGTTGAGACAAAGACATTGATTCGTCTAGGGGAGCTCAGGGGGAGGATCCTATACGGAGACACGTCAGTGTAACCCTTCAGTTTGAGGAAGTCATTATGTCTGAAGAAGAGGAGGTGGTTAGGCGGTGTACCTTGGTCTTCGTCATGGACTCCTCCTGTTCACATAGAGAGCAGATGGACGCCTGGCTGATCTCAAGTAAAGACTCCTCCTGGAGAGAAGGAAATATCTGATAGTTGGTAAACAGCAACAATGCCAGCTCCATGTCTAACATCTGAGTATATACTAGAACCAAAGTATGAACCAGTTTGAAGTAGTTTTAACTTACCTGCTCATCCTCATTTTGTGACAGTGACCTTCAAGACGAGAGAGATTTGTTCATCTTTTGTTTAGCAAGGCGATGCAATTACACCGATTAACAGGACTAAACTTACTCAACCGTACACTAATACATTGTACAAGTTAAACCTAACTAAACTATTACTTACATGTTCGACCCTAGACTGCTCTTGTCATCTACCCCAGTACACGGCTGATGATTCTCCTTCTTCACTGCCTCCAGTTCCTATAACAAACATCATTATTAGTGGGGGTGAATTTCAACAGGTTTTCAGTATTACAGTTCAGATGAGCTTGAAAACATGATTGTTCTAGATGTTTTTTTTTTTTTTTTTTTTTTTTTTTTTTTTACAGTTTAAGAAACTCTGAAAATGTAATTCCCTGTGAAGGAGCTAGGAGCAGGGTTTTGTACCTTCCTGATGTCGCCCTCTTGTTTGGGGTCTCTCTGGGGGGTAGAGGTCTTCTTCTCCCCAGAAACAAGGTCTATGTGCTGACTACCTCTTCCTCCTCCACCCCTCCTCCTCCTCAGCTCCAGCTCCAAACATGACCTGACACCACACACACAGAATAAGAGAGTTGCTATAGCGATAGGCTGGAGGATACAGAACAGCAGAGGACAGTGGGCCACAACCCCCCCACCCTAGTTACCTGTGTTTCCTGAGCTGTTCCACCTCCAGCTGTAGAGAGTCTATCTTGTCTCCAAACTCCTGTTTAAACAGTCTGTTATCCTCCCCTGCTTGGTCCCGCTCCCTCTCCGCCTGACGGGATCTGCACCGTGGGGGGGGGGAATGAAAACTACAGAAGACTTCATGAACTAAAGACCAAATGAAAAGGACATATGAAGAAAGGGATGCCAAGGAGAGACCTTGTAAATAAACAGGGACACAAACAGGAAGACAGACAGACACTCCTCCTCCAATCATCCAGGAGAAGAAGTTGGATTTCATTGTTTTTATGATGCTAGTATTGACATCTAAGGTGATAAGCCTTTAGCCTTGCCTTGCTCTGCTGACCTGGACTGACCTTTCACATCATCAGTAAGAGTTGGTCCAGGAGATATTACAGACCCTGACATGATAGATGTGGTTTAGTTTGCTCAGCGCTCAGACTTGTTCTTTTAGCCTGGTCCCAGATCAGTTTGTGCTGTCTAGCCAATAACCTGGTCCCAGATCCCGAGTGGCGCAGCGGTCTAAGGCACTCCATCTCAGTGCTTGAGGCGTCACTACAGACCCCCTGGTTCGACTCCAGGCTGTATCACAACCGGCCGTGATTGGGAGTCCCATAGGGCGGCGCACAATTGGCCCAGCGTCGTCCGGGTTTGGCCGGGGTAGGCCGTCATTGTAAATAAGAATTTGTTCTTAACTGACTTGCCTAGTTAAATAAAGGTTAACAAAAATGGTCCCAGATCAGTTTGTGCTGTCTAGCCAATAGCCTGGTCCCAGATCAGTTTGTGCTGTCTAGCCAACACATATGGTCATTGTCATGCCAAACATGTCATAGGAGCTGGCTTTACAGCACAAACTGATCTGGGATCAGGCTACTGCTCCATACAGCACAGACTGATCTGGGATCAGGCTACTGCTCCATACAGCACAGACTGATCTGGGATCAGGCTACTGCTCCATACAGCACAGACTGATCTGGGATCAGGCTACTGCTCCATACAGCACAGACTGATCTGGGATCAGGCTACTGCTCCATACAGCACAGACTGATCTGGGATCAGGCTACTGCTCCATACAGCACAGACTGATCTGGGATCAGGCTACTGCTCCATACAGCACAGACTGATCTGGGATCAGGCTACTGCTCCATACAGCACAGACTGATCTGGGATCAGGCTACTGCTCCATACAGCACAGACTGATCTGGGATCAGGCTACTGCTCCATACAGCACAGACTGATCTGGGATCAGGCTACTGCTCCATACAGCACAGACTGATCTGGGATCAGGCTACTCCGCCATACAGCACAGACTGATCTGGGATCAGGCTACTGCTCCATACAGCACAGACAGATCTGGGATCAGGCTACTGCTCCATACAGCACAGACAGATCTGGGATCAGGCTACTGCTCCATACAGCACAGACTGATCTGGGATCAGGCTACTGCTCCATACAGCACAGACTGATCTGGGATCAGGCTACTGCTCCATACAGCACAGACTGATCTGGGATCAGGCTACTGCTCCATACAGCACAGACTGATCTGGGATCAGGCTACTGCTCCATACAGCACAGACTGATCTGGGATCAGGCTACTGCTCCATACAGCACAGACTGATCTGGGATCAGGCTACTGCTCCATACAGCACAGACTGATCTGGGATCAGGCTACTGCTCCATACAGCACAGACTGATCTGGGATCAGGCTACTGCTCCATACAGCACAGACTGATCTGGGATCAGGCTACTCCGCCATACAGCACAGACTGATCTGGGATCAGGCTACTGCTCCATACAGCACAGACAGATCTGGGATCAGGCTACTGCTCCATACAGCACAGACAGATCTGGGATCAGGCTACTGCTCCATACAGCACAGACTGATCTGGGATCAGGCTACTGCTCCATACAGCACAGACTGATCTGGGATCAGGCTACTGCTCCATACAGCACAGACTGATCTGGGATCAGGCTACTCCGCCATACAGCACAGATTGATCTGGGATCAGGCTACTGCTCCATACAGCAGTGAGTGAACAACAGAAAGCTGTATGGAGTCAGATTAGAGAAGGAAGCAGAGCTACCAACTGTGTATGCTGTATGGTCCAGATGTCATGGTACGGTACTTTATACAACGGGTGGGTCTAATCCTGAATGCTGATTGGTTAAATCCGCATTCCAGCCGGTGTCTATTCCACAAGTTACCACCAGCTAAATCTATGATGTTAAAATGCCTATTTACTCTGTTCCATCTGACTGCCCAATCCACTGTCTCATCAGCCCAGCCAGGCAATTTATAAACTTGATCTCCACTTTAAAAAGCATCTTGACATTATCTCCCATTTCTTTTAATCTAGCAATTGGTTTTCAACTGCAGAGATGTTAATAAACCTTGCGGTCTGTCTCTCTGACATTTGCAACATTGTTTAAATATTTAAATTCAGTCTCCAGCTGTCCCACAGTAATGAACGTGTCGGGGTCGGGAGTCGGGACGAGACCGACAGGCAGGCAGCTTTTCTCAGCCAGTCGAAATCATGAATCAGCATCATTTTTATGGATATATATAAAGAAATGTCAATAGAAAACAGGTCAAATAAAATGCAGCTAGTTTGTAGTCTTTCCAGCTTCAGTTATTCTGGCTGCACTGTTTGATGTGACTGTGAGTTATCCGTAGTTGGCTAGCTAGCAAGCAAGGGATAAGAACGTTGCCAACCAGTATGGCAATGTAACATTTAGAACGAACGACTGGGTCGCGTCCATAGATACAGAACAAAAAGACTGAACGACTGGGTCGCATCCATAGATACAGAACAAAAAGACTGAACGACTGGGTCGCGTCTCTGGCAACCGAACTGATAGAACGAACGACCAGCCGGCTTGGGTAGCAACCCTAGATTTGTGTCAGAAATTCTTGTGGAATGATGAAATAGTATGAATAAATTAATCAAAATAAACCTAATGAAAATGTCAATCATTATTTGAATATGTTTGTAACCCGTTGTATGAAAGTGATAATTCCCACAAAGACGGTGTTTGGAGGATATATTGGCATGTTTTGCCTTCTCGCCTCGGTCCTAACAACACCCATGCCAATATGTCCTCCAAACACCAGCTTCGAGGGCATTATCACTTAATGTTGCAGGAGCCCAGAGCTTTATTAACCATGGGGTGAGAGAAAGGGCTGCTCAGTGGCTGGTTAAGCACCTGTCTCTGTAGGGCAGGTCTAAGGACATAGGCTGTACGTAGCTTTGGGCTGCTCTACGGTCACTGTCTCAAACCCCAAACCTCTTATCAGTGAACATTCATTACATCTGGGGGTCTGATATCTTTATTAATATTATTTAGAGTGGAGACACCCTGCAGTACAAGCAGAGCAACAGACAGATCGGCTAGAGGGCGCCAGAGAGAGACAAGCAGAGCAACAGACAGATCGGCTAGAGGGCGCCAGAGAGAGACTGTCTCAGTCCATGCTGCTAATCAAAGTAATGCGGTTGGGAAAGCTGTTTCAGAAGAGATCAGGTTTAGGAAACAAAAGATTGTTTAACAGTCAGAAATGAAAGTTTTAACCGCAACATATATCATACCAGAAAATAAACACCCTAGTTTAGTCATTTCTATATTATGCAAAGGTTGGTTTTCTGATTGGATTGGGAATCAGATTTCTGAAACTATGACGTGGAAGAGCAAAGGGGAATACAGGAGAGTCCTATAGCTGCTTCTGAAACAGCTGCTCTGCGTTGGAACTCAAGCTTCTGGCCTGCTTCACACAGTCTTCCTCACTGAGTGGAGGAAGAGGAGGAAGAGGAGGAAGAGAACCAAGGAATGAAAGGAATGAAAAAATGGAGAGATAAAAGAGGAAGACAGATAGTTAAACATATTGATCTGATAGTTAAACATATTGATCTGATATTGATCTGATAGTTAAACATATTGATCTGATATTGATCTGATAGTTAAACATATTGATCTGATATTGATCTGATAGTTAAACATATTGATCTGATATTGATCTGATAGTTAAACATATTGATCTGATATTGATCTGATAGTTAAACATATTGATCTGATAGTTAAACATATTGATCTGATAGTTAAACATATTGATCTGATATTGATCTGATAGTTAAAACATATTGATCTGATATTGATCTGATAGTTAAAACATATTGATCTGATATTGATCTGATAGTTAAACACATTGATCTGATATTGATCTGATAGTTAAACACATTGATCTGATATTGATCTGATAGTTAAACACATTGGTCTGATAGTTAAACATATTGATCTGATATTGATCTGATAGTTAAACATATTGATCTGCTATTGATCTGATAGTTAAACACATTGATCTGATAGTTAAACACATTGATCTGATAGTTAAACACATTGATCTGATAGTTAAACATATTGATCTGATAGTTAAACATATTGATCTGATAGTTAAACACATTGGTCTGTGGCTTGTGATTCTGAATGACCAGATCGCTAGCCACAATGACCAGAAGTTGCCTCAGACCTGCTCTCCAGGTGGTTTATAGTTCCTACCTGCTCTCCAGGTGTTTTGTAGTTCCTACCTGCTCTCCAGGTGTTATAGTTCCTACCTGCTCTCCAGGTGTTTTATAGTTCCTACCTGCTCTCCAGGTGTTTTATAGTTCCTACCTGCTCTCCAGGTGTTTTATAGTTCCTACCTGCTCTCCAGGTGTTTTATAGTTCCTACCTGCTCTCCAGGTGTTTTATAGTTCCTACCTGCTCTCCAGGTGTTCTAGTTCCTACCTGCTCTCCAGGTGTTTTATAGTTCCTACCTGCTCTCCAGGTGTTTTATAGTTCCTACCTGCTCTCCAGGTGTTATAGTTCCTACCTGCTCTCCAGGTGTTTTATAGTTCCTACCTGCTCTCCAGGTGTTTTATAGTTCCTACCTGCTCTCCAGGTGTTATAGTTCCTACCTGCTCTCCAGGTGTTTTATAGTTCCTACCTGCTCTCCAGGTGTTTTATAGTTCCTACCTGCTCTCCAGGTGTTTTATAGTTCCTACCTGCTCTCCAGGTGTTTTATAGTTCCTACCTGCTCTCCAGGTGGTTTATAGTTCCTACCTGCTCTCCAGGTGTTATAGTTCCTACCTGCTCTCCAGGTGTTATAGTTCCTACCTGCTCTCCAGGTGTTTTATAGTTCCTACCTGCTCTCCAGGTGTTTTATAGTTCCTACCTGCTCTCCAGGTGTTATAGTTCCTACCTGCTCTCCAGGTGTTTTATAGTTCCTACCTGCTCTCCAGGTGTTTTATAGTTCCTACCTGCTCTCCAGGTGGTTTATAGTTCCTACCTGCTCTCCAGGTGTTATAGTTCCTACCTGCTCTCCAGGTGTTATAGTTCCTACCTGCTCTCCAGGTGTTTTATAGTTCCTACCTGCTCTCCAGGTGTTTTATAGTTCCTACCTGCTCTCCAGGTGTTATAGTTCCTACCTGCTCTCCAGGTGTTTTATAGTTCCAGCCATCTGATTCATCTTCTCCTCCAGGCGACTGATGACCTCACTCTTCTGCTTGGCGCCGGCCTCCAAGCTCTGTCGACACATATCAAACCAAGGCTCTTTAGCTGTGTGTGTGTGTGTGTGTGTGTGTGTGTGTGTGTGTGTGTGTGTGGGTGCGCACGTGTGTTTCAAGTTGAAGTTTTTATTGTCATGTGCACTAGTAGAGTGAAATGCCTTTCTTGCTCGCTCTTTTCAAACAATGCAGTAATCAGTAGTACTAATATCAGTAGTACTAATATCAGTAGTACTAATATCAGTAGTACTAATATCAGTAGTACTAATATCAGTAGTACTAATATCAGTAGTACTAATATCAGTAGTACTAATATCATAGTACTAATATCAGTAGTACTAATATCAGTAGTACTAATATCAGTAGTACTAATATCAGTAGTACTATACACTAAAGTCAAGTAGAACAAAAAAACACACCAGAAACAGGAGAAAGTAAGTCAGTTATATACAGGGTCAGTAGCTATATACAGGGTCAGTAGCTATATACAGGGACAGTTCCAGGGTCAGTAGCTATATACAGGGTCAGTTCCAGGGTCAGTAGCTATATACAGGGACAGTTCCAGGGTCAGTAGCTATATACAGGGACAGTTCCAGGGTCAGTAGCTATATACAGGGACAGTTACAGGGTCAGTAGCTATATACAGGGTCAGTTCCAGGGTCAGTAGCTATATACAGGGACAGTTCCAGGGTCAGTAGCTATATACAGGGTCAGTAGCTATATACAGGGACAGTTCCAGGGTCAGTAGCTATATACAGGGTCAGTTCCAGGGTCAGTAGCTATATACAGTTCCAGGGTCAGTAGCTATATACAGGGACAGTTCCAGGGTCAGTAGCTATATACAGGGACAGTTCCTGGGTCAGTATCTACCTGCGACTTGTGTGCTAGCTGCTGGTTAAGGGCCTTGAGGTCTTCCAGCTGTTGTCGCAGCTCCACCAGAGCATCCTGTTTCTCACACATGTCCTTCTCTAACATCTTCATAGACAGCTCCATCTCCTGCTTCATCCCAATCTGAACCTCCAACTCCTTCTCTACATCCTGGAGGGGGAGAGAGAGAAACAGGGATGGGTTAATACAGGATGGATGGGTTAATACAGGATGGATGGATGGGTTAATACAGGATGGATGGGTTAATACAGGATGGATGGGTTAATACAGGATGGATGGGTTAATACAGGATGGATGGGTTAATACAGGATGGATGGGTTAATACAGGATGGATGGATGGGTTAATACAGGATGGATGGATGGGTTAATACAGGATGGATGGATGGGTTAATACAGGATGGATGGATGGGTTAATACAGGATGGATGGACGGATGGATGGATGGGTTAATACAGGATGGATGGATGGATGGGTTAATACAGGATGGATGGATGGATGGGTTAATACAGGATGGATGGATGGATGGGTTAATACAGGATGGATGGATGGATGGGTTAATACAGGATGGATGGATGGATGGGTTAATACAGGATGGATGGATGGATGGATGGGTTAATACAGGATGGATGGATGGATGGGTTAATACAGGATGGATGGATGGGTTAATACAGGATGGATGGATGGATGGATGGGTTAATACAGGATGGATGGATGGATGGATGGGTTAATACAGGATGGATGGATGGGTTAATACAGGATGGATGGATGGATGGGTTAATACAGGATGGATGGATGGATGGGTTAATACAGGATGGATGGATGGATGGGTTAATACAGGATGGATGGATGGATGGGTTAATACAGGATGGATGGATGGGTTAATACAGGATGGATGGGTTAATACAGGATGGATGGATGGGTTAATACAGGATGGATGGATGGGTTAATACAGGATGGATGGGTTAATACAGGATGGATGGGTTAATACAGGATGGATGGGTTAATACAGGATGGATGGGTTAATACAGGATGGATGGATGGGTTAATACAGGATGGATGGATGGGTTAATACAGGATGGATGGGTTAATACAGGATGGATGGATGGGTTAATACAGGATGGATGGATGGATGGATGGGTTAATACAGGATGGATGGATGGATGGGTTAATACAGGATGGATGGATGGATGGGTTAATACAGGATGGATGGATGGATGGGTTAATACAGGATGGATGGATGGGTTAATACAGGATGGATGGATGGATGGGTTAATACAGGATGGATGGATGGATGGGTTAATACAGGATGGATGGATGGATGGATGGGTTAATACAGGATGGATGGATGGATGGATGGGTTAATACAGGATGGAGGGGGGAGGGAGGGAGAGAGGATACAGGAGGGATGGAGGGAGGGAGGGATGGAGAGATGAGGGAGGGAGGGAGGGAGGGGTTAATAGAGGGAGGGGTTAATCCAGGATGGAGGGAATATTATATTATTCAGAGATCAAGGGAGAGAGAAACTGACCAATCGTAGCTGAGTTTCTTCCTTGAGCTGTTTGCGTGCCTTCCCCAACACCTGTCCATCTGCCGAGCCGTTCCCTGCCCACGGCGCCTGGGGGGGACCTGCCGAGCCGTTCCCTGCCCACGACTCCTGGGGGGGGACGTCATCATTATTACACCCTACACTTGACATCCACATGTGATTTCTGCTATCAGAATATGAAGATCACATTGAAAAGACGGGTCTAGACGTGGTCATGGTCGCCTTGTGGTCTGACTGTTCAGGACGTGGTCATGGTCGCATTGTGGTCTGACTGTTCAGGACGTGGTCATGGTCGCATTGTGGTCTGACTGTTCAGGACGTGGTCATGGTCGCCTTGTGGTCTGACTGTTCAGGACGTGGTCATGGTCGCCTTGTGGTCTGACTGTTCAGGACGTGGTCGCCTTGTGGTCTGACTGTTCAGGACGTGGTCATGGTCGCCTTGTGGTCTGACTGTGTTCAGGACGTGGTCGCCTTGTGGTCTGACTGTTCAGGACGTGGTCATGGTCGCCTTGTGGTCTGACTGTTCAGGACGTGGTCATGGTCGCATTGTGTGTGGATTTCTCCTCGGTATGGATGCAAATCAGGCTACCGAATACACATTCAGTGGGTGACATCATCAGCACTCCGCCCTCAAGTCTCCAGAAAACTTGTGTTTTGGGAGCGAGAGGCACCTTTTCATTATGACGTTGGATGAAATACGTTCCTAGCGTGTGAGGAACGTGTTTGTTTGCCTCAAATGCTAGTCAGCTAGCTAATATACACTGCTCAAAAAAATAAAGGGAACACTAAAATAACACATCCTAGATCTGAATGAATGAAATAATCTTATTAAATACTTTTTTCTTTACATAGTTGAATGTGCTGACAACAAAATCACACAAAAATTATCAATGGAAATAAAATTTATCAACCCATGGAGGGCTGGATTTGGAGTCACCCTCAAAATTAAAGTGGAAAACCACACTACAGGCTGATCCAACTTTGATGTAATGTCCTTAAAACAAGTCAAAATGAGGCTCAGTAGTGTGTGTGGCCTCCACGTGCCTGTATGACCTCCCTACAACGCCTGGGCATGCTCCTGATGAGGTGGCGGATGGTCTCCTGAGGGATCTCCTCCCAGACCTGGACTAAAGCATTCTGTGGTGCAACGTGGCGTTGGTGGATGGAGCGAGACATGATGGCCCAGATGTGCTCAATTGGATTCAGGTCTGGGGAACGGGCGGGCAAGTCCATAGCATCAATGCCTTCCTCTTGCAGGAACTGCTGACACACTCCAGCCACATGAGGTCTAGCATTGTCTTGCATTAGGAGGAACCCAGGGCCAACCGCACCAGCATATGGTCTCACCTCGGTACCTAATGGCAGTCAGGCTACCTCTGGCGAGCACATGGAGGGCTGTGCGGCCCCCCAAAGAAATGCCACCCCACACCATGACTGACCCACCGCCAAACCGGTCATGCTGGAGGATGTTGCAGGCAGCAGAACGTTCTCCACGGCGTCTCCAGACTCTGTCACGTGCTCAGTGTGAACCTGCTTTCATCTGTGAAGAGCACAGGGCGCCAGTGGCGAATTTGCCAATATTGGTGTTCTCTGGCAAATGCCAAACGTCCTGCACGGTGTTGGGCTTACGGGCCCTCATACCACCCTCATGGAGTCTGTTTCTGACCATTTGAGCAGAGACATGCACATTTGTGGCCTGCTGGAGGTCATTTTGCAGGGCTCTGGCAGTGCTCCTCCTGCTCCTTCTTGCACAAAGGCGGAGGTAGCGGTCCTGCTGCTGGGTTGTTGCCCTCCTACAGCCTCCTCCACGTCTCCTGATGTACTGGCCTGTCTCCTGGTAGCGCCTCCATGCTCTGGACACTACGCTGACAGACACAGCAAACCTTCTTGCCACAGCTCGCATTGATGTGCCATCCTGGATGAGCTGCACTACCTGAGCCACTTGTGTGGGTTGTAGACTCCGTCTCATGCTACCACTAGAGTGAAAGCACCGCCAGCATTCAAAAGTGACCAAAACATCAGCCAGGAAGCATAGGAACTGAGAAGTGGTCTGTGGTCACCACCTGCAAAATCAGTCCTTTATTGGGGGGTGTCTTGCTAATTGCCTATAATTTCCACCTGTTGTCTATTCCATTTGCACAACAGCATGTGAAATGTATTGTCAATCAGTGTTGCTTCCTAAGTGGACAGTTTGATTTCACAGAAGTGTGATTGACTTGGAGTTACATTGTGTTGTTTAAGTGTTCCCTTTATTTTTTTGAGCAGTGTATATGTACTTTTCTTTGGCTAGAGTTCTGCTAACCCCTTTGCAATCCCTTTAGCATTGCTAGGTCTGTGTGGAAAGAGAGGACTCAAGTAGCGAATAAATGACGTAAATGTAAATGTAATGTAAATGAATCAAACTATAAAAATGGACGTTACACACAGCGTATCACATTTCACAAACAAAACATTAAAATACCGTTATAGAAGGTAAAGTAAAACCCCAAACCGGTCGATGGCATCAATACAAGTACATCATAAAATACGGTATATAGCACCCAGAACTACTAGCTACAGATGTTGTATATCAAATCAAATTGTATTTGTCACATGCTCCGAATACAACAGGTGTAGACCTTACAGTGAAATGCTTACTGACAAGCCCTTAACCAACAATGCAATTTTTACCAACAACAACAAACAAAAAAAACACTTTAAATAAAAGAAGAAATAAAAGTAACAAATAATTAAAGAGCTGCAGTAAAATAACAGTAGGGAGTCTATATACAGGGGGTACCGGCTATATACAGGGGGTACCGGGTATATACAGGGGGTACCGGGTATATACAGGGGGTACCGGCTATATACAGGGGGTACCGGCTATATACAGGGGGTACCGGCTATATACAGGGGGTACCGGGTATATACAGGGGGTACCGGGTATATACAGGGGGTACCGGGTATATACAGGGGGTACCGGGTATATACAGGGGGTACCGGGTATATACAGGGGGTACCGGGTATATACAGGGGGTACCGGGTATATACAGGGGGTACCGGGTATATACAGGGGGTACCGGGTATATACAGGGGGTACCGGGTATATACAGGGGGTACCGGTACAGAGGCTATATACAGGGGGTACCGGGTATATACAGGGGGTACCGGGTATATACAGGGGGTACCGGGTATATACAGGGGGTACCGGTACAGAGGCTATATACAGGGGGTACCGGGTATATACAGGGGGTACCGGGTATATACAGGGGGTACCGGGTATATACAGGGGGTACCGGGTATATACAGGGGGTACCGGTACAGAGGCTATATACAGGGGGTACCGGGTATATACAGGGGGTACCGGTACAGAGGCTATATACAGGGGGTACCGGGTATATACAGGGGGTACCGGGTATATACAGGGGGTACCGGGTATATACAGGGGGTACCGGTACAGAGGCTATATACAGGGGGTACCGGGTATATACAGGGGGTACCGGTACAGAGGCTATATACAGGGGGTACCGGGTATATACAGGGGGTACCGGTACAGAGGCTATATACAGTGGGTACCGGTACAGAGGCTATATACAGTGGTTACCGGTACAGAGGCTATATACAGGGGGTACCGGTACAGAGGCTATATACAGGGGGTACCGGTACAGAGGCTATATACAGGGGTTACCGGTACAGAGGCTATATACAGGGGGTACCGGTACAGAGGCTATATACAGGGGGTACCGGTACAGAGGCTATATACAGGGGGTACCGGTACAGAGGCTATATACAGTGGGTACCGGTACAGAGGCTATATACAGGGGGTACCGGTACAGAGGCTATATACAGGGGGTACCGGTACAGAGGCTATATACAGTGGGTACCGGTACAGAGGCTATATACAGGGGGTACCGGTACAGAGGCTATATACAGGGGGTACCGGTACAGAGGCTATATACAGGGGGTACCGGTACAGAGGCTATATACAGGGGGTACCGGTACAGAGGCTATATACAGTGGGTACCGGTACAGAGGCTATATACAGGGGGTACCGGTACAGAGGCTATATACAGGGGGTACCGGTACAGAGGCTATATACAGTGGGTACCGGTACAGAGGCTATATACAGTGGGTACCGGTACAGAGGCTATATACAGGGGGTACCGGTACAGAGGCTATATACAGGGGGTACCGGTACAGAGGCTATATACAGGGGGTACCGGTACAGAGGCTATATACAGGGGGTACCGGTACAGAGGCTATATACAGGGGGTACCGGTACAGAGGCTATATACAGGGGGTACCGGTACAGAGGCTATATACAGGGGGTACCGGTACAGAGGCTATATACAGGGGGTACCGGTACAGAGGCTATATACAGGGGGTACCGGTACAGAGGCTATATACAGGGGGTACCGGTACAGAGGCTATATACAGGGGGTACCGGTACAGAGGCTATATACAGGGGGTACCGGTACAGAGGCTATATACAGGGGGTACCGGTACAGAGGCTATATACAGGGGGTACCGGTACAGAGTCTATATACAGGGGGTACCGGTACAGAGGCTATATACAGGGGGTACCGGTACAGAGTCTATATACAGGGGGTACCGGTACAGAGGCTATATACAGGGGGTACCGGTACAGAGGCTATATACAGGGGGTACCGGTACAGAGTCTATATACAGGGGGTACCGGTACAGAGGCTATATACAGGGGGTACCGGTACAGAGGCTATATACAGGGGGTACCGGTACAGAGGCTATATACAGGGGGTACCGGTACAGAGGCTATATACAGGGGGTACCGGTACAGAGGCTATATACAGGGGGTACCGGTACAGAGTCAATGGGAAATAACAGTAGGGAGGCTATATACAGGGGGTACCGGTACAGAGTCAATGGGAAATAACAGTAGGGAGGCTATATACAGGGGGTACCGGTACAGAGTCAATGGGAAATAACAGTAGGGAGGCTATATACAGGGGGTACCAGTACAGAGTCAATGGGAAATAACAGTAGGGAGGCTATATACAGGGGGTACCGGTACAGAGTAAATGTGTAATAACAGTAGGGAGGCTATATACAGGGGGTACCGGTACAGAGTCAATGGGAAATAACAGTAGGGAGGCTATATACAGGGGGTACCGGTACAGAGGCTATATACAGTGGGTACCGGTACAGAGGCTATATACAGGGGGTACCGGTACAGAGTCAATATACAGGGGGTACCGGTACAGAGGCTATATACAGGGGGTACCGGTACAGAGTCAATGTGTAATAACAGTAGGGAGGCTATATACAGGGGGTACTGGTACAGAGTCAATGTGTAATAACAGTAGGGAGGCTATATACAGGGGGTACCAGTACAGAGTCAATGGGAAATAACAGTAGGGAGGCTATATACAGGGGGTACCGGTACAGAGTAAATGTGTAATAACAGTAGGGAGGCTATATACAGGGGGTACCGGTACAGAGTCAATGGGAAATAACAGTAGGGAGGCTATATACAGGGGGTACCGGTACAGAGTCAATGTGTAATAACAGTAGGGAGGCTATATACAGGGGGTACCGGTACAGAGGCTATATACAGTGGGTACCGGTACAGAGGCTATATACAGGGGGTACCGGTACAGAGTCAATATACAGGGGGTACCGGTACAGAGGCTATATACAGGGGGTACCGGTACAGAGTCAATGTGTAATAACAGTAGGGAGGCTATATACAGGGGGTACTGGTACAGAGTCAATGTGTAATAACAGTAGGGAGGCTATATACAGGGGGTACCGGTACAGAGTCAATGTGTAATAACAGTAGGGAGGCTATATACAGGGGGTACCAGTACAGAGGCTATATACAGGGGGTACCAGTACAGAGGCTATATACAGGGGGTACCGGTACAGAGGCTATATACAGTGGGTACCGGTACAGAGGCTATATACAGGGGGTACCGGTACAGAGTCAATGGGAAATAACAGTAGGGAGGCTATATACAGGGGGTACCAGTACAGAGTCAATGGGAAATAACAGTAGGGAGGCTATATACAGGGGGTACCGGTACAGAGTCAATGTGTAATAACAGTAGGGAGGCTATATACAGGGGGTACCGGTACAGAGTCAATGGGAAATAACAGTAGGGAGGCTATATACAGGGGGTACCGGTACAGAGTCAATGTGTAATAACAGTAGGGAGGCTATATACAGGGGGTACCGGTACAGAGGCTATATACAGTGGGTACCGGTACAGAGGCTATATACAGGGGGTACCGGTACAGAGTCAATATACAGGGGGTACCGGTACAGAGGCTATATACAGGGGGTACCGGTACAGAGTCAATGTGTAATAACAGTAGGGAGGCTATATACAGGGGGTACTGGTACAGAGTCAATGTGTAATAACAGTAGGGAGGCTATATACAGGGGGTACCGGTACAGAGTCAATGTGTAATAACAGTAGGGAGGCTATATACAGGGGGTACCAGTACAGAGGCTATATACAGGGGGTACCAGTACAGAGGCTATATACAGGGGGTACCGGTACAGAGGCTATATACAGTGGGTACCGGTACAGAGGCTATATACAGGGGGTACCGGTACAGAGTCAATATACAGGGGGTACCGGTACAGAGGCTATATACAGGGGGTACCGGTACAGAGGCTATATACAGGGGGTACCGGTACAGAGTCAATGTGTAATAACAGTAGGGAGGCTATATACAGTGGGTACCGGTACAGAGGCTATATACAGGGGGTACCGGTACAGAGGCTATATACAGGGGGTACCGGTACAGAGGCTATATACAGGGGGTACCGGTACAGAGGCTATATACAGGGGGTACCGGTACAGAGGCTATATACAGGGGGTACCGGTACAGAGTCTATATACAGGGGTACCGGTACAGAGCCTATATACAGGGGGTACCGGTACAGAGGCTATATACAGGGGGTACCGGTACAGAGGCTATATACAGGGGGTACCGGTACAGAGGCTATATACAGGGGGTACCGGTACAGAGTCTATATACAGGGGGTACCGGTACAGAGGCTATATACACGGGGTACCGGTACAGAGTCAATGTGTAATAACAGTAGGGAGGCTATATACAGGGGGTACCGGTACAGAGTCAATGTGTAATAACAGTAGGGAGGCTATATACAGGGGGTACCGGTACAGAGGCTATGTGAAATAACAGTAGGGAGGCTATATACAGGGGGTACCGGTACAGAGTCAATGTGAAATAACAGTAGGGAGGCTATATACAGGGGGTACCGGTACAGAGTCAATGGGAAATAACAGTAGGGAGGCTATATCCAGGGGGTACCGGTACAGAGTCAATGGGAAATAACAGTAGGGAGGCTATATACAGGGGGTACCGGTACAGAGTCAATGTGTAATAACAGTAGGGAGGCTATATACAGGGGGTACCGGTACAGAGTCAATGTGCGGGGGCACCGGCTAGTCGAGGTAATTGAGGTGATATGTACATGTAGGTAGAGTTAAAGTGACTATGCATAGATAATAAACAGAGTAGCAGCAGCGTAAAAGAGGGGTGGGGGGGGGGGAGGGGGGGGCAATGCAAATAGTCTGGGTAGCCATTTGATTAGATGTTCAGGAGTCTTATGGCTTGGGGGTAGAAGCTGATTACAGACACCTGCGTGTGTCCTTTGACACTATATAAACTAGTGACCCGCAGTGTTTGTCATTAGTGGCGATAGTGAGACTCTCCTTCTTTATCAAGAGGACCTGCCTTACAACAGGCCTACAATCCCTCAGTCCAGCCTCTCTCAGCCTATTGCGGACAGTTTGAGCACTGATGGAGGGATTGTGCGTTCCTGGTGTAACTCGGGCAGTTGTTGTTGCCATCCTGTACCTGTCCCGCAGGTGTGATGTTCGGATGTACCGATGCTGTGCAGGTGTTGTTACACGTGGTCTGCCATTGCGAGGACGATCAGCTGTCCGTCCTGTCTCCCTGTAGCGCTGTCTTAGGTGTCTCACAGTACGGACAATGCAATTTATTGCCCTGGCCACATCTGCAGTTCTCAAGCCTCCTTGCAGCATGCCTAAGGCACGTTCACGCAAATTATCTTTGAAAGACAGGGTCCTGAAAAAGGGACGTTTCTTTTTTTGCTGAGTTTAGATGAAAACTCTCTTGGTAGATAGTGTGGCCTACAGCTTATCCTGAGATACTCTACCTCAGGCGAGCAAAACCTCGAGACTTCCTTAGATATCGTGCACCAGCTGTAGTTCGCAGGCTAGCTGCTGTAGTTCGCTGGCTGGCTGCTGTAGTTCGCTGGCTGGCTGCTGTAGTTCGCTGGCTGGCTGTTGTAGTTCGCTGGCTAGCTGCTGTAGTTCGCTGGCTAGCTGCTGTAGTTCGCTGGCTAGCTGCTGTAGTTCGCTGGCTAGCTGCTGTAGTTCGCTGGCTAGCTGCTGTAGTTCGCTGGCTAGCTGCTGTAGTTAGCTGGCTGGCTGCTGTAGTTAGCTGGCTGGCTGCTGTAGTTCGCTGGCTAGCTGCTGTAGTTCGCTGGCTAGCTGCTGTAGTTCGCTGGCTAGCTGCTGTAGTTCGCTGGCTAGCTGCTGTAGTTAGCTGGCTAGCTGCTGTAGTTAGCTGGCTAGCTGCTGTAGTTCGCTGGCTAGTTGCTGTAGTTCGCTGGCTGGCTGCTGTAGTTCGCTGGCTGGCTGCTGTAGTTCGCTGGCTGGCTGCTGTAGTTCGCTGGCTGGCTGCTGTAGTTCGCTGGCTGGCTGCTGTAGTTCGCTGGCTAGCTGCTGTAGTTAGCTGGCTAGCTGCTGTAGTTAGCTGGCTAGCTGCTGTAGTTAGCTGGCTAGCTGCTGTAGTTCGCTGGCTAGCTGCAGTAGTTCGCTGGCTAGCTGCTGTAGTTCGCTGGCTAGCTGCTGTAGTTCGCTGGCTAGCTACAGTAGTTCGCTACTGCCGTTAACTTGTGTTAACTAACGTGTTCAGATTTTGCCTGCAGAAAGGGACTGAAATGGAAATCTGGACAAAATGTGGACGTAGGTGTAGACGTATGATGTGTTTGGAACTCCATGATCAGAACTCCATGATCAGAACTTCATGATCAGAACTCCATGATCAGAACTCTGCATTAACTGTGAAGTCTAGACACGGCCTCAGAGCTGTCGTCTTATTACACCCTACATATCACAGTAATGAAGCTTTATAAAGAAGTAGCACATCATCATTACTTCAGATGAACAGTGTTAGTCTGTTTTACCTTGCGACTTGACTCTATCTGGTAGGAGCTCTCCTCTTTGACTCGTTCTACATCCTCTTGCAGGGTGATGATCCTGTTGTTGGCGACTGCAAGCTAGACAGACAACACACCAGGGCAGAGTGTAATCAACCTTTATTTACACTGGTTTGACTCATTGAGATAAAAATCTAATTCGCAAGAGAAACCTGTAATATGTTCCACACCAGTGGAGAAATATCAGATGTACAGTGGAGAAAAAAAGTATTTAGTCAGCCACCAACTGTGCAAGTTCTCCCACTTAAAAAGATGAGAGAGGCCTGTAATTTTCATCATAGGTACACGTCAACTATGACAGACAAATTGAGGAAAAAAAATCCAGAAAATCACATTGTAGGATTTGTAATGAATTTATTAGCAAATTATGGTGGAAAATAAGTATTTGGTCACCTACAAACAAGCAAGATTTCTGGCTCTCACAGACTTGTAACTTATTCTTTAAGAGGCTCCTCTGTCCTCCACTCGTTACCTGTATTAATGGCACCTGTTTGAACTTGTTATCAGTATAAAAGACACCTGTCCACAACCTCAAACGGTCACACTCCAAACTCCACTATGGCCAAGACCAAAGAGCTGTCAAAAGACACCAGAAACAAAATTGTAGACCTGCACCAGGCTGGGAAGACTGAATCTGCAATAGGTAAGCAGCTTGGTTTGAAGAAATCAACTGTGGGAGCAATTATTAGGAAATGGAAGACATACAAGACCACTGATAATCTCCCTCGATCTGGAGCTCCACGCAAGATCTCACCCCGTGGGGTCAAAATGATCACAAGAACGGTGAGCAAAAATCCCAGAACCACACGCGGGGACCTAGTGAATGACCTGCAGAGAGCTGGGACCAAAGTAACAAAGCCTACCATCAGTAACACACTACGCCGCCAGGGACTCAAATCCTGCAGTCCAAGACGTGTCCCCCTGCTTAAGCCAGTATATGTCCAGGCCCGTCTGAAGTTTGCTAGAGTGCATTTGGATGATCCAGAAGAGGATTGGGAGAATGTCATATGGTCAGATGAAACCAAAATAGAACTTTTTGGTAAAAACTCAACTCGTCGTGTTTGGAGGACAAAGAATGCTGAGTTGCATCCAAAGAACACCATACCTACTGTGAAGCATGGGGGTGGAAACATCATGCTTTGGGGCTGTTTTTCTGCAAAGGGACCAGGACGACTGATCCGTGTAAAGGAAAGAATGAATGGGGCCATGTATCGTGAGATTTTGAGTGAAAACCTCCTTCCATCAGCAAGGGCATTGAAGATGAAACGTGGCTGGGTCTTTCAGCATGACAATGATCCCAAACACACCGCCCGGGCAACGAAGGAGTGGCTTCGTAAGAAGCATTTCAAGGTCCTGGAGTGGCCTAGCCAGTCTCCAGATCTCAACCCCATAGAAAATCTTTGGAGGGAGTTGAAAGTCTGTGTTGCCCAGCGACAGCCCCAAAACATCACTGCTCTAGAGGAGATCTGCATGGAGGAATGGGCCAAAATACCAGCAACAGTGTGTGAAACCTTGTGAAGACTTACAGAAAACGTTTGACCTGTGTCATTGCCAACAAAGGGTATATAACAAAGTATTGAGAAACTTTTGTTATTGACCAAATACTTATTTTCCACCATAATTTGCAAATAAATTCATAAAAAATCCTACAATGTGATTTTCTGTAATTTTTTTCTCTCATTTTGTCAGTCATAGTTGACGTGTACCTATGATGAAAATTACAGACCTCTCTCATCTTTTTAAGTGGGAGAACTTGCACAATTGGTGGCTGACTAAATACTTTTTTTCCCCACTGTACTTTCAGACAACCTAAGCTACTGATTAATGCATTGTTGGGTTTAGAGCTTGTAAGAAAGGCACTTCACTTGACATTAAAACATTACAGACAACACACACCAATCCAGAACATGTTCTATTAACTTCTAGAAAACACAACCCAGTTGTAGAACGCATGTTAAATCAAACTGTGGTAAAATAACATACCTCTTCAGTGAGCTTGGTGTTGGACTTCTCCATAGCGTCTACTCTGGCCTGCAGGTTGGTGACTGAAGCACTCAGGTGTCTGTTCAGCTCCTCAACATAGTTCTTCTGGTCCAGGATGGCTGTTATCTGGCCATCCCTGGGGGGGGGGGGAGAAGTGTTATTAAGGTGGAGGGCTAGTGTTATTAAAATAATAATAAATAAATAAATAATTGGTCATTTAGCAGACGCTCTTATCCAGAGCGACTTACAGGAGCAATTAGGGTTAAGTGCCTTGCTCAAGGGCACATCGACAGATTTTTCACCTAGTCGGCTCGGGGATTAGAACCAGCGACCTTTCGGTTAATGGCACAACGCTCTTAACCACTAAGCTACCTGCCGCCCTAAGGTGGAGGGCTAGTGTTATTAAGGTGGAGGGCTAGTGTTATTAAGGGGCTAGTGTTATTAAGGTGAGGGGCTAGTGTTATTAAGGGGCTAGTGTTATTAAGGTGAGGGGCTAGTGTTATTAAGGTGGAGGGCTAGTGTTATTAAGGTGAGGGGCTAGTGTTATTAAGGTGGAGGGCTAGTGTTATTAAGGTGAGGGGCTAGTGTTATTAAGGTGAGGGGCTAGTGTTATTAAGGTGGAGGGCTAGTGTTATTAAGGTGAGGGGCTAGTGTTATTAAGGGGCTAGTGTTATTAAGGTGGAGGGCTAGTGTTATTAAGGTGGAGGGACTAGTGTTATTAAGGTGGAGGGGCTAGTGTTATTAAGGTGAGGGGCTAGTGTTATTAAGGTGAGGGGCTAGTGTTATTAAGGCGGAGGGCTAGTGTTATTAAGGTGGAGGGCTAGTGTTATTAAGGTGGAGGGCTAGTGTTATTAAGCGGCTAGTGTTATTAAGGTGAGGGGCTAGTGTTATTAAGGTGGAGGGCTAGTGTTATTAAGCGGCTAGTGTTATTAAGGTGGAGGGGCTAGTGTTATTAAGGTGGAGGGCTAGTGTTATTAAGGTGGAGGGCTAGTGTTATTAAGCGGCTAGTGTTATTAAGGTGAGGGGCTAGTGTTATTAAGGTGAGGACTAGTGTTATTAAGCGGCTAGTGTTATTAAGGTGAGGGGCTAGTGTTATTAAGGTGAGGGGCTAGTGTTATTAAGGTGGAGGGCTAGTGTTATTAAGGTGGAGGGACTAGTGTTATTAAGGTGGAGGGGCTAGTGTTATTAAGGTGAGGGGCTAGTGTTATTAAGGTGAGGGGCTAGTGTTATTAAGGTGAGGGGCTAGTGTTATTAAGGTGGAGGGCTAGTGTTATTAAGGTGGAGGGGCTAGTGTTATTAAGGTGGAGGGCTAGTGTTATTAAGCGGCTAGTGTTATTAAGGTGAGGGGCTAGTGTTATTAAGGGGCTAGTGTTATTAAGGTGAGGACTAGTGTTATTAAGCGGCTAGTGTTATTAAGGTGAGGGGCTAGTGTTATTAAGGTGAGGGGCTAGTGTTATTAAGGTGAGGGGCTAGTGTTATTAAGGTGGAGGGCTAGTGTTATTAAGGTGGAGGGCTAGTGTTATTAAGGTGGAGGGCTAGTGTTATTAAGGTGAGGGGCTAGTGTTATTAAGGTGAGGGGCTAGTGTTATTAAGGTGGAGGGCTAGTGTTATTAAGGGGCTAGTGTTATTAAGGTGAGGGGCTAGTGTTATTAAGGTGAGGGGCTAGTGTTATTAAGGTGGAGGGCTAGTGTTATTAAGGTGAGGGGCTAGTGTTATTAAGGTGAGGGGCTAGTGTTATTAAGGTGGAGGGCTAGTGTTATTAAGCGGCTAGTGTTATTAAGGTGGAGGGCTAGTGTTATTAAGGTGAGGGACTAGTGTTATTAAGGTGAGGGGCTAGTGTTATTAAGGTGGAGGGCTAGTGTTATTAAGGTGAGGGGCTAGTGTTATTAAGGTGGAGGGCAAGTGTTATTAAGGTGGAGGGCTAGTGTTATTAAGGTGGAGGGCTAGTGTTATTAAGGTGGAGGGCTAGTGTTATTAAGCGGCTAGTGTTATTAAGGTGGAGGGCTAGTGTTATTAAGGTGAGGGACTAGTGTTATTAAGGTGAGGGGCTAGTGTTATTAAGGTGGAGGGCTAGTGTTATTAAGGTGAGGGGCTAGTGTTATTAAGGTGGAGGGCTAGTGTTATTAAGGTGGAGGGCTAGTGTTATTAAGGTGGAGGGCTAGTGTTATTAAGGTGGAGGGACTAGTGTTATTAAGGTGGAGGGACTAGTGTTATTAAGGGGCTAGTGTTATTAAGGTGAGGGGCTAGTGTTATTAAGGGGCTAGTGTTATTAAGGTGAGGGCTAGTGTTATTAAGGTGAGGGGCTAGTGTTATTAAGGTGGAGGGACTAGTGTTATTAAGGGGCTAGTGTTATTAAGGGGCTAGTGTTGTTAAGGTGAGGGCTAGTGTTATTAAGGTGAGGGGCTAGTGTTATTAAGGTGGAGGGCTAGTGTTATTAAGGTGAGGGGCTAGTGTTATTAAGGTGAGGGCTAGTGTTATTAAGGTGAGGGGCTAGTGTTATTAAGGTGAGGGGCTAGTGTTATTAAGGTGGAGGGCTAGCGTTATTAAGGTGAGGGGCTAGTGTTATTAAGGTGAGGGGCTAGTGTTATTAAGGTGGAGGGCTAGTGTTATTAAGGTGGAGGGGCTATTGTTATTAAGGGGCTAGTGTTATTAAGGTGAGGGACTAGTGTTATTAAGGTGGAGGGCTAGCGTTATTAAGGTGAGGGGCTAGTGTTATTAAGGTGGAGGGCTAGCGTTATTAAGGTGAGGGACTAGTGTTATTAAGGTGGAGGGACTAGTGTTATTAAGGTGGAGGGCTAGTGTTATTAAGGTGGAGGGACTAGTGTTATTAAGGGGCTAGTGTTATTAAGGTGAGGGAATAGTGTTATTAAGGTGGAGGGCTAGTGTTATTAAGGTGAGGGGCTAGTGTTATTAAGGGGCTAGTGTTATTAAGGTGAGGGCTAGTGTTATTAAGGTGAGGGGCTAGTGTTATTAAGGTGGAGGGACTAGTGTTATTAAGGGGCTAGTGTTATTAAGGGGCTAGTGTTATTAAGGTGAGGGCTAGTGTTATTAAGGTGAGGGGCTAGTGTTATTAAGGTGGAGGGCTAGTGTTATTAAGGTGAGGGGCTAGTGTTATTAAGGTGAGGGCTAGTGTTATTAAGGTGAGGGGCTAGTGTTATTAACGTGAGGGGCTAGTGTTATTAAGGTGGAGGGCTAGCGTTATTAAGGTGAGGGGCTAGTGTTATTAAGGTGGAGGGACTAGTGTTATTAAGGTGGAGGGCTAGTGTTATTAAGGTGGAGGGACTAGTGTTATTAAGGGGCTAGTGTTATTAAGGTGAGGGACTAGTGTTATTAAGGTGGAGGGCTAGTGTTATTAAGGTGGAGGGGCTAGTGTTATTAAGGTGAGGGGCTAGTGTTATTAAGGTGGAGGGCTAGTGTTATTAAGGTGGAGGGGCTAGTGTTATTAAGGTGAGGGGCTAGTGTTATTAAGGTGGAGGGGCTAGTGTTATTAAGGTGGAGGGCTAGTGTTATTAAGGTGGAGGGCTAGTGTTATTAAGCGGCTAGTGTTATTAAGGTGAGGGGCTAGTGTTATTAAGGGGCTAGTGTTATTAAGGTGAGGACTAGTGTTATTAAGCGGCTAGTGTTATTAAGGTGAGGGGCTAGTGTTATTAAGGTGAGGGGCTAGTGTTATTAAGGTGGAGGGCTAGTGTTATTAAGGTGGAGGGCTAGTGTTATTAAGGTGGAGGGCTAGTGTTATTAAGGTGAGGGGCTAGTATTATTAAGGTGAGGGGCTAGTGTTATTAAGGTGGAGGGCTAGTGTTATTAAGGGGCTAGTGTTATTAAGGTGAGGGGCTAGTGTTATTAAGGTGAGGGGCTAGTGTTATTAAGGTGGAGGGCTAGTGTTATTAAGGTGAGGGGCTAGTGTTATTAAGGTGAGGGGCTAGTGTTATTAAGCGGCTAGTGTTATTAAGGTGGAGGGCTAGTGTTATTAAGGAGGAGGGCTAGTGTTATTAAGGTGAGGGGCTAGTGTTATTAAGGTGGAGGGACTAGTGTTATTAAGGGGCTAGTGTTATTAAGGTGGAGGGCTAGTGTTATTAAGGTGAGGGGCTAGTGTTATTAAGGTGAGGGGCTAGTGTTATTAAGGTGAGGGGCTAGTGTTATTAAGGTGAGGGGCTAGTGTTATTAAGGTGAGGGGCTAGTGTTATTAAGGTGGAGGGACTAGTGTTATTAAGGTGGAGGGCTAGTGTTATTAAGGTGGAGGGCTAGTGTTATTAAGGTGAGGGGCTAGTGTTATTAAGGTGAGGGGCTAGTGTTATTAAGGTGGAGGGCTAGTGTTATTAAGGTGAGGGGCTAGTGTTATTAAGGTGAGGGGCTAGTGTTATTAAGGTGAGGGGCTAGTGTTATTAAGGTGGAGGGCTAGTGTTATTAAGGTGAGAGGCTAGTGTTATTAAGGTGGAGGGCTAGTGTTATTAAGATGGAGGGCTAGTGTTATTAAGGTGGAGGGCTAGTGTTATTAAGGTGGAGGGCTAGTGTTATTAAGGTGGAGGGCTAGTGTTATTAAGGTGAGGGGCTAGTGTTATTAAGGTGAGAGGCTAGTGTTATTAAGGTGAGGGGCTAGTGTTATTAAGGTGAGGGGCTAGTGTTATTAAGGTGAGAGGCTAGTGTTATTAAGGTGAGGGGCTAGTGTTATTAAGGTGAGGGGCTAGTGTTATTAAGGTGGAGGGCTAGTGTTATTAAGGTGGAGGGCTAGTGTTATTAAGGTGAGGGGCTAGTGTTATTAAGGTGAGGGGCTAGTGTTATTAAGGTGAGGGGCTAGCGTTATTAAGGTGGAGGGACTAGTGTTATTAAGGTGGAGGGACTAGTGTTATTAAGGTGGAGGGCTAGTGTTATTAAGCGGCTAGTGTTATTAAGGTGGAGGGCTAGTGTTATTAAGGTGAGGGACTAGTGTTATTAAGGTGAGGGGCTAGTGTTATTAAGGTGGAGGGCTAGTGTTATTAAGGTGGAGGGCTAGTGTTATTAAGGTGGAGGGCTAGTGTTATTAAGGTGGAGGGACTAGTGTTATTAAGGTGGAGGGCTAGTGTTATTAAGGGGCTAGTGTTATTAAGGTGAGGGCTAGTGTTATTAAGGTGAGGGGCTAGTGTTATTAAGGGGCTAGTGTTATTAAGGTGAGGGCTAGTGTTATTAAGGTGAGGGGCTAGTGTTATTAAGGTGGAGGGACTAGTGTTATTAAGGGGCTAGTGTTATTAAGGGGCTAGTGTTATTAAGGTGAGGGCTAGTGTTATTAAGGTGAGGGGCTAGTGTTATTAAGGTGGAGGGCTAGTGTTATTAAGGTGAGGGGCTAGTGTTATTAAGGTGAGGGCTAGTGTTATTAAGGTGAGGGGCTAGTGTTATTAAGGTGAGGGGCTAGTGTTATTAAGGTGGAGGGCTAGCGTTATTAAGGTGAGGGGCTAGTGTTATTAAGGTGGAGGGACTAGTGTTATTAAGGTGGAGGGCTAGTGTTATTAAGGTGGAGGGATTAGTGTTATTAAGGGGCTAGTGTTATTAAGGTGAGGGACTAGTGTTATTAAGGTGGAGGGCTAGCGTTATTAAGGTGAGGGGCTAGTGTTATTAAGGTGGAGGGCTAGCGTTATTAAGGTGAGGGGCTAGTGTTATTAAGGTGGAGGGACTAGTGTTATTAAGGTGGAGGGCTAGTGTTATTAAGGTGGAGGGACTAGTGTTATTAAGGGGCTAGTGTTATTAAGGTGAGGGACTAGTGTTATTAAGGTGGAGGGCTAGTGTTATTAAGGTGAGGGGCTAGTGTTATTAAGGGGCTAGTGTTATTAAGGTGGGGGCTAGTGTTATTAAGGTGAGGGCTAGTGTTATTAAGGTGAGGGGCTAGTGTTATTAAGGTGGAGGGACTAGTGTTAAGGGGCTAGTGTTATTAAGGGGCTAGTGTTATTAAGGTGAGGGGCTAGTGTTATTAAGGTGTAGGGCTAGTGTTATTAAGGTGAGGGGCTAGTGTTATTAAGGCGAGGGCTAGTGTTATTAAGGTGAGGGGCTAGTGTTATTAACGTGAGGGGCTAGTGTTATTAAGGTGGAGGGCTAGCGTTATTAAGGTGAGGGGCTAGTGTTATTAAGGTGGAGGGACTAGTGTTATTAAGGTGGAGGGCTAGTGTTATTAAGGTGGAGGGACTAGTGTTATTAAGGGGCTAGTGTTATTAAGGTGAGGGGCTAGTGTTATTAAGGTGGAGGGCTAGCGTTATTAAGGTGAGGGGCTAGTGTTATTAAGGTGGAGGGCTAGCGTTATTAAGGTGAGGGGCTAGTGTTATTAAGGTGGAGGGACTAGTGTTATTAAGGTGGAGGGCTAGTGTTATTAAGGTGAGGGGCTAGTGTTATTAAGGTGAGGGGCTAGTGTTATTAAGGTGGAGGGCTAGTGTTATTAAGGTGGAGGGCTAGTGTTATTAAGGTGAGAGGCTAGTGTTATTAAGGTGAGGGGCTAGTGTTATTAAGGTGAGGGGCTAGTGTTATTAAGGTGGAGGGCTAGTGTTATTAAGGTGAGGGGCTAGTGTTATTAAGGTGAGGGGCTAGTGTTATTAAGGTGAGGGGCTAGTGTTATTAAGGTGAGGGTCTAGTGTTATTAAGGTGGAGGGCTAGTGTTATTAAGGGGCTAGTGTTATTAAGGTGGAGGGCTAGTGTTATTAAGGTGAGAGGCTAGTGTTATTAAGGTGAGGGCTAGTGTTATTAAGGTGAGGGGCTAGTGTTATTAAGGTGGGGGGCTAGTGTTATTAAGGTGAGGGGCTAGTGTTATTAAGGTGGAGGGCTAGTGTTATTAAGGTGAGGGCTAGTGTTATTAAGGTGAGGGGCTAGTGTTATTAAGGTGGAGGGCTAGTGTTATTAAGGTGAGGGGCTAGTGTTATTAAGGTGGAGGGCTAGTGTTATTAAGGTGGAGGGCTAGTGTTATTAAGGTGAGGGCTAGTGTTATTAAGGTGAGGGGCTAGTGTTATTAAGGGGCTAGTGTTATTAAGGTGGAGGGCTAGTGTTATTAAGGTGGAGGGCTAGTGTTATTAAGGTGAGGGCTAGTGTTATTAAGGTGGAGGGCTAGTGTTATTAAGGTGAGGGCTAGTGTTATTAAGGTGAGGGCTAGTGTTATTAAGGTGAGGGGCTAGTGTTATTAAGGTGAGGGGCTAGTGTTATTAAGGTGGAGGGCTAGTGTTATTAAGGTGAGGGCTAGTGTTATTAAGGTGAGGGGCTAGTGTTATTAAGGTGGGGGGCTAGTGTTATTAAGGTGAGGGGCTAGTGTTATTAAGGTGGAGGGCTAGTGTTATTAAGGTGAGGGCTAGTGTTATTAAGGTGAGGGGCTAGTGTTATTAAGGTGGAGGGCTAGTGTTATTAAGGTGAGGGGCTAGTGTTATTAAGGTGGAGGGCTAGTGTTATTAAGGTGGAGGGCTAGTGTTATTAAGGTGAGGGCTAGTGTTATTAAGGTGAGGGGCTAGTGTTATTAAGGGGCTAGTGTTATTAAGGTGGAGGGCTATTGTTATTAAGGAGGAACGCACCCTTCTGCTGTCTTGCTGCTGTGACCATCCTTAAGATACATGGAGAAATCTATCACCCCGACCTGCACAGGAAATACAACACACAGACTTGTATGACCACTCCCGGTCTGAAGAGCATTACAGAATCACAACAGACAGAGACTTGATCTGAAGAGCATAACAGAATCACAACAGACAGAGACTTGATCTGAAGAACATAACAGAATCACAACAGACAGAGACTTGATCTGAAGAACATAACAGAATCACAACAGACAGAGACTTGATCTGAAGAACATAACAGAATCACAACAGACAGAGACTTGATCTGAAGAACATAACAGAATCACAACAGACAGAGACTTGATCTGAAGAACATAACAGAATCCCAACAGACAGAGACTTGATCTGAAGAACATAACAGAATCACAACAGACAGAGACTTGATCTGAAGAACATAACAGAATCACAACAGACAGAGACTTGATCTGAAGAACATAACAGAATCACAACAGACAGAGACTTGATCTGAAGAACATAACAGAATCACTGAGCTACACTAATGAAAACATTGTGTCAGACAGAAAACAGACTTTATTTAAATACCAGCTGGTTAAACGCTCAACTGTACTGTATATGGGTACTGTATAATATTGAATATGTACTGGAGGCTACTGTAAATGCGTACTGGGGGATACTGTAAATACGTACTGGGGGCTACTGTAAATACGTACTGGGGGCTACTGTAAATGCATTCTGGGGGCTACTGTAAATACGTACTGGGGGCCCGTACTGGGGGCTACTGTAAATACGTACTGGGGGCTACTGTAAATGCATTCTGGGGGCTACTGTAAATACGTACTGGGGGCTACTGTAAATACGTACTGGGGGCTACTGTAAATGCATTCTGGGGGCTACTGTAAATATATATTCTATGGTACTAACCTGTGAGTCCAGGTCTTCTCCCTTCATACAGAGATTAGCATCGATGACGTTCAACCCAACCAGCAGTCCGGCGATCACGGCTCCTTCCTCCTCCATCATGAGAGCGTTGGCCTCATAGAACTCACTGAGCAGATCCTTTCTGTTGATGATGGTCTTCATGTAGTCCGACAGCTTCTTCTGCATCAGGGCCAATCGCAGCCAGGCCCGCCCTCTTCCTAACGGAGTTCTGGTGACGGACGGGGGTTACACCAATCACATATCAACTCAACTGATGAACAGGGGGTTACACCAATCACATAACTCAACTGATGAACAGGGGGTTACACCAATCACATAACTCAACTGATGAACAGGGGGTTACACCAATCACATAACTCAACTGATGAACAGGGGGTTACACCAATCACATATAAACAACTGATGAACAGGGGGTTACACCAATCACATAACTCAACTGATGAACAGGGGGTTACACCAATCACATAACTCAACTGATGAACAGGGGGTTACACCAATCACATAACTCAACTGATGAACAGGGGGTTACACCAATCACATAACTCAACTGATGAACAGGGGGTTACACCAATCACATAACTCAACTGATGAACAGGGGGTTACACCAATCACATATCAACTCAACTGATGAACAGGGGGTTACACCAATCACATATCAACAACTGATGAACAGGGGGTTACACCAATTACATATCAACAACTGATGAACAGGGGGTTAGGCCAATCACATAACTCAACTGATGAACAGGGGGTTACACCAATCACATATAAACAACTGATGAACAGGGGGTTACACCAATCACATAACTCAACTGATGAACAGGGGGTTACACCAATCACATAACTCAACTGATGAACAGGGGGTTAGGCCAATCACATAACTCAACTGATGAACAGGGGGTTAGGCCAATGATGTATCAACTACACAATGTGTGACATGTTTACACCAATCAGATACCAAGTGAACAGTGTGAGTCTGTCTACCATTGTAACTCCACCTAATGCTGGGCTCAAACAATCCAATGAATAGACTTAGAGATATACAGGGAACTGCCAAACAATCCAATGAATAGACTTAGAGACATCCAGGTAACTGCCAAACAATCCAATGAATAGACTTAGAGACATCCAGGTAACTGCCAAACAATCCAATGAATAGACTTAGAGACATCCAGGTAACTGCCAAACAATCCAATGAATAGACTTAGAGATATACAGGTAACTGCCAAACAATCCAATGAATAGACTTAGAGATATACAGGGAACTGCCAAACAATCCAATGAATAGACTTAGAGATATACAGGGAACTGCCAAACAATCCAATGAATAGACTTAGAGACATCCAGGTAACTGCCAAACAATCCAATGAATAGACTTAGAGATATACAGGGAACTGCCAAACAATCCAATGAATAGACTTAGAGATATACAGGGAACTGCCAAACAATCCAATGAATAGACTTAGAGATATACAGGGAACTGCCAAACAATCCAATGAATAGACTTAGAGATATACAGGGAACTGCCAAACAATCCAATGAATAGACTTAGAGATATACAGGGAACTGCCAAACAATCCAATGAATAGACTTAGAGATATACAGGGAACTGCCAAACAATCCAATGAATAGACTTAGAGATATACAGGGAACTGCCAAACAATCCAATGAATAGACTTAGAGATATACAGGGAACTGCCAAACAATCCAATGAATAGACTTAGAGACATCCAGGTAACTGCCAAACAATCCAATGAATAGACTTAGAGACATCCAGGTAACTGCCAAACAATCCAATGAATAGACTTAGAGACATCCAGGTAACTGCCAAACAATCCAATGAATAGACTTAGAGACATCCAGGTAACTGCCAAACAATCCAATGAATAGACTTAGAGACATCCAGGTAACTGCCAAACAATCCAATGAATAGACTTAGAGACATCCAGGTAACTGCCAAACAATCCAATGAATAGACTTAGAGACATCCAGGTAACTGCCAAACAATCCAATGAATAGACTTAGAGACATCCAGGTAACTGCCAAACAATCCAATGAATAGACTTAGAGATATACAGGTAACTGCCAAACAATCCAATGAATAGACTTAGAGATATACAGGGAACTGCCAAACAATCCAATGAATAGACTTAGAGATATACAGGGAACTGCCAAACAATCCAATGAATAGACTTAGAGACATCCAGGTAACTGCCAAATAATCCAATGAATAGACTTAGAGACATCCAGGTAACTGCCAAACAATCCAATGAATAGACTTAGAGACATCCAGGTAACTGCCAAACAATCCAATGAATAGACTTAGAGATATACAGGTAACTGCCAAACAATCCAATGAATAGACTTAGAGACATCCAGGTAACTGCCAAACAATCCAATGAATAGACTTAGAGACATCCAGGTAACTGCCAAACAATCCAATGAATAGACTTAGAGATATACAGGGAACTGCCAAACAATCCAATGAATAGACTTAGAGATATACAGGGAACTGCCAAACAATCCAATGAATAGACTTAGAGACATCCAGGTAACTGCCAAACAATCCAATGAATAGACTTAGAGATATACAGGTAACTGCCAAACAATCCAATGAATAGACTTAGAGATATACAGGGAACTGCCAAACAATCCAATGAATAGACTTAGAGATATACAGGGAACTGCCAAACAATCCAATGAATAGACTTAGAGATATACAGGGAACTGCCAAACAATCCAATGAATAGACTTAGAGACATCCAGGTAACTGCCAAACAATCCAATGAATAGACTTAGAGATATACAGGTAACTGCCAAACAATCCAATGAATAGACTTAGAGATATACAGGGAACTGCCAAACAATCCAATGAATAGACTTAGAGATATACAGGGAACTGCCAAACAATCCAATGAATAGACTTAGAGACATCCAGGGAACTGCCAAACAATCCAATGAATAGACTTAGAGATATACAGGGAACTGCCAAACAATCCAATGAATAGACTTAGAGACATCCAGGTAACTGCCAAACAATCCAATGAATAGACTTAGAGACATCCAGGGAACTGCCAAACAATCCAATGAATAGACTTAGAGACATCCAGGTAACTGCCAAACAATCCAATGAATAGACTTAGAGACATACAGGTAACTGCCAAAATAAAGGAAACACTTGAGTAAATGAGGGATACAGAGTATATTGAAAGCAGGTGCTTCCACACAGGTGTGGTTCCTGAGATAATTAAGCATTTAAAAAACATCCCATCATGCTTTGGGAGGCTTGCCCATTATTTTGGCTACCATGGCTAGAAGAAGAGATCTCAGTGACTTTCAGAGAGGGGTCTCAAAGGAGCATAGGGGGTTTCAGAGAGGGGTCTCAAAGGAGCACAGGGGGTTTCAGAGAGGGGTCTCAAAGGAGCACAGGGGGTTTCAGAGAGTGGTCTCAAAGGAGCACAGGGGGTTTCAGAGAGGGGTCTCAAAGGAGCACAGGGGGTTTCAGAGAGGGGTCTCAAAGGAGCACAGGGGGTTTCAGAGAGGGGTCTCAAAGGAGCACAGGGGGTTTCAGAGAGGGGTCTCAAAGGAGCACAGGGGGTTTCAGAGAGGGGTCTCAAAGGAGCACAGGGGGTTTCAGAGAGGGGTCTCAAAGGAGCACAGGGGGTTTCAGAGAGGGGTCTCAAAGGAGCACAGGGGGTTTCAGAGAGGGGTCTCAAAGGAGCACAGGGGGTTTCAGAGAGGGGTCTCAAAGGAGCACAGGGGGTTTCAGAGAGGGGTCTCAAAGGAGCACAGGGGGTTTCAGAGAGGGGTCTCAAAGGAGCACAGGGGGTTTCAGAGAGGGGTCTCAAAGGAGCACAGGGGGTTTCAGAGAGGGGTCTCAAAGGAGCACAGGGGGTTTCAGAGAGGGGTCTCAAAGGAGCACAGGGGGTTTCAGAGAGGGGTCTCAAAGGAGCACAGGGGGTTTCAGAGAGGGGTCTCAAAGGAGCACAGGGGGTTTCAGAGAGGGGTCTCAAAGGAGCACAGGGGGTTTCAGAGAGGGGTCTCAAAGGAGCACAGGGGGTTTCAGAGAGGGGTCTCAAAGGAGCACAGGGGGTTTCAGAGAGGGGTCTCAAAGGAGCACAGGGGGTTTCAGAGAGGGGTCTCAAAGGAGCACAGGGGGTTTCAGAGAGGGGTCTCAAAGGAGCACAGGGGGTTTCAGAGAGGGGTCTCAAAGGAGCACAGGGGGTTTCAGAGAGGGGTCTCAAAGGAGCACAGGGGGTTTCAGAGAGGGGTCTCAAAGGAGCACAGGGGGTTTCAGAGAGGGGTCTCAAAGGAGCACAGGGGGTTTCAGAGAGGGGTCTCAAAGGAGCACAGGGGGTTTCAGAGAGGGGTCTCAAAGGAGCACAGGGGGTTTAATGACCTTACAACTTCCGCAACCCCCAATAAACAGAATAATAGAATCCCCATCAGAATCTGTCAGTTTAAGCTACAGATATATTCTGTCTCAATCCGCCGATATCGCCCTTCCGCATCTGCTGTGAAAGGTGACAGAGCTACAGAGGTGTTTGTCAGACCATGAGACGTCCCGAAAATTGGTCTTCTCACAAAAAACGTCTGTAGCGTTTGAACGGTTTGGCCTCTTGAAAGATGAGACTCTCCGTTTGGCTCTACGACCCCCACATGCGTCACAGGACTCATCTGAAGGTCCCGGTACTAGTTTTTAAAAATGAATGGAAGTATATATGGAGATAGTTTAGTGCCTAAAATAAAACATTTAAAAAGTTTCCCTGATCTTATATCTCTCAGATATAGGACAGACACTTCAGAACAACGTTCCTTGAGATTTTGGGGGACTTTCTGTTGTTCCATGTAGATTAATTTGTTACTCATTGCATTTCTATTGGCTAATAGCAGTAATGCCAAATTCAATGCTTCATCCAAATCAAATAGCTAAATGATCCTTGGTATGACCATCTTAAAACAATTCTATATGTTAGCTTACAACCAGAAGTCCTCACATGGATAGTAAAACAAGGAAAATTGGGGACATTTTGCCAAGGAAAACATCTATCTTAGGCTTAGGGGTTAGAATTAGGGTTAGGTAAAATAGGATTTTAAAATGGGAAAATTTGGTCCCCACAAGGATAGTAAAACAAACGTGTGTGTGTCACCAGATCTTAACCCTATTGAACACCTGAGACAGCATTTTCCACCACCATCAACAAAACACCTAATGATGGAATTTCTGGTGGAAGAATGGTGTCTCATCCCTCCAATAGAGTTCCAGACTCTTGTAGAATCTATGCCAAGGAGCATTGAAGCTGTTCTGGCTCGTGGTGGCCCAACCAACGCCCTGTTAAGACGCTTTATGTTGGGGTTTCCTTTATTTTGGCAGTTACCTGTAGATCTTCAATATTTTGATTTAATGGGAAGAGGACATTAGGGATGGGAAGAGGACATTAGGGATGGGAAGAGGACATTAGAGATGGTGTTATTCAGATTGGAAGAGGACATTAGGGATGGTGTTATTCAGATGGGAAGAGGACATTAGAGATGGTGTTATTCAGATGGGAAGAGGACATTAATGGTGTTATTCAGATGGGAAGATGACATTAGGGATGATGTTATTCAGATGGGAAGATGACATTAGGGATGATGTTATTCAGATGGGAAGAGGACATTAGGGATGGGAAGAGGACATTAGGGATGGTGTTATTCAGATGGGAAGAGGACATTAGAGATGGTGTTATTCAGATGGGAAGAGGACATTAATGGTGTTATTCAGATGGGAAGATGACATTAGGGATGGTGTTATTCAGATGGGAAGAGGACATTAATGGTGTTATTCAGATGGGAAGAGGACATTAATGGCGTTATTCAGATGGGAAGAGGACATTAGGGATGGTGTTATTCAGATGGGAAGAGGACATTAATGGTGTTATTCAGACGGGAAGAGGACATTAGGGATGGTGTTATTCAGATGGGAAGAGGACATTAGGGATGATGTTATTCAGATGGGAAGAGGACATTAATGGTGTTATTCAGATGGGAAGAGGACATTAGGGATGATGTTATTCAGATGGGAAGAGGACATTAGAGATGGTGTTATTCAGATGGGAAGAGGACATTAGAGATGGTGTTATTCAGACGGGAAGAGGACATTAGAGATGGTGTTATTCAGATGGGAAGAGGACATTATAGATGATGTTATTCAGATGGGAAGAGGACATTAGAGATGGTGTTATTCAGATGGGAAGAGGACATTAGAGATGGTGTTATTCAGATGTGAAGAGGACATTAGAGATGGTGTTATTCAGACGGGAAGAGGACATTAGGGATGGTGTTATTCAGATGGGAAGAGGACATTAGGGATGGTGTTATTCAGATGGGAAGAGGACATTAGAGATGGTGTTATTCAGACAGGAAGAGGACATTAGAGATGGTGTTATTCAGACGGGAAGAGGACATTAGGGATGGTGTTATTCAGATGGGAAGAGGACATTAGGGATGGTGTTATTCAGATGGGAAGAGGACATTAGAGATGGTGTTATTCAGACAGGAAGAGGACATTAGAGATGGTGTTATTCAGATGGGAAGAGGACATTAGGGATGGGAAGAGGACATTAGGGATGACGTTAGTCAGGCTAAGGTCTTACTTGAGTCCTGGCAGGTCTTTGACGCTGGCCGTGATCTCTCCAGCCTCCGGGGTGAGCTTCTCCACCAGCTCCAGGGCCCCCCAGAAAGACTTGTTCTGCCCCAGGAACGTCTTCTTGGCTGAGGGGTTTGGTAGAGGGAACGTTAGGCCAAGAATACTACAGAACACCAATGCTAAGATCATCCTGAAAAACTCTGGGCTAAACAGGGCACTTTGCTTCTAAGCATCCTGAATGTAGGAGGGGGTTGTGGGTAGCTGACTAGTGGTGGCTATTCAGCAGCCTGATGGACTGGGGGTAGAAGCTATTGGCCAGTCCTTCCAGTTTTTCCCATGATGCTCCTGTACTGCCCGCGTCTGAGGGATGGAAGCGGGGAGAGCAGGGCATTGTTTGGGTGGCTGGGGTCCTTGATGATCTTCTTGGCCTTCCTGTGACACCGGGTGCTGTAGGTGTCCTGGAGGCCAGGCAGTGTGCACCCAATGGTGCATTCGGCTGGCCGCATCACCCTCTGAAGCACCATGCGGTCCGCGGCGGTGGAGCTGCCTACCAGGCTGTGATGCAGCACGACAGTATGCTCTCGATGGTGCTCCTGTAGAACACTGTGAGGCCCTCGGGGACAGGCCACATTTCATCAGCCTCCTGAGGTTGAAGAGTCTCTGTCGTGCCTTCTTCACCACGGTGTCCGTGTGGTTAGACCAGTTCAGCTGCTCTGAGATGTTTACTCTGAGGAATTAGAAGACCATCTCTACGGAGGCCCCGTTGATGAGGATGGGGTTCGTGTCCAGCCTGATTCCTCCTGAAGTCCACAATCAGCTCCTTTGTTTTGCTAACGTTGAGGGAGAGGTTGTTTACCTGTCAGTGTGCCTCCCTCCTCTCTGTAGGCCGTCTCGTTGCTGTTGGTAATCAGGCCAACTACTACTACTGGAGTAAATCACGTCATCTATGCATTGTTTTATGAATCTGGTGACTGAGTCGGCGTCTTCATTGATGTTATCTCCAGAGACAACCCGGAACATATTTCAGTCCACGTGATCAAAACAGTCTTGGAGCCTGAATTGTGATTGGTTGGACCAACGCTGTACGGACCAACGCTGTACAGACCTGACCACCGGCACTTCCCTCTTGAGTCTTTGTTTGTAGGCGGGGAGAAGCAAGATGGAGTCATGGTCGGATATGCCGAAAGGAGGCGGGAGAGGGCCTTATACCCCGTGTCCAAAAGGCGTGTAGAAGTGGTAAAGAGTAGAATTTCTGCGAGTTACGACAGTCGATGTGTTTGTAATAATTTGGGAGCACGGTTCTCAAATCATTATTAGAAGGGATGTGACTAGTGATTCTTGTTACACCAGAGAAACAAGCCTACATCTAGTACAGACATGTCCCAGATCTGTTTTGCCAACCAACTCCTATGGTCAATGTCACGTTTGGTGAAACAATGACCATAGGCGTTGGCAAGACCGCACAAACAGATCTGGGACCAGGCAAGAACAAACAATAACATAGGTAGGTAGGGGATGTCACACGTCTCCGTACTTTTGAGTCCGTGTTTGAGGCAGTGCTCCATGACCACGAAGAACTGCTGCAGCGGAGCGTAGTCGGAGTCCAGGGTTCGGCCCAGGTTCAGGGCCGACTCAATCAGGCCCTTGATGCTCAGCTTAGCCATGTTCATCAGGTTCAACCGCTCGATGGCTATAGGGTCCTTCGGATCTGGAGATGGAGGAGAGAGGGAAAGAGAAGAGGAAGAAATAGAGGGATAAGATAAAGGAGAGAGGGAAGGAGAAAGAAGAAACGTCAACAAACCAACCCTGGTACAATACAGTCACAATGGCAGCAACACTAGCTGAAGGCAGCAGCAAATCAAAACTGAGAACCGAGAGAGGAAGGATATCTCCCAACAGACATAGAGGATGTAGCGACAAACCTTTTCCCTCGTCAGCGCATTTTTCGCAACAAAATTGGACAAAATCATTGCATATTGCCATGCAAAATGTCCGAATTGTAGAACCAAAATCAAGCATTTTTGCCTGCAAATTTTTACAAAAAATCTGTGACATCCTGGAGGGACTGGTTCTTGCTTTAGCAAGTCACATTACTGTTATTTGCATTCATGTCTTATAATAGCGAGACATCAAGGAAGGTCAGCGACTAAACTGACTGTAAAACATCCACCTCTTCACATTCCACCCGGACCTCATAACCACTAACCAGACGGTCTTCAGGGCGGTGACATGGTCCCTCGAGAGATAGCCTACTGGATGACACCACAAATATCAAGCAACTACAATATACGTAATTGAAATATGAGTGAAGACCTTTCGGTACAGGCGGAACAAAGTGGAATAAAGGAAGCAGTCAAGTGAAAGCAGCTAGCTGAACAAGACCCTGAAACAGCAGTTAAGATTTCTGTTCGTATGGAACATTCCTGGGATCTTATTTCAGCTCATGAAACATGGGACCAACACTTAACATGTTGCGTTGATATTTTTGTTCAGTGGGCTATAGGATAGAATAACTGCAGAGCAGCACACCTGTAAACTATTTACAAATCCTATGAACAGAAAAGTTATTGTGCATTTTTCCAGAGCCAGTGAATGGAAGAGGTTTCACAGCTTTGTGGAGCGGCAGGGAGGTGAAACTGGCACAGAGCAGTGGGCTCTATCCAACAGGCATAGCAGCAGCAGGGTATTGGCCAGGAAACCAGGAAGCAAAGAGAATGAAGCAACAGAACAGGTTCCTGGAATATCAACCACCCAGAATAGAGAGAGAGAGAGAGAGAGAGAGAGAGAGAGAGAGAGAGAGAGAGAGAGAGAGAGAGAGACAGAGAGACAGAGAGAGAGAGAGAGAGAGAGAGAGAGAGAGAGAGAGAGAGAGAGGAAGCAAAAGAGAAAGAGTCTGATGGTGGCAAAATGGTAGGTGCAGCAGTCATGCTGAGGTGTTGAGGCACAGGCCAATACATGCTGTAGATTGGATGGTCACACAGCCAGCCAGGGTGGGTAAGTTGAATGGATGGCCATGCCAAACACACAGCCATGCCAGGGTGGCAAAAGGCTTTGAGATGACTGCAAAGCAGGGAGACACACAACCGATTAGAAATTCGCTCCCTTCCCCTTGGGGCTAACCCTTCCCCTTGGGGCTAACCCTTTCCCTTGGGGCTAACCCTTTCCCTTGGGGCTAACCCTTTCCATTGGGGCTAACCCTTTCCCTTGGGGCTAACCCTTTCCATTGGGGCTAACCCTTTCCATTGGGGCTAACCCTTTCCCTTGGGGCTAACCCTTTCCATTGGGGCTAACCCTTCCCCTTGGGGCTAACCCTTCCCCTTGGGGCTAACCCTTCCCCTTGGGGCTAACCCTTCCCCTTGGGGCTAACCCTTTCCCTTGGGGCTAACCCTTTCCCTTGGGGCTAACCCTTCCCCTTGGGGCTAACCCTTTCCATTGGGGCTAACCCTTTCCATTGGGGAGCAATATGGTGAGAGCTCCACCACTACACTGCTTATATCTAAAAACATTGAAGGGTTCAGGTCAAGCGGAAGGGAGTGAAGTGGGACCAGGTGCCAAGGTGGTGAGAAATGAGCCCAGGAGGACTGGAGGCTTGTTAGGGAGGATGAAGTACCAGGTTTGGGAGGATGAAGGAGACGGTTTGGGAGGATGAAGTTGCAGGTTTGGGAGGATGAAGTTGCAGGTTTGGGAGGATGAAGTTGCAGGTTTGGGAGGATGAAGGACAAGGTTTGGGAGGATGAAAGACCAGGTTTGGGAGGATGAAAGACCAGGTTTGGGAGGATGAAGTTGCAGGTTTGGGAGGATGAAGGACAATGTTTGGGAGGATGAAGGTGAAGGTTAGGGAGGATGAAAGACCAGGTTTGGGAGGATGAAGGCACCAGGTTTGGGAGGATGAAGGACAAGGTTTGGGAGGATGAAGTTGCAGGTTTGGGAGGATGAAGATGTGCAAGGAAAGTAAACATGGACGTAGGCCTCAATGTTAAGACTTTCTTGAACAAAACCAAATCTGTGAGTTGATTTGAGCATTGGAAAAAGAGCCACTGTGTAAATACTGCAATGTGGGTTGGATTGAATTTAGCCCCTAATCTTAATTTTCAAGGTGATGATTTCACTTTTCTTCCAAACAAAATACCCCAATAAATGTGAGTTCACAATTCAAATCATTTTTTGGTGCCCCATGTGGGATTAGAATTTACACCGCAAGTGGCAATGACAGGAACTCTGCACCTTAACACTGAGCTAACTGTCCAGGGACAGGAACTCTGCACCTTAACACTGAGCTAACTGTCCAGGGACAGGAACTCTGCACCTTAACACCGAGCTAACTGTCCAGGGACAGGAACTCTGCACCTTAACACTGAGCTAACTGTCCAGGGACAGGAACTCTGCACCTTAACACTGAGCTAACTGTCCAGGGACAGGAACTCTGCACCTTAACACTGAGCTAACTGTCCAGGGACAGGAACTCTGCACCTTAACACTGAGCTAACTGTCCAGGGACAGGAACTCTGCACCTTAACACTGAGCTAACTGTCCAGGGACAGGAACTCTGCACCTTAACACTGAGCTAACTGTCCAGGGACAGGAACTCTGCACCTTAACACTGAGCTAACTGTCGAGGGACACATTTGCTTGCGATGCACAATTGTATTATCAGAGCGTGACAGTGGACTTCTGATCAGTATGCTTTAGTGAGGAAATGTTGGGATCAGGTACAACAACGTTTACCCACCCCCCAAAATGAATATTTATGAGCAATTCTCCCCACCCACAACTTCTCACCAGAATGCATTTAGTTTTTTAATTGAAGGGGAAAAGGCTGGGTTTGAGAGTTACCCTTTAAGGCAGCAACAAAAAGAGGATTTCTTAATGCAGTATAAATAATGTATAGAATTTATTATACAAGAGACAAAATTCACAAATTCTACAGCACAACGGCAGAGTCATGTCTTAAGTGTAAAACTAACAAGGATTCAATAATCCGTGCTTTCTGGGAATGCTATAATATTAATATATAATATTAATAAAATAATATTATGCCATTTAGCAGACGCTTTTATCCAAAGCGACTTACAGTCATGTGTGCATACATTTTTGTGTATGGGTGGTCCCGGGGATCGAACCCACTACCCTGGCGTTACAAGCGCCGTGCTCTACCAATTGAGCTACAGAGGACTATGAAGTCCAAAAGCTGTGGGCGGCGCTAGAAAGTTGTGTGTCAGAAGTATTACAATGGAAACGTACTTTGAATCCGTCTGTCTGCGTATTTCAAGACATGACATATGGGGGTGTAGTGAGATGCCCAATGGGCTGGACGATTCTCTTCTCATCACTCATCTTGAAAAAACGTATATTAAAAACCTGGAAATCAATCAATCTGCCATCATTAACACAATGGAAAAATCAAATGATTTATTATTGAAATATTAAAGGCTAGGGAAAGAAACAAAATGGTGCAGTTTCAGGCCATGTGGTAAACAATAATGCAGGCGCTAGGGATGGTGTGAGCATGTGGGTCTGGGCAGAGGAGATGTAGTCGTTGGATGGTGTGAGCATGTGGGTCTGGGCAGAGGAGATGTAGTCGTTGGATGGTGTGAGCATGGGGGTCTGGGCAGAGGAGATGTAGTCGTTGGATGGTGTGAGCATGGGGGTCTGGGCAGAGGAGATGTAGTCGTTGGATGGTGTGAGCATGTGGGTCTGGGCAGAGGAGATGTAGTCGTTGGATGGTGTGAGCATGTGGGTCTGGGCAGAGGAGATGTAGTCGTTGGATGGGTGAGCATGTGGGTCTGGGCAGAGGAGATGTAGTCGTTGGATGGGTGCGTCTAAGTTGTTGTTTGTACATGTATGTTTGTATTTGGTGTAAGAAAATAAAAAATAGGTAATCATGATTCAATAAAAATGACCCAGTCATGATATTAAGTCATGATATTGCATTCAATTAAAATGTTATCTTAACTGCTTTTGCAAATTCTATGTCGGAGGACTGAGAAGCTCAGTTCTAATGACTTTCTAAAAAGGACATTTACTCCAAAATGAATGAAAATAAAATTATGTCGACACCATCTAAAGTATAATTTCCACCTCCAGAAATGAGCCCAATAACATATTTGGTATTTGTAAAAAATTAATAAAATAAAAACATATATTGGACCATACATACAGTGGGGAGAACAAGTATTTGATACACTGCCGATTTTGCAGGTTTTCCTACTTACAAAGCATGTAGAGGTCTGTCATTTTTATCATAGGTACACTTCAACTCCTGAGAGACGGAATCTAAAACAAAAATCCAGAAAATAACATTGTTTTTAAGTAATTAATTTGCATTTTATTGCATGATATAAGTATTTGATCACCTACCAACCAGTAAGAATTCCGGCTCTCACAGACCTGTTAGTTTTTCTTTAAGAAGCCCTCCTGTTCTCCACTCATTACCTGTATTAACTGCACCTGTTTGAACTCGTTACCTGTATAAAAGACACCTGTCCACACACTCAATCAAACAGACTCCAACCTCTCCACAATGGCCAAGACCAGAGAGCTGTGTAAGGACATCAGGGATAAAATTGTAGACCTGCACAAGGCTGGAATGGGCTACAGGACAATAGGCAAGCAGCTTGGTGAGAAGGCAACAACTGTTGCCGCAATTATTAGAAAATTAGACGTTCAAGATGACGGTCAATCACCCTCGGTCTGGGGCTCCATGCAAGATCTCACCTCGTGGGGCATCAATGATCATGAGGAAGGTGAGGGATCAGCCCAGAACTACACGGCAGGACCTGGTCAATGACCTGAAGAGAGCTGGGACCACAGTCTCAAAGAAAACCATTAGTAACACACTACGCCGTCATGGATTAAAATCCTGCAGCGCACGCAAGGTCCCCCTGCTCAAGCCAGCGCATGTCCAGGCCCGTCTGAAGTTTGCCAATGACCATCTGGATGATCCAGAGGAGGAATGGGAGAAGGTCATGTGGTCTGATGAGACAAAAATATAGCTTTTTGGTCTAAACTCCACTCGCCTTGTTTGGAGGAAGAAGAAGGATGAGTACAACCCCAAGAACACCATCCCAACCGTGAAGCATGGAGGTGGAAACATCATTCTTTGGGGATGCTTTTCTGCAAAGGGGACAGGACGACTGCACCGTATTGAGGGGAGGATGGATGGGGCCATGTATCGCGAGATCTTGGCCAACAACCTCCTTCCCTCAGTAAGAGCATTGAAGATGGGTCGTGGCTGGGTCTTCCAGCATGACAACGACCCGAAACACACAGCCAGGGCAACTAAGGAGTGGCTCCGTAAGAGGCATCTCAAGGTCCTGGAGTGGCCTAGCCAGTCTCCAGACCTGAACCCAATAGAACATCTTTGGAGGGAGCTGAAAGTCCGTATTGCCCAGCGACAGCCCCGAAACCTGAAGGATCTGGAGAAGGTCTGTATGGAGGAGTGGGCCAAAATCCCTGCTGCAGTGTGTGCAAACCTGGTCAAGACCTACAGGAAACGTATGATCTCTGTAATTGCAAACAAAGGTTTCTGTACCAAATATTAAGTTCTGCTTTTATGATGTATCAAATACTTATGTCATGCAATAAAATGCAAATTAATTACTTGAAAAATAATACATGATGATTTTCTGGATTTTTGTTTTAGATTCCGTCTCTCACAGTTGAAGTGTACCTATGATAAAACTTACAGACCTCTACATGCTTTGTAAGTAGGAAAACCTGCAAAATCGGCAGTGTATCAAATACTTGTTCTCCCCACTGTATATCCTATGCATGGTCCATATTATCAGGTATGCTTTAGCAATAAGCATTATCACCTGTAGCCCATCTGATGCAGCATAGTGGCTATGGGGTAGCCCATCTGCATTTACCATATTGGGCTAATCATTAGCTAGATCCCAAATGTAATCTTTTAACTAGGCCGGCTCGGTCCTCCCCTCCAGCTCCGTGGCTTGATGACTCATTGCGAGCTCACAGAACAGAGCTCCGGGCAGCTGAGCGGAAATGGAAGAAAACTAGACTCCCTGCAGACCTGGCATCTTTTCACTCCCTCCTCTCTACATTTTCTTCATCTGTTTCTGCTGCTAAGGCCACTTTCTACCACTCTAAATTCCAAGTATCCGCCTCTAACCCTAGGAAGCTCTTTGCCACATTCTCCTCCCTGCTGAATCCCCCCCCCCCCCTCCTCCCTCTCTGTGGATGACTTCGTCAACCATTTTGAAAAGAAGGTTGACGACATCCGATCCTCGTTTGTTAAGTCAAATGACACTGCTGGTCCTGCTCACACTGCCCTACCCTATGCTTTGACTTCTTTCTCCCCTCTCTCTCCAGATAAAATCTTGCGACTTGTGACGGCAGGCCGCCCAACAACCTGCCCGCTTGACCCTATCCCCTCCTCTCTTCTCCAGACCATCTCCGGTGACCTTCTCCCTTACCTCACCTCGCTGATCAACTCATCCTTGACCGCTGGCTATGTCTCTTCCGTCTTCAAGAGAGCGAGAGTTGCACCCCTTCTCAAAAAACCAACACTCGATCCCTCTGATGTCAACAACTACAGACCAGTATCCCTTCTTTCTTTTCTCTCCAAAACTATTGAGCGTGCCGTCTTTAGCCAACTCTCTTGCTATCTCTCTCAGAATGACCTTCTTGATCCAAACCAGTCAGGTTTCAAGACTGGTCATTCAACTGAGACTGCTCTTCTCTGTGTCACAGAGGCTCTCCGCACTGCTAAAGCTAACTCTCTCTCCTCTGCTCTTGTCCTTCTAGACCTGTCTGCTGCCTTTGATACTGTGAACCATCAGATCCTCCTCTCCACCCTCTCCGAGCTGGGCATCTCCGGCGCGGCTCACTCTTGGATTGCGTCCTACCTGACCGGTCGCTCCTACCAAGTGGCGTGGCGAGAAGCTGTCTCCGCACCACGTGCTCTCACCACTGGTGTCCCCCAGGGCTCAGTTCTAGGCCCTCTCCTATTCTCGCTATACACCAAGTCACTTGGCTCTGTCATATCCTCACATGGCCTCTCCTATCATTGCTACGCTGACGACACACAACTCATCTTCTCCTTTCCCCCTTCTGATAACCAGGTGGCGAATCGCATCTCTGCATGTCTGGCAGACATATCAGTATGGATGACGGATCACCACCTCAAGCTGAACCTCGGCAAGACGGAGCTGCTCTTCCTCCCGGGGAAGGACTGCCCGTTCCATGATCTCGCCATCACGGTTGACAACTCCGTTGTGTCCTCCTCCCAGAGTGCGAAGAGCCTTGGCGTGACCCTGGACAACACCCTGTCGTTCTCCGCTAACATCAAGGCGGTGACCCGATCCTGTAGGTTCATGCTTTACAACATTCGGAGAGTACGACCCTGCCTTACACAGGAAGCGGCACAGGTCCTAATCCAGGCACTTGTCATCTCCCGTCTGGATTACTGCAACTCGCTGTTGGCTGGGCTCCCTGCCTGTGCCATTAAACCCCTACAACTCATCCAGAATGCCGCAGCCCGTCTGGTGTTCAACCTTCCCAAGTTCTCTCACGTCACCCCGCTCCTCCGCACACTCCACTGGCTTCCAGTTGAAGCTCGCATCTGCTACAAGACCATGGTGCTTGCCTACGGAGCTGTGAGGGGAACGGCACCTCCGTACCTTCAGGTTCTGATCAGTCCCTACACCCAAACGAGGGCACTGTGTTCATCCACCTCTGGCCTGCTGGCTCCCCTATCTCTGCGGAAGCATAGTTCCCGCTCAGCCCAGTCAAAACTGTTCGCTGCTCTGGCACCCCAATGGTGGAACAAGCTCCCTCACGACGCCAGGACAGCGGAGTCACTCACCACCTTCCGGAGACATTTGAAACCCCACCTCTTTAAGGAATACCTGGGATAGGATAAAGTAATCCTTCTACCCCCCCCCCCCTTTACTCCAACCCACCCAAAAAAAAAAAAAAAAACTTTGTAAAGTGGTTATCCCACTGGCTATAAGGTGAATGCACCTATTTGTAAGTCGCTCTGGATAAGAGCGTCTGCTAAATGACGTAAATGTAATGTAAATGTTAGAATCATATTGAAGAATTTTATGTCCCAAGAAACTTGCATAAACACAGTGAATATAATTAAGGTAACTTGGGATAATCTGCCTTACAGGGTAACACGCCCCCTTCCTGTACTTCCTGTACTTCTCACAAACCACTTCATGTCACAATCTTTTCCCCTACACTTTCCCTGGTTGCCACTACTCTTGCTGAACGAAAAATGTAAAATCGGTCTCATCACAATTTTTTAAGTCACTCCTAAAACATTATGTTGAGGTAGGGTGGCAGGTGACACAAGTTACCCTACAATTGACCCGTGTTACATTTAGCCCCACTCTCCCCTAAGCACTCACAGCGGATTGCGGAGTGGTAACGTGTTAAAAACTCCGGGATTCAAATGGTGCAGATCCCCATCTTTTTAGGTCATTAAAACTGCAGTTTTCCTCACAATTGCATTAAGAATTGTTGTGGACAAAGTGTACCGTTGATGACGTGGCAGATGGCAGGTAGACATGAATTAATCATAACAATTGAGGATTAGCTGATAACTGTGAAACAAACTAATATAGAGAACCTTGGAACTATTTATTGATCAGCATTTTTATCTGCTCGAAAAATAATCAGATACATCGAAGCGAACAAGAAGAGTTCGGAGAGAAACTGAAGGGAAGCCGCCATCTAAAATTCTAAACGTAACATTGGAGGGGGACGTTTTTATAACCATTTATCCAGAAGATACAGCATTGTTTACAGCCATGAGCGAGTAGTTAAAAAAGCTGGATCTATTGCCTGGGCTACTGGGGGAGGTTGAGGCCTTAAAAACAGGAATCAAATGATGGAAGAAATATGATTGGAAATTAAGACAGTGAAAACTACCGTGGACTCCCTAAAAGACACTACAGAGAGGCTACGGTATGATAAAACAATGAAAGGGGAGGGACGGCCCCGTCCGATCGTAGCTATGCTAACTCAATACAAAATGAAGGGGAGGGAAGGCCCCGTCCGATCGTAGCTATGATGCTAACTCAATACAAAATGAAGGGGAGGGAAGGCCCCGTCCGATCATAGCTATGATGCTAACTCATTACAAAATGAAGGGGAGGGAAGGCCCCGTCCGATCGTAGCTATGATGCTAACTCACTACAAAATGAAGGGGAGAGAAGGCCCCGTCCGATCGTAGCTATGATGCTAACTCACTACAAAATGAAGGGGAGGGACGGCCCCGTCCGATCGTAGCTATGCTGCTAACTCACTACAAAATGAAGGGGAGGGAAGGCCCCGTCCGATCGTAGCTATGCTAACTCACTACAAAATGAAGGGGAGGGAAGGCCCCGTCCGATCGTAGCTATGATGCTAACTCACTACAAAATGAAGGGGAGGGAAGGCCCCGTCCGATCGTAGCTATGATGCTAACTCACTACAAAATGAAGGGGAGGGAAGGCCCCGTCCGATCGTAGCTATGATGCTAACTCACTACAAAATGAAGGGGAGGGACGGCCCCGTCCGATCGTAGCTATGCTGCTAACTCACTACAAAATGAAGGGGAGGGAAGGCCCCGTCCGATCGTAGCTATGCTAACTCACTACAAAATGAAGGGGAGGGAAGGCCCCGTCCGATCGTAGCTATGATGCTAACTCATTACAAAATGAAGGGGAGGGAAGGCCCCGTCCGATCGTAGCTATGATGCTAACTCACTACAAAATGAAGGGGAGGGAAGGCCCCGTCCGATCGTAGCTATGATGCTAACTCACTACAAAATGAAGGGGAGGGAAGGCCCCGTCCGATCGTAGCTATGATGCTAACTCATTACAAAATGAAGGGGAGGGAAGGCCCCGTCCGATCGTAGCTATGATGCTAACTCACTACAAAATGAAGGGGAGGGAAGGCCCCGTCCGATCGTAGCTATGATGCTAACTCACTACAAAATGAAGGGGAGGGACGGCCCCGTCCGATCGTAGCTATGCTGCTAACTCACTACAAAATGAAGGGGAGGGAAGGCCCCGTCCGATTGTAGCTATGCTAACTCACTACAAAATGAAGGGGAGGGAAGGCCCCGTCCGATCGTAGCTATGATGCTAACTCACTACAAAATGAAGGGGAGGGAAGGCCCCGTCCGATCGTAGCTATGCTAACTCACTACAAAATGAAGGGGAGGGAAGGCCCCGTCCGATCGTAGCTATGATGCTAACTCACTACAAAATGAAGGGGAGGGACGGTCCCGTCCGATCGTAGCTATGCTAACTCACTACAAAATGAAGGGGAGGGACGGCCCCGTCCGATCGTAGCTATGATGCTAACTCACTACTAAATGAAGGGGAGGGAAGGCCCCGTCCGATCGTAGCTATGATGCTAACTCACTACAAAATGAAGGGGAGGGACGGCCCCGTCCGATCGTAGCTATGATGCTAACTCACTACAAAATGAAGGGGAGGGAAGGCCCCGTCCGATCGTAGCTATGCTAACTCACTACAAAATGAAGGGGAGGGAAGGCCCCGTCCGATCGTAGCTATGATGCTAACTCACTACAAAATGAAGGGGAGGGACGGCCCCGTCCGATCGTAGCTATGCTAACTCACTACAAAATGAAGGGGAGGGAAGGCCCCGTCCGATCGTAGCTATGCTAACTCACTACAAAATGAAGGGGAGGGAAGGCCCCGTCCGATCGTAGCTATGCTAACTCACTACAAAATGACGGGGAGGGAAGGCCCCGTCCGATCGTAGCTATGATGCTAACTCACTACAAAATGAAGGGGAGGGAAGGCCCCGTCCGATCGTAGCTATGATGCTAACTCACTACAAAATGAAGGGGAGGGAAGGCCCCGTCCGATCGTAGCTATGCTAACTCACTACAAAATGAAGGGGAGGGACGGCCCCGTCCGATCGTAGCTATGCTGCTAACTCAATACAAAATGAAGGGGAGGGACGGCCCCGTCCGATCGTAGCTATGATGCTAACTCACTACAAAATGAAGGGGAGGGAAGGCCCCGTCCGATCGTAGCTATGCTAACTCACTACCAAATGAAGGGGAGGGAAGGCCCCGTCCGATCGTAGCTATGATGCTAACTCACTACAAAATGAAGGGGAGGGACGGCCCCGTCCGATCGTAGCTATGATGCTAACTCACTACTAAATGAAGGGGAGGGAAGGCCCCGTCCGATCGTAGCTATGCTAACTCACTACCAAATGAAGGGGAGGGAAGGCCCCGTCCGATCGTAGCTATGCTGCTAACTCACTACAAAATGAAGGGGAGGGAAGGCCCCGTCCGATCGTAGCTATGCTAACTCACTACAAAATGAAGGGGAGGGAAGGCCCCGTCCGATCGTAGCTATGATGCTAACTCACTACAAAATGAAGGGGAGGGAAGGCCCCGTCCGATCGTAGCTATGATGCTAACTCACTACAAAATGAAGGGGAGGGAAGGCCCCGTCCGATCGTAGCTATGATGCTAACTCACTACAAAATGAAGGGGAGGGACGGCCCCGTCCGATCGTAGCTATGCTGCTAACTCACTACAAAATGAAGGGGAGGGAAGGCCCCGTCCGATCGTAGCTATGCTAACTCACTACAAAATGAAGGGGAGGGAAGGCCCCGTCCGATCGTAGCTATGATGCTAACTCATTACAAAATGAAGGGGAGGGAAGGCCCCGTCCGATCGTAGCTATGATGCTAACTCACTACAAAATGAAGGGGAGGGAAGGCCCCGTCCGATCGTAGCTATGATGCTAACTCACTACAAAATGAAGGGGAGGGAAGGCCCCGTCCGATCGTAGCTATGATGCTAACTCATTACAAAATGAAGGGGAGGGAAGGCCCCGTCCGATCGTAGCTATGATGCTAACTCACTACAAAATGAAGGGGAGGGAAGGCCCCGTCCGATCGTAGCTATGATGCTAACTCACTACAAAATGAAGGGGAGGGACGGCCCCGTCCGATCGTAGCTATGCTGCTAACTCACTACAAAATGAAGGGGAGGGAAGGCCCCGTCCGATCGTAGCTATGCTAACTCACTACAAAATGAAGGGGAGGGAAGGCCCCGTCCGATCGTAGCTATGATGCTAACTCACTACAAAATGAAGGGGAGGGAAGGCCCCGTCCGATCGTAGCTATGCTAACTCACTACAAAATGAAGGGGAGGGAAGGCCCCGTCCGATCGTAGCTATGATGCTAACTCACTACAAAATGAAGGGGAGGGACGGTCCCGTCCGATCGTAGCTATGCTAACTCACTACAAAATGAAGGGGAGGGACGGCCCCGTCCGATCGTAGCTATGATGCTAACTCACTACTAAATGAAGGGGAGGGAAGGCCCCGTCCGATCGTAGCTATGATGCTAACTCACTACAAAATGAAGGGGAGGGAAGGCCCCGTCCGATCGTAGCTATGCTAACTCACTACAAAATGAAGGGGAGGGAAGGCCCCGTCCGATCGTAGCTATGATGCTAACTCACTACAAAATGAAGGGGAGGGACGGCCCCGTCCGATCGTAGCTATGATGCTAACTCACTACAAAATGAAGGGGAGGGAAGGCCCCGTCCGATCGTAGCTATGCTAACTCACTACAAAATGAAGGGGAGGGAAGGCCCCGTCCGATCGTAGCTATGATGCTAACTCACTACAAAATGAAGGGGAGGGACGGCCCCGTCCGATCGTAGCTATGCTAACTCACTACAAAATGAAGGGGAGGGAAGGCCCCGTCCGATCGTAGCTATGCTAACTCACTACAAAATGAAGGGGAGGGAAGGCCCCGTCCGATCGTAGCTATGCTAACTCACTACAAAATGACGGGGAGGGAAGGCCCCGTCCGATCGTAGCTATGATGCTAACTCACTACAAAATGAAGGGGAGGGAAGGCCCCGTCCGATCGTAGCTATGATGCTAACTCACTACAAAATGAAGGGGAGGGAAGGCCCCGTCCGATCGTAGCTATGCTAACTCACTACAAAATGAAGGGGAGGGACGGCCCCGTCCGATCGTAGCTATGCTGCTAACTCAATACAAAATGAAGGGGAGGGACGGCCCCGTCCGATCGTAGCTATGATGCTAACTCACTACAAAATGAAGGGGAGGGAAGGCCCCGTCCGATCGTAGCTATGCTAACTCACTACCAAATGAAGGGGAGGGAAGGCCCCGTCCGATCGTAGCTATGATGCTAACTCACTACAAAATGAAGGGGAGGGACGGCCCCGTCCGATCGTAGCTATGATGCTAACTCACTACAAAATGAAGGGGAGGGAAGGCCCCGTCCGATCGTAGCTATGCTAACTCACTACCAAATGAAGGGGAGGGAAGGCCCCGTCCGATCGTAGCTATGATGCTAACTCAATACAAAATGAAGGGGAGGGACGGCCCCGTCCGATCGTAGCTATGCTAACTCACTACCAAATGAAGGGGAGGGAAGGCCCCGTCCGATCGTAGCTATGATGCTAACTCAATACAAAATGAAGGGGAGGGACGGCCCCGTCCGATCGTAGCTATGATGCTAACTCACTACAAAATGAAGGGGAGGGACGGCCCCGTCCGATCGTAGCTATGATGCTAACTCACTACAAAATGAAGGGGAGGGACGGCCCCGTCCGATCGTAGCTATGATGCTAACTCACTACAAAATGAAGGGGAGGGAAGGCCCCGTCCGATCGTAGCTATGCTAACTCACTACAAAATGAAGGGGAGGGAAGGCCCCGTCCGATCGTAGCTATGATGCTAACTCACTACAAAATGAAGGGGAGGGAAGGCCCCGTCCGATCGTAGCTATGATGCTAACTCACTACAAAATGAAGGGGAGGGAAGGCCCCGTCCGATCGTAGCTATGATGCTAACTCACTACAAAATGAAGGGGAGGGAAGGCCCCGTCCGATCGTAGCTATGATGCTAACTCACTACAAAATGAAGGGGAGGGAAGGCCCCGTCCGATCGTAGCTATGATGCTAACTCACTACAAAATGAAGGGGAGGGACGGCCCCGTCCGATCGTAGCTATGATGCTAATTCACTACAAAATGAAGGGGAGGGACGGCCCCGTCCGATCGTAGCTATGATGCTAACTCACTACAAAATGAAGGGGAGGGAAGGCCCCGTCCGATCGTAGCTATGATGCTAACTCACTACAAAATGAAGGGGAGGGACGGCCCCGTCCGATCGTAGCTATGCTAACTCACTACAAAATGAAGGGGAGGGAAGGCCCCGTCCGATCGTAGCTATCAATCAATTTTATTTTATATAGCCCTTCATACATCAGCTAATATCTCGAAGTGCTGTACAGAAACCCAGCCTAAAACCCCAAACAGCTAGTAATGCAGGTGTAGAAGCACGGTGGCTAGGAAAAACTCCCTAGAAAGGCCAAACCTAGAGAGGAACCAGGCTATGAGGGGTGGCCAGTCCTCTTCTGGCTGTGCCGGGTGGAGATTATAACAGAACCATGCTAAGATGTTCAAAAATGTTCATAAGTGACAAGCATGGTCAAATAATAATCAGGAATAAATCTCAGTTGGCTTTTCATAGCCGATCATTAAGAGTTGAAAACAGCAGGTCTGGGACAGGTAGGGGTTCCATAACCGCAGGCAGAACAGTTGAAACTGGAATAGCAGCAAGGCCAGGCGGACTGGGGACAGCAAGGAGTCACCACGGCCGGTAGTCCCGACGTATGGTCCTAGGGCTCAGGTCTCTCAGTTGGCTTTTCATAGCCGATCATTAAGAGTTGAAAACAGCAGGTCTGGGACAGGTAGTGGTTTCGTAACCGCAGGCAGAACAGTTGAAACTGGAATAGCAGCAAGGCCAGGCGGACTGGGGACAGCAAGGTGTCAGCATGCCCGGTAGTCCTGACGTATGGTCCTAGGGCTCAGGTTCTCAGAGAGAAAGAGAGAACGAGAGAATTAGAGAGAGCATACTTAAATTCACACAGGACACTGGATAAGACAGGAGAAGTACTCCAGGTATAACCAACTAACCCCAGCCCCCCGACACATAAACTACTGCAGCATAAATACTGGAGGCTGAGACAGGAGCGGTCCGGAGACACTGTGGCCCCATCCGAAGAAACCCCCGGACAGGGCCAAACAGGAAGGATATAACCCCACCCACTCTGCCAAAGCACAGCCCCCGCACCACTAGAGGGATATCCTCAACCACCAACTTACAATCCTGAGACAAGGCCGAGTATAGCCCACAGAGGTCTCCACCACAGCACAAACCAAGGGGGGGCGCCAACCCAGACAGGAAGATCACGTCAGTAACTCAACCCACTCAAGTGACGCACCCCTCCTAGGGACGGCATGAAAGAGCACCAGCAAGCCAGTGACTCAGCCCCTGTAACAGGGTTAGAGGCAGAGAACCCCAGTGGAGAGAGGGGAACCGGCCTGGCAGAGACAGCAAGGGCTGTTCGTTGCTCCAGAGCCTTTCCGTTCACCTTCACACTCCTGGGCCAGACTACACTCAATCATAAGACCCACTGAAGAGATAAGTCTTCAGTAAAGACTTAAAGGTTGAGACCGAGTCTGCGTCTCTCACATGGGTAGGCAAACTGTTCCATAAAAATGGAGATCTATAGGAGAAAGCCCTGCCTCCCGCTGTTTGCTTAGAAATTCTAGGGACAATTAGGAGGCCTGCGTCTTGTGACCGTAGCGTACGTATTGGTATGTACGGCAGGACCAACTCGGAAAGATAGGTAGGAGCAAGCCCATGTAACGCTTTATAGGTTAACAGTAAAACCTTGAAATCAGCCCTTGCCTTAACAGGAAGCCAGTGTAGGGAAGCTAGCACTGGAGTAATATGATCAAATTTCTTGGTTCTAGTCAGGATTCTAGCAGCCGTATTTAGCACTAACTGAAGTTTATTTAGTGCTTTATCCGGGTAGCCGGAAAGTAGAGCATTGCAGTAGTCTAACCTAGAAGTAACAAATGCATGGATTAATTTTTCTGCATCATTTTTGGACAGAACATTTCTGATTTTTGCAATGTTACGTAGATGGAAAAAAGCTGTCCTTGAAACAGTCTTGATATGTTCGTCAAAAGAGAGATCAGGGTCAAGAGTAACGCCGAGGTCCTTCACAGTTTTATTTGAGACGACTTTACAACCATCAAGATGAATTGTCAGATTTAACAGAAGATCTCTTTGTTTCTTGGGACCTAGAACAAGCATCTCTGTTTTGTCCGAGTTTAAAAGTAGAAAGTTTTCAGCCATCCACTTCCTTATGTCTGAAACACAGGCTTCTAGCGAGGGCAATTTTGGGGCTTCACCATGTTTCATTGAAATGTACAGCTGTGTGTCATCCGCATAGCAGTGAAAGTTAACATTATGTTTTCGAATAACATCCCCAAGAGGTAAAATATATAGTGAAAACAATAGTGGTCCTAAAACGGAACCTTGAGGAACACCGAAATGTACAGTTGATTTGTCGGAGGACAGACCATTCACAGAGACAAACTGATATCTTTCCGACAGGTAAGATCTAAACCAGGCCAGAACTTGTCCGTGTAGACCAATTTGGGTTTCCAGTCTCTCCAAAAGAATGTGGTGATCGATGGTGTCAAAGGCAGCACTAAGGTCTAGTAGCACGAGGACAGATGCAGAGCCTCGGTCTGACGCCATTAAAAGGTCATTTACCACCTTCACAAGTGCAGTCTCAGTGCTATGATGGGGTCTAAAACCAGACTGAAGCATTTCGTATACATTGTTTGTCTTCAGAAAGGCAGTGAGTTGCTGCGCAACAGCTTTTTCTAAAATTTTTGAGAGGAATGGAAGATTCGATATAGGCCGATAGTTTTTTATATTTTCCGGGTCAAGGTTTGGCTTTTTCAAGAGAGGCTTTATCACTGCCACTTTTAGTGAGTTTGGTACACATCCGGTGGATAGAGAGCTGTTTATTATGTTCAACATAGGAGGGCCAAGCACAGGAAGCAGCTCCTTCAGCAGTTTAGTAGGAATAGGATCCAGTATGCAGCTTGAAGGTTTAGAGGCCATGATTATTTTCATCATTGTGTCAAGAGATATAGTACTAAAACACTTAAGTGTCTCTCCCGATCCCAGGCCCTCGCAGAGCTGTGCAGATCCAGGACAGCTAAGCCCTGGAGGAATACGCAGATTCAAAGAGGAGTCCGTAATTTGCTTTCTAATGGTCATGATCTTTTCCTCAAAGAATTTCATGAATTTATTACTGCTGAAGTGAAAGCCATCCTCTCTTGGGGAATGCTGCTTTTTAGTTAGCTTTGCAACAGTATCAAAAAGAAATTTTGGATTGTTCTTATTTTCCTCGATTAAATTGGAAAAGTAGGATGATCGAGCAGCAGTGAGGGCTCTTCGGTACTGCACGGAACTGTCTTTCCAAGCTAGTCGGAAGACTTCCAGTTTGGTGTGGCGCCATTTCCGTTCCAATTTCCTGGAAGCTTGCTTCAAAGCTCGGGTATTTTCTGTATACCAGGGAGCTAGTTTCTTATGACAAATGTTTTTCGTTTTTAGGGGTGCAACTGCATCTAGGGTATTGTGCAAGGTTAAATTGAGTTCCTCAGTTAAGTGGTTAACTGATTTTTGTCCTCTGACGTCCTTGGGTAGGCAGAAGGAGTCTGGAAGGGCATCAAGGAATTTTTGTGTTGTCTGAGAATTTATAGCACGACTTTTGATGCTCCTTGGTTGGGGTCTGAGCAGATTATTTGTTGCGATTGCAAACGTAATAAAATGGTGGTCCGATAGTCCAGGATTTTGTGGAAAAACATTAAGATCTACAACATTTATTCCATGGGACAAAACTAGGTCCAGAGTATGACTGTGGCAGTGAGTAGGTCCAGAGACATGTTGGACAAAACCCACTGAGTCGATGATGGCTCCGAAATACTTTTGGAGTGGGTCTGTGGACTTCTCCATGTGAATATTAAAATCACCAAAAATTAGAATATGATCTGCTATGACTACAAGGTCTGATAGGAATTCAGGAAACTCAGAGAGGAATGCTGTATATGGCCCAGGAGGCCTGTAAACAGTAGCTATAAAAAGTGATTGAGTAGGCTGCATAGATTTCATGACTAGAAGCTCAAAAGACGAAAACGCCATTTTTTTTTTTGTAAATTGAAATTTGCTATCGTAAATGTTAGCAACACCTCCGCCTTTGCGGGATGCACGGGGAATATGGTCACTAGTGTAACCAGGAGGTGAGGCCTCATTTAACACAGAAAATTCATCAGGCTTAAGCCATGTTTCAGTCAGGCCAATCACATCAAGATTATGATCAGTGATTAGTTCATTGACTATGACTGCCTTTGAAGTGAGGGATCTAACATTAAGTAACCCTATTTTGAGATGTGAGGTATCACGATCTCTTTCAATAATGGCAGGAATGGAGGAGGTCTTTATCCTAATAAGATTGCTAGGGCGAACACCGTCATGTTTAGTTTTGCCCAACCTAGGTCGAGGCACAGACACAGTCTCAATGGGTATGGCTGAGCTGACTACACTGACTGTGCTATTGGCAGACTCCACTAAGCTGGCAGGTTTGCTAACAGCCTGCTGCCTGGCCTGCACCCTATTTCACTGTGGGGCTAGAGGAGTTAGAGCCCTATCTATGTTGGTAGATAAGATGAGAGCACCCCTCCAGGTAGGATGGAGTCCGTCACTCCTTAGCAGGTCAGGCTTGGTCCTGTTTGTGGGTGAGTCCCAGAAAGAGGGCCAATTATCTACAAATTCTATCTTTTGGGAGGGGCAGAAAACAGTTTTCAACCAGCGATTGAGTGCTGAGACTCTGCTGTAGAGCTCGTCACTCCCCCTAACTGGGAGGGGGCCAGAGACAATTACTCGATGCCGACACATCTTTCTAGCTGATTTACACGCTGAAGCTATGTTGCACTTGGTGACCTCTGACTGTTTCATCCTAACATCGTTGGTGCCGACGTGGATAACAATATCTCTATACTCTCTACACTCGCCAGTTTTAGCTTTAGCCAGCACCATCTTTAGATTAGCCTTAACGTCGGTAGCCCTGCCCCCTGGTAAACAGTGTATGATCGCTGGGTGATTCGTTTTAAGTCTAATACTGCGGGTAATGGAGTCGCCAATGACTAGGGTTTTCAATTTGTCAGAGCTAATGGTGGGAGCCTTCGGCGTCTCAGACCCCGTAACGGGAGGAGTAGAGACAAGAGAAGACTCAGACTCAGACTCGCTACATAATGGGGAAAACCGGTTGAAAGTTTCTGTCGGCTGAATGAGCGACACCGGTTGAGCATTCCAACGGTATTTCCCTCCAGAAGCCATGAGAAAGTTGTCCGGCTGCGGGGACTGTGCGGGGGGATTTATACTAACGTTACTATCTGTACTTACTGGTGGCACAGACGCTGTTTCTTCCTTTCCTACACTGAAATTACCCTTGCCTAACGATTGCGTCTGAAGCTGGGCTTGTAGCACAGCTATTCTCGCCGTAAGGCGATCGTTCTCCTGTATATTATGAGTACAGCGACTGCAATTAGAAGACATCATGTTAATGTTACTACTTAGCTTCGGCTGTTGAAGATGTTGACGAACCATGTCCAGATAAAGCGTCCGGAGTGAAAAAGTTGAATGAGGGAAAAAAGTTGCGATGGAAAAAAGGAAAATAAAGTAAAGTTGGCAGCAAAAACGCACAGGAAAATGACTCTTCTGTCTCGGGATAAAACGTCCGGGGTGAAAAAGTTTAACGAAAAAAGATGAGTGAGGACAAAACTAAAAAGTTGGTAAATTTGTTGAACACAGAGATTGATTAAACGTTTATTAAAAGTAAAACGTGAATAGTTTGGCAGGTAGCCAAGTAGCAACAAACAGCACAGCAGCACGGAGACAATGCGGAAGCGAGACGGAAGTTGTCAAGCTATGATGCTAACTCACTACAAAATGAAGGGGAGGGACGGCCCCGTCCGATCGTAGCTATGATGCTAACTCACTACAAAATGAAGGGGAGGGACGGCCCCGTCCGATCGTAGCTATGATGCTAACTCACTACAAAATGAAGGGGAGGGAAGGCCCCGTCCGATCGTAGCTATTCTAACTCACTACAAAATGAAGGGGAGGGACGGCCCCGTCCGATCGTAGCTATGCTAACTCACTACCAAATGAAGGGGAGGGAAGGCCCCGTCCGATCGTAGCTATGATGCTAACTCACTACAAAATGAAGGGGAGGGAAGGCCCCGTCCGATCGTAGCTATGATGCTAACTCACTACAAAATGAAGGGGAGGGACGGCCCCGTCCGATCGTAGCTATGCTAACTCACTACCAAATGAAGGGGAGGGAAGGCCCCGTCCGATCGTAGCTATGATGCTAACTCACTACAAAATGAAGGGGAGGGAAGGCCCCGTCCGATCGTAGCTATGATGCTAACTCACTACAAAATGAAGGGGAGGGACGGCCCCGTCCGATCGTAGCTATGATGCTAACTCACTACAAAATGAAGGGGAGGGAAGGCCCCGTCCGATCGTAGCTATGCTAACTCACTACAAAATGAAGGGGAGGGAAGGCCCCGTCCGATCGTAGCTATGATGCTAACTCACTACAAAATGAAGGGGAGGGAAGGCCCCGTCCGATCGTAGCTATGATGCTAACTCACTACAAAATGAAGGGGAGGGACGGCCCCGTCCGATCGTAGCTATGCTGCTAACTCACTACAAAATGAAGGGGAGGGAAGGCCCCGTCCGATCGTAGCTATGATGCTAACTCACTACAAAATGAAGCCGAGGGAAGGCCCTCAGTGAAATCCTTCAGTTGAGCAAACCCACAGTTTGCTGGATGGCTGGTCTCAGATAATCCCGCAGGTAAAGAAACTGGATGCGGAGGTCCTGGGCTGGTGTGGTTACACGTGTTCTGGGGAGGTCCTGGGCTGGCGTGGTTACACGTGTTCTGCGGTTGTGATGTGGAGGTCCTGGGCTGCCGTGGTTACACGTGGTCTGGGGAGGTCCTGGGCTGCCATGGTTACACGTGGTCTGCGGTTGTGAGGCCGGTTGGACATACAGCCAAATTCTCTAAAACGCTGTTGGAGGCAGCTTACAGTAGACAAATTAACATTTAATTCTCTGGCAACAGCGCTGGTGGACATTCCTGCAGTCAGCATGCCAATAGCGCGCTCCCTCAAAACTTGAGACATCTGTGAAATTGTGTTGTGTGAAAAAACTACACATTTTAGAGTGGCCTTTATGGCCCCAGCACAAGGTGCACCTGTGTAATGATCATGCTGTTTAATCAGCTTCTTGATATGCCACACCTGTCAGGTGGATGGATTATCTTGGCAAAGGAGAAATGCTCACTAAGAGGGATGTCAACAAATTGGTGCACACAATTAGAGAGAAATACGCTTTACGTGCATCTGGAAAATTTCTGAGATCTTTTATATCAGCTCATGAAACATGGGACCAACACTTTACATGTTGCGTGTATATTTTTATTCAGTAAAAGTAAATAGATCAACTATTCTACTATGGGGTTGTCAGATTTTTATATTCATTACTTGTTTTGTTTGCAGAGGAAAAGTAAATGTGGACTGTTCTAACATCTCCACGGCAGAAATCTTTTTTTCATGTTACGTATTTTTTGCTAAATGACTGCAGCGAACACACTGGTCTGTGTTGTTCCTGTATGGAGGCAGATGCAGAGAGGATATCTGACAGACACCTTATTCACAACCCTCCTCCCTTCATGACACTCTTGTAATCATTGAGTTAAAATCAGTGAGTTATCAAGCGCTGCGAGCCAATGTGACTCCATTACCAGAACACCATAACATTGCATCCTCTTGAACAGGGCCCCATCCCCCTCCCCCTCCATCCTACCCTCCTCCACCCCACTCTCCCTCCATCCTCCTAGACTAGGTCAGCCTCAGCCCTGTCTGTACCTTCGTGGGTTGGCTCTGGGTCTGAGGAGAGGGAGATGTCGTTGAGCTCCCTGAGACAGAGCCATTCTCCATCCACAGACACACGGAAGTTACACAGGTAGATGGTCTCCCGGGCGGCCTGCGTGATCTTGTCGGTGGTGGGAGTCGGGGCGTCGGTCTGGGCCATCAGGTCTGCCATGATGACTCAGCGAGTAGAGAGCTGAGAGACAAATGGAAACAACACAACGCAGCTCTCGCTCTCTCCAGAGAGCCAGGCGACGCAAAGTGCTGAACCACAGCAGTCCTCCTGGATAGGAATGAAAAGGGCCAGTCTCTCTCAAAAGAGATAGAAAACAAAGGGAGAGCGAAAAGAGGAGGATGGATGGATGGATGCTGGGTTCGTTATTCCTCCCCCTTCTCCTCCCTTCTTTACGGATGAGTAAGGGAAAAAGCCACCGTGTGTCTGTCTCAACAAAGGCTGCAGCCCTGCCCGTTCCTCTGTGCGTCTCTGCAGCGTGGCGTGGCCTGGCTACTGGGATAACAACGCTCTGCCTCCCCTCTCACTCGGCTAGCTCAGATGTGAGCAGGCAGTGAGTGGCTCCTCCTCTGACAGACAGCAGGTTGGGTGTTGACCAAGATGGCTGCCCGATAATGAGCTAGCTGGGTAACAGATTAGCCTCATGTGACCAGATGCGTAAAAAAATGACTTTGTTGTAAGGAGGGAGGGCTTCATCTTTCTTTCTGGCATCAGCCAGATTTCCTGGTTGAGAAGGAATATTAATCAAACACTTGTTTTTAGGATTTTAGTATTTCAACATTTAATGTTTCATTTGTATCTCTTGGTCATTTGTAAAATAATTACTTCTCAACCTAGTTAAATAGAAATAATGTGTGCACTGTTGTAGACAACTGCAAGAAAATTTAATTTCATACTGATGTAACAACTGAGTACATGGGTAATATTAATAATAATAATAATAATAATAATAATAATAATAATAATAATAATAATAATAATGTGTTTGAAGCCAGATCATCTGCGAGTCACAGAAAAATTAGCCTGCTGAGCAAAAGCCTAGGCATTAGGCTCCTTTAGACAGCTAAAATAAGTTCTCAGGTAAAAAAATGTTTGATAAAATGTAGATCATACAACCACCAGACCTGTCACACTTAACACCCCCATGACAGTAACACTGGCTGTGGACTTAACTTCAAATTCCATTAGTCTCTAAGGCCATTTCAGTCACACCCTGCTCACTGCTCAACACAACTCAGGTTGGATTCAATCACAGCTTCACAGGAGACCAAAGCATTTCACTGTAATCTAATCTTCCAGCTACATCAAAACACCTCCAGCTACATCTACCCTGTATCAAAACACCTCCAGCTACATCAAAACACCTCCAGCCTGTATCAAAACACCTCCAGCTACATCAAAACACCTCCAGCCTGTATCAAAACACCTCCAGCCTGTATCAAAACACCTCCAGCCTGTATCAAAACACCTCCAGCCTGTATCAAAACACCTCCAGCCTGTATCAAAACACCTCCAGCCTGTATAAAAACACCTCCAGCTACATCAAAACGCAGCTGCAGGGAATAGCGTGACTTTTATGTAACGCCGTTTGGGTCTTTGCGTGTCAAAAAATATACACATCAAATAACACAATTTGACGCGTCAAATAAGCTTGTTGACCAATCAGGACCTGAATAGTAGTCTGCGCTCCATTTACATTTACATTTACGTCATTTAGCAGACGCTCTTATCCAGAGCGACTTACAAATAGGTGCATTCACCTTATAGCCAGTGGGACAACCACTTTACAATGTATTATAGTTTTTTTATTTTTTATTTTATTTTTTTACTTAATTTATATTATTTATTTATTTTTATTTTATTTTAGGGGTGGGGGGGGGGTGGGTTGGAGTAAGGGGGGGGTAGAAGGATTACTTTATCCTATCCCAGATATTCCTTAAAGAGGTGGGGTTTCAAATGTCTCCGGAAGGTGGTGAGTGACTCCGCTGTCCTGGCGTCGTGAGGGAGCTTGTTCCACCATTGGGGTGCCAGAGCAGCGAACAGTTTTGACTGGGCTGAGCGGGAACTATGCTTCCGCAGAGGTAGGGGAGCCAGCAGGCCAGAGGTGGATGAACGCAGGTATATCTCACTGGTCACCATAGCAACACCCACCTGTAGTCTGCGCTCCAGCAGGTATATCTCACTGGTCACCATAGCAACACCCACCCGTAGTCTGCGCTCCAGCAGGTATATCTCACTGGTCATCCCCAAAGCCAACACCTCCTTTGGGTGGGCTAATTTCAGATGGGCTGTGTACAGGTGCAGTGATCGGTAAGGTGCTCTGACAACTGATGCTTAAAGTTAGTGAGGGAGATAAGAGTCTCCAGCTTCAGAGACTTTTGCAATTTGTTCCAGTCATTGGCAGCAGAGAACTGGAAGGAATGGCGGCCAAAGGAGGTGTTGGCTTTGGGGATGACCAGTGAGATATACGTACTCCTGAGTGGCGCAGTGGTTTAAGGCACTGCATCGCAGTGCTAACTGTGCCACTAGAGATCCTGGTTCGAATCCAGGCTCTGTCGCAGCCGGCCGCGACCGGGAGACTCATGGGCGGCGCACAATTGGCCCAGCGTCGTCCAGGGTAGGGGAGGGAATGGCCGGCAGGGATGTAGCTCAGTTGATAGAGCATGGCGTTTGCAACGCCAGGGTTGTGGGTTCGATTTCCACGGGGGGCCAGTATAAAAAAAATATGCACTCACTAACTGTAAGTCGCTCTGGATAAGAGCGTCTGCTAAATGACTAAACTGTACTATACCTGCTGGAGCGCAGACTACGGGTGGGTGCTGCTATGGTGACCAATGAGCTAAGATAAGGCGGGGATTTGCCTAATTGACAGTGATACAAATAGTGGAATTATGCCATGGATCATGCTAAACAAGGTTGGATTGTTATATAAATTCAACAAAATAAAATTAATTTGACAAAAATCTGTTGGAATCACACGGGATGTATTAAGACTTGCATTGGGGGCACGTTTATTTCACTGTACTTACCTATGGATTATGGATCAATGACATGGAGTATCAGTCTATTCAGTGACACCCAGAGAACATTAGCGTCATAGCTCTTATTGCGAGACTCTGAAACCACTGTGACTTGAGCCACATTTATTGTACCAGTCACCCTACTACGCCTATTGAACACTATTCCAGAGGAAAAACAATACAACCTGAATGTTTTGGAGTCTGATAACGCTGAGGAGGACTTTGGGGGAAAAGCTCTGGGTACGGAGTAGACTGACACCCCATTTCATTGATCCCCAATCCTTAGGTACGGCTGTACAGCGCAATATGAATGTCGATACTCTCGAGTGGCGCAGTGGTCTAAGGCACTGCATCTCTGTGCTTGAGGCGTCACTGCAGACCCCCTGGTTCGATTCCATAGGGCGGTGCACAATTGGCCCAGCGTCGTCCGGGTTTGGCCGGTGTAGGCCGTCATTGTAAATAAGAATTTGTTCTTAACTGACTTGCCGAGTTAAATAAAAGGTTAAAAAAAACAGGCTGACTGGGGAGGTGATTTCACACGGTCACAGTTCATCAATAAGAGCTGCAATGCTAATATTTGCGTAAAGTCTTCACAGGTGTGTTCTCTGGGTGTCACAGAGTAGACTGATACCCCATTTCATTGCTCCACATTCCAACCTAGTTTAACCTTATCTAGTCTAAATATTGCATGATTCCACCAATTGTAACCTTCTGCGTCACTTTCAAAGAGGGACTTTTATTTTGTTGGCAAAATGCAAATTCCACTTTCGTGGCTAATCCGTATTGTGGCTATTTTTCACAACACATGACCAGGTCCGGTCAAGCCTCACCAGCCAGATGAAGTTTACTGGCTGCTTATAACGTTAGCTTTGGGCAACAGGGTTAAAGTAGCTGGCTAGCTAGTTATTTTCATGAACTGAAGTTCAATTTCAAGTTCAAGTGGCTACCTAGCTAATACTTACTCACATGGATTCCTAAATCATTGCAAAAATTATTGAAAATGACTGCAGTTTCTATTGGTCATTGTTTTCAGGCTAACGTTAGTTGCATTGGTGCTAGCTAGGTAATGTTACCAAGCTAAAGCTAGCAAGCTACCCAAGAAGTTGCTAATAACATGTTTTTGGACAGCTTTGACAGCTACTGATGGTAGTGGTGGCTCTTGGCTTGCACATGCAAATTCTGCACACACGACATTCTATAATAGAATTCTATTATTTGACGTGTATCTTTTTTGACACGCAAAGACCCAAACGGCGTTCAATAGACTTTTTGTCAGAACAGTGCAGAGGTAAAGGCTGTAGTAGATGGCTTTGGCTAGGTAAATGCTGTCCGACTAGAGTTTTAATCCCGGTGCTGAGCTACTGCGTACCAGCTTATTATTGTATGACATGTGTTTGTAGAATGTTAAGTCCTCTATTGACTTACACCATTCATAAACGCTAACTAACTTTAGCGCCTATTGATGAAGGTACACTATATATACAGCAGTATGTGGACACCCCTTCAAATTAGTGGAGTCGGCTATTTCAGCCACACACGTTGCTGACAGGTGTATATAATCGAGCACACAGCCATGCAATCTCCATAGACAAACATTGGCAGTAGAATGGCCTTACTGAAGAGCTCAGTGACTTTCAACATGGCACCGTCATAGGATGCCACCTTTCCAACAAGTCAGTTTAGGGTTGTCCCCGACTAAAAAATAATAATCTTGGTCGACCAAGAGTTGTCTGTTCTTTCGCCCATATCGATTGGTCGAATTTTATTTTATTTTTAAAAGGTGTCTTTTTCCATATACCCTACCCTACTCATTCAAGGGTTTTTCTTTATTTTGACTATTTTCTACATTGTAGAATAATAGTGAAGACATCAAAACTATGAAATAACACATATGGAATCATGTAGTAACCAAAAAAGTGTTAAACAAATCAAAATATATTTTATATTTGAGATTCTTCAAAGTAGCCACCCTTTGCCTTGATGACCAGTAGTGTATAGACACATTCTATGTGTTTTAATCAAAATCAACTATATGCACTGAGCTTGTCTTGATGCTTTAAGCACTCCGTTTGATTAAATAATTAAGACACAAATGACTAGAGGGAGACCGACCGCAATTGATTTGAATGTGCCGCCAGGCTCAGATATGCTGTGCTGTGTTAAAAAACTAAAAGACAGCGGCTGACTGTGTGACTATCTGCTGCAGCGACCACCACAGAACATCAGTGTTTATAGCGCTGTACGTATTGCTGAAGCTGTAACATAATTACAGCCATTTCTGACTGAAAAGTTACCGAAATCCCTAATTTGTTTAGGAAAAAAACCTTCCCTATTCCCTCAACCCCTGCTCTCTTTACGTGACGTACGCATCGCATGCCCCTGACCAATAGGACCTGACCTACAGCCTATCATAATCACATCAATACATTGGTTATAACAAACTCTGAACACCATAACACATAATAGCAAAATGGATGCAAAGGACGTGACAAACAAACTTGAAAACAGGGGAATGTTTACTGGTCGCTCAGGAGGTAAAGGGGAATGTTTACTGGTCGCGCAGGAGGTAAAGGGGAATGTTTACTGGTCGCGCAGGAGGTAAAGGGGAATGTTTACTGGTCGCGCAGGAGGTAAAGGGGAATGTTTACTGGTCGCGCAGGAGGTAAAGGGGAAGTCAGACGTGTGGAATAAAGGTGACTAGTTGTGGAACACACTGGAGATCAAGAACAAGAAGGTAAAGAGCGCTGTGTGGATATTAGGCCAAACAGGTTCTGTTATGATTTTTCTGACCGCTTGGAACAACGTAAACACTAAATAAATAAGCGTACCAGGGAGTCTGTTGTGACTTGTTTTTGTTACAGCAAAGACTGAAAACAGTCGCATTCATTCGTGATGCAATTTCTGAAATGGAACGGTTTATTTATTATTCAATGGTCGCTTTGTTATTTTATTTAAAAATTAAAAATGCAATCAAGCATTTAATAAATAAATGATTGATACAGTAGCCTATATAAGTATTGAAATATAGGCCTAAGTAAATGATGGCATTAAGACTAAACAGGATGTGCTGTTAGGCCTCCAGCTCCATGGTGGTTATACAAGGCTGCTATAGTAAGAGGCCTAATGACTTATTATTATAATGATCATAACAATAAGAAGGAGATCAAGGAAAAAGGGTTTTATCATAAATATAATTGACGATTTGGAACAGTGCAATCAATAAATAAATTATAAATAAATACCAGAGGCTGGTCCAACGAAAAGAAGTGTAAAGCCGTTATTATTATTATTATTATTTTATTATTATTATATTATTATATTACTATTATTATATTATTATTATTATTATTATTATTATTATTATTATTATTTTATTATAATTATAATTATAATTATTATTATTATTATTATTATTATTATTATTATTATTATTATTATTATTATTACAGCGTAGCAAAGACGTGAGGCTTGGTGCCACGGAATCAGTAGGCCATGAAACAAACACTCAAACAGGCAACAGAAGCAGAATCTGTCTCAATTTTGTAGATATATATGGATGATTTATAAAGTCAGGTACATTTAACAGTTGGGCTATTGATTAGAGACCTAATTAAGTTGGGGTTTCCTCACTTTTCTTAGACATTAAAGTCAAGGGCTGTTTTCTCATCTCCTCATTCTGCCACTTTGTTCTCAACACCAATATGCTAATTAACTTTGCTATTATGCACATAGCAACATGGTCTACATAGCAACATGGTCTACATAGCAACATGGTCTACATAGCAACATGGTCTACATAGCAACATGGTCTAGGAAAAGGCACCAACAGCGCACTGATGTGTTTCTGAAGCGACCACTATCCAACGTGGGAGAAAGCGCATGTTATAAAATAATTAAAATGTTTAGTGTTGCACCATTCTTGTTTTGTAATATAACCATATACAAATTTCAGTAGCACGTCTGTGCCATCCCCACGGCCTCCACAATGGATCAGCCCACTCAGACAGGCCTCCACAATGGATCAGCCCACTCAGACAGGCCTCCACAATGGATCAGTCCACTCAGACAGGCCTCCACAATGGATCAGTCCACTCAGACAGGCCTCCACAATGGATCAGTCCACTCAGACAGGCCTCCACAATGGATCAGTCCACTCAGACAGGCCTCCACAATGGATCAGTCCACTCAGACAGGCCTCCACAATGCATCAGTCCACTCAGACAGGCCTCCACAATGGATCAGTCCACTCAGACAGGCCTCCACAATGGATCAGTCCACTCAGACAGGCCTCCACAATGGATCAGTCCACTCAGACAGGCCTCCACAATGGATCAGTCCACTCAGACAGGCCTCCACAATGGATCAGTCTACTCAAACAGGAGCCAATCAGAAAGGTGTCTTGTACAGCATAATTTTTATTTTTATTTTTTGCTAACGCTCGACTAAAGAAATCTGTCGACCAACAAACTATCGACCAAACAATTGACCAGTTGACTAAATGGGGTCAGCCCTGAGTCAGTTGGTCAGATTTCTGCCCTGTTAGAGCTGCAATGCCAACTGTTGTTTAGTGGAAACCTCTAGAAGCAACAACGGCTCTCACTACCGAGTTCCAAACTGCCTCTGGAAGCAACGTCAGCACAATAACTGTTAGTCAGGAACTTCATGAAATGGGTTTCCATGGCTGAGCAGCTGCACACAAGCCTAAGATCACCACGCGCAACGCCAAGCGTCGACTGGAGTGGTGTAAAGCTCGCCGCCATTGGACTCTGGCGCAGTGGAAACACGTTCTCTGGAGTGATGAATCACGCTTCACCATCTGGCAGTCCGACGGACAAATCTGGGTTTGGCGGATGCCAGGAGAACGCTACCTGCCCCAATGCATAGTGCCAACTGTAAAGTTTGGTGGAGGAGGAATAATGGTCTGGGGCTGTTTTTCATGGTTCGAGCTAGGCCCCATAGTTCCAGTGAAGGGAAATCTTAACGTTACAGCATACAATGACATTCCAGACGATTCTGTGCTTCCAACTTTGTGGCAACTGTTTGGTGAAAGCCCGTTCCTGTTTCAGCATGACAATGCCCCCGTGTACAAAGTGAGGTCCATACAGAAATTATTTGATTGGTGTGGAAGAACTTGACTGGCCTGCACAGAGCCTTGACCTCAACCCCATCGAACACCTTTGGGTTGAATTGGAACGCCAACTGCGTGCCAGGCCTAATCGCCCAATATCAGTGCCCGTCGTTGTCCTGTTGGAAGGTGAACCTTCGCCCCAGTCTGAGGTCCTGAGCAGGTTTTCATCAAGGATCTCTCAGTACTTTGCTCCGTTCAGCTTTCCCTCGATCCTGACTAGTCTCCCAGTCCCTGCCGCTGAAAAACCTCCCCACAGCATGATGCTGCCACCCCCATGCTTCACCGTAGGGATGGTGCCAGGTTTCCTCCAGATGTGACACTTGGCATTCAGTCCAAATAGTTCAATCTTAGTTTCATCAGACCAGAGAATCTTGTTTCTCATGGTCTGAAAGTCCTTTAGGTGCCTTTTGGCAAACTCCAAGCGGACTGTCATTTGCCTTTTACTGAGGAGTGGCTTCCGTCTGGCCACTCTACCATAAAGGCCTGATTGGTGGAGTGCTGCAGAGATGGTTGTACTTCTGGAAGGTTCTCCCATCTCCACAGAGGAACTCTGGAGCTCTGTCAGAGTGACCATCGGGTTCTTGGTCACCTCCCTGACCAAGGCCCTTCTCCCCCAATTGCTCAGTTTGGCCGGGCGGCCTGCTCTAGGAAGAGTCTTGGTGGTTCCAAACTTCTTCCATTTAAGAATGATGGAGGCCACTGTGTTCTTGGGGACCTTCAATGCTGCAGAAATGTTTTGGTACCCTTCCCCAGATCTGTGCCTCGATACAATCCTGTCTCGGAGCTCTACGGACAATTCCTTCGACCTCATGGCTTGGTTTTTGCTCTGACATGCACTTTCAACTGTGGGACCTGATACAGACAGGTGGGTGCGCCTTTCCAAATCATGTCCAATCAATTGAATTTACCACAGGTGGACTCCAATCAAGTTGTAGAAACATCTCAAGGATGATCAATGGAAACAGGATGCACCTGAGCTCAATTTCAAGTCTCATAGCAAACGGTCTGAACACTTACAGTATGTAAATAGGATCTGTTTTTTATTTGTAATAAATTTGCAAACATTTCTAAATCTGTTTTCGCTTTGTCATTACGGGGTATACGGGGCATGATGAGGGGAAAAAAACAATTTAATCCATTTTAGAATAAGGCTGTAACATAACAAAATGTGGAAAAAGGGGTCTGAATACTTTCCGAATGCACTGTAAATATCTATCGAGATCTATTTCTATCTATACTGAACAAAAATATAAACGCAACATGTAAAGTTCATGGTCCCATGTTTCATGAGCTGAAATAAAAGATCCCAGAATTGTTCCACAACAAGTTTCTCTCATTATTTGCCCAAATTTGTTTACATGTTAGTGCGAATTTCTCCTTTGCCAAGATAATCCATCCACCTGATAGCTTCTTGATATGCCACACCTGATTAAAACAGCATGATCATTACACAGGTGCACCTTGTGCTGGGGACAATAATATGCCACTTTAAAATGTGCAGCTTTGCCACAGATGTCTCAGGACCCAGGACCCAGGACCCAGCACCCAGCACCCAGGACCCAGGACCCAGGACCCAGGACCCAGGACCCAGCACCCAGGACCCAGGACCCAGGACCCAGGACCCAGGACCCAGGACCCAGGACCCAGCACCCAGGACCCAGGACCCAGGACCCAGGACCGGGTCTATGGTTGTCTGAACAGAATAGTGGTCACAGAGAAAATGTGGCAGTTTGTGCGGCATGCATTTTGTGCTGTGTGCGACTATATTGGAAAACAAACATACAGGTACAAGCATTAGATTTTGCAGGTTTTCCTACTTACAAAGCATGTAGAGGTCTGTAATTTTTATCATATGTACACTTCAACTGTGAGAGACAGAATCTAAAACAAAAACCCAGAAAATCACATTGTATGATTTTTAAGTAATTAATTTGCATTTTATTGCATGACATAAGTATTTGATACATCAGAAAAGCAGAACTTAATATTTGGTACAGAAACCTTTGTTTGCAATTACAGAGATCATACGTTTCCTGTAGGTCTTGACCAGGTTTGCACACACTGCAGCAGGGATTTTGGCCCACTCCTCCATACAGACCTTCTCCAGATCCTTCAGGTTTCGGGGCTGTCGCTGGGCAATACGGACTTTCAGCTCCCTCCAAAGATTTTCTATTGGGTTCAGGTCTGGAGACTGGCTAGGCCACTCCAGGACCTTGAGATGCCTCTTACGGAGCCACTCCTTAGTTGCCCTGGCTGTGTGTTTCGGGTCGTTGTCATGCTGGAAGACCCAGCCACGACCCATCTTCAATGCTCTTACTGAGGGAAGGAGGTTGTTGGCCAAGATCTCGCGATACATGGCCCCATCCATCCTCCCCTCAATACGGTGCAGTCGTCCTGTCCCCTTTGCAGAAAAGCATCCCCAAAGAATGATGTTTCCACCTCCATGCTTCACGGTTGGGATGGTGTTCTTGGGGTTGTACTCATCCTTCTTCTTCCTCCAAACACGGTGAGTGGAGTTTAGACCAAAAAGCACTATTTTTGTCTCATCAGACCACATAACCTTCTCCCATTCCTCCTCTGGATCATCCAGATGGTCATTGGCAAACTTCAGACGGGCCTGGACATGCGCTGGCTTGAGCAGGGGGACCTTGCGTGCGCTGCAGGATTTTTTTTCCATGACAGCGTAGTGTGTTACTAATGGTTTTCTTTGAGACTGTGGTCCCAGCTCTCTTCAGGTCATTGACCAGGTCCTGCTGTGTAGTTCTGGGCTGATCCCTCACCTTCCTCATGATCATTGATGCCCCACGAGGTGAGATCTTGCATGGAGCCCCAGACCGAGGGTGATTGACTGTCATCTTGAACTTCTTCCATTTTCTAATAATTGCGCCAACAGTTGTTGCCTTCTCACCAAGCTGCTTGCCTATTGTCCTGTAGCCCATCCCAGACTTGTGCAGGTCTACAATTTTATCCCTGATGTCCTTACACATCTCTCTGGTCTTGGCCATTGTGGAGAGGTTGGAGTCTGTTTGATTGAGTGTGTGGACAGGTGTCTTTTATACAGGTAACGAGTTCAAACAGGTGCAGTTAATACAGGTAATGAGTGGAGAACAGGAGGGCTTCTTAAAGAAAAACTAACAGGTCTGTGAGAGCCGGAATTCTTACTGGTTGGTAGGTGATCAAATACTTATGTCATGCAATAAAATGCAAATTAATTACTTAAAAATCATACAATGTGATTTTCTGGATTTTTGTAAGTAGGAATACCTGCAAAATCGGCAGTGTATCAAATACTTGTTCTCCCCACTGTAGAAGAATGAATGTGGTCAAAGTCACAGGTAGTGGTTGGTTTTGCTGTGTACTGAACCATACAGGCCTATGGCTCTGGCTGTACCTCGAGTTGGGGTAGCAGTTTATTTACCATGTTTAAACACACACACAGTGAGACAACAGAATGATGACCCTGTGTGTCTTATAAGGCTCTCTGCTCCATCGGCAGGAAGCATGAGTCAGAGGTTGAAGGAGCATCGGCAGGAAGCATGAGTCAGAGGTTGAAGGAGCATCGGCAGGAAGCATGAGTCAGAGGTTAAAGGTTGACTAACACTATCTCACAGCACAGCAGCATCCTTGGTCCCCCCAATGGGAGGGCAGCTCCCGCTCAGCTCAGTCTCCTGTAAGTCGCTCTGGATAAGAGCGTCTGCTAAATGACTAAAATGTAAATGTAAATGTAAGCTCAGTCCAAGCTCTTCTCTGTCCTGGCACCCCAATAGTGGAACCAGCTTCTCCCTGAAGCTAGGACAGCAGAGTCCCTGCCCATCTTCCCAAAACATCTGAAACCCTTCCTCTTCAAACAGTATCTTAAATAATCCTCCTCCTCACCTCGACCCCCCCCCCCCAAATAAAACAATTAAATACACTTAACCAGCACTTGCCCTTGACCCCCCCCCCAACCCCCCCCCTTCTAGCTCTGTCTCTACTGACAGCTCCGTTATTGAGGAAAAAGTACTTTCTATGCCTGTGATGTGTGGTTGTCCCACCTAGCTATCTTAAGATGAATGCACTAACTGTAAGTCGCTCTGGATAAGAGTGTCTGCTAAATGACTCAAATGTAAATGTTTCATGAGCTGAAATAAAATATCCCAGAAATTGTCCATATGCACAAAAAGCTTATTTCTCTCAAATGTTGTGCACAAATTTGGTTACATCTCTGTTAGTGAGCATTTCTCCTTTGCCAAGATAATCCATCTACCTGACAGGTGTGGCATATCAAGAAGCTGATTAAATAGGTGCACCTTGTGCTGGGGACAATAAAAGGCCACTCTAAAATGTGCAGTTTTGTCACACAACACAATGCCACAGATGTCTCAAGTTTTGAGGCAGCGTGCAATTGGCATGCTGACTGCAAGAATGTCCACCAGAGCTGTTGCCAGATAATTTAATGTTCATTTCTCTACCATAAGCCGCCTCCAAAGTCATTTTAGAGAATTTGGCAGTACATCCAACAGCCTCACAACCACAGACCACGTGTAACCATGCCAGCCCAGGACCTCCACATCCAGCTTCTTCACCAGCGGGTTAGTCTGAGAACAGCCAACCAGACAGCTGATGAAACTGTGGGTTTGCACAACCAAATCATTTCTGCACACTGTCAGAAACTGTCTCAGGGAAGCTCATCTGCATGCTCGTCGTCCTCACCAGGGTCTTGACCCGACTGCAGTTCGGCGTCGTAACCGACTTCAGTGGGCAAATGCTCACCTCCAATGGCGACTGGCACACTGGCGAAGTGTGCTCTTCACGGATGAATCCCGGTTTCAACTGTACCGGGCAGATGGCAGACAGCGTGTATGGCATCGTGTGGGCGAGCGGTTTGCTGATGTCAACGTTGGGAACAGAATCTCCCATGGTGCCGGTGGGGTTATGGTATGGGCAGGAATAAGATATGGACAACAAACACCATTGCATTTTATCGATGGCAATTTGAATGCACAGAGATACCGTGATGAGATCCTGAGGCCCATTGTCATGCCATTAATCTGCCCCCCATCACCTCATGTTTCAGCATTATAATGCACGGCCCCATGTCACAAGGATCTGTACACAATTCCTGGAAGCTGAAAATGTTCCAGTTCTTCTATGTCCTGCATACTAGGGCTGACCCCAATTAGCCGACTGGTCGATTGTTCGGTCGACAGGAAGTTGGTCGACAGAGATTTTTTTGAGCAAATAAATAACCTGTCTGATTTGACCCCATCTCAGTGAACTAATCCATTGCAGAGGCCGAGACTAATCTGTTGCAGAGGCCGTGGGGATGGCACAGTCCAAGAAGGGGAGTGGAGCTAAAATGCACGTCTCTCTCTAGAATGCCCAGCGACAGCCCCGAAACCTGAAGGATCTGGAGAAGGTCTGTATGGAGGAGTGGGCCAAAATCCCTGCTGCAGTGTGTGCAAACCTGGTCAAGACCTACAGGAAACGTATGATCTCTGTAATTGCAAACAAAGGTTTCTGTACCAAATATTAAGTTCTGCTTTTCTGATGTATCAAATACTTATGTCATGCAATAAACTGCAAATTAATTACTTAAAAATCATACAATGTGATTTTCTGGATTCTTGTTTTAGATTCCGTCTCTCACAGTTGAAGTGTACCTATGATAAAAATTACAGACCTCTACGTGCTTTGTAAGTAGGAAAACCTGCAAAATCGGCAGTGTATCAAATACTTGTTCTCCCCACTGTATAACATGGATTGCCATTGTATTAAATTACATTTTTGTCAAGCAATTCTTATTTTAGCAAACAATTAGTGGTTCATCCTATATTCTCCCTAACATCCTTACCCGCTTGCAACAGATATGGGATACACGCACACACACTCAACCCCTTTCCTCCACAATCAACCATAAGTTCAGATGCTCAACGGTTGTTACATCCCATAGCCCAACTCAAGAAAGGACCTGATTTACGAATGCATATACAGTTACAGCTGTTTGAGAAAGCATGCAAGATTGAGCAAAAATTGACAACAATGTGAGATTTGATTAATCTATTTAATCTATGTCAAGTCCTAGGTGATGGAGATCAGATCCACCCTCTTCACCTGAGACACAAACACTCTGGTCCCCCGTTGTAACCATTTTTCCCAAGCATCTCCGAGCAGTCAGACCTTCGATTATTTTGTGCCACCTGGGCCACAATAATATGCCCCCTCTCTGAGTGTGACCCCCTCCCCATGGGTTACTGCAGCCAGTGTTGCCAGCACTGCCACTACCTGGGTGGGGGTACCCCACCGGAATCCCCACCGGCTAGGTACAAGGTTGTCAAGGTTCTCATTAGCAGCTTTGAGAATTTCCTTGTATATTATGCTCTCCCATCAGGGGGCTCTGGCTTTGTAGGACCAACCCAGCCAGGCAGGCTCAGAATCTTGAGGGGCGGTGCTGCTCTAGTAGGTCTCTGACCGCATTTATCTTTCTGTTTTGGCTGCATATAGGTAACTTACAGCATATACAGTAATTTCTGTTAATGCATTCATTTATATTATTATTCCAGTCTTCTATCGTTCTATTGGAACGAAAAAACAGACTTAATTTGCTGTTTGAGGTTAATAAAAATGACTTTGAGAAGCTCCACTGGTCATTAGTGGTGGTGCGTTAAGCCAATCATAAATACTATCAGATCCCCAAATGGGCACATTTATAAGCCTACATTTGCATACAGGCCAGGTAGCCTATAGGCTTACTTCTATGCTTAATCAGGTACGTGTCCTTACTCAACATTGACAGGAGCGCTCAAAACAAAACAATGAATAAATTGACAACTCATAAATGGAATGAAATAAACAAAAACTTGTTTCTCACAAGTGTAGCCAACGTGTCCACTCCGATCATGAGAACTGTAAAAGACAAATAATAATATACTGAATGCATTAACAAAAATTACAGTAACAAACAAACAATATAGATGATAAATAAATGGAAATTGACAGTAAATGTACTACTGGTGCTACTGGTATTCCTCCACAATGGATTAGTCCACTGAGACAGGCATCAATCAAGACATGTGTATTTTTTTTTTTTACAACTGTTTGACTATAAAATTCTCAGTCGAACAACAGCCTATCGACCAAACAACCGACCAGTCAACTAAATCAGCCCTAAACAATTCTCTCATTCAATGAACCAGGGATCAACTCAAATTTTATGTCACATGCGCCGAATACAACAGGTGTAGACCTTACAGTGAAATGCTTACTTACAAGCCCTTAACCAACAATGCAATTTTAATAAAGAATACCCCAACAAACAAAAAAAACACAAAAAGATACCGCTTGCCGTGCGGTAGCAGAGAGAACAGTCTATGACTAGGGTGGCTGGAGTCTGACCATTTTTAAAGGCCTTCCTCTGACACCGCCTGGTAGGAAAGCTTGGCCCCAGTGATGTACTGGGCCATACGCGCTACCCTCTGTAGTGCCTTGCGGTCGGAGGCCGAGCAGTTGCCATACCAGGCAGTGATGCAACCAGTTAGGATGCTCTCGATGGTGAAGCTGTAGAACCGTTTGAGGATTTGAGGACCCATGCCAAATCTTTTCAGTCTCCTTAGGGGGAATAGGTTTTGTCGTGTGCTTGGACTGTCTTGGTGTGTTTGGACCATGTTCGTTTGTTGGTGATGTGGACACCAAGGAACTTGAAGCTCTCAACCTGCTCCACTACAGCCCTGTCGATGTGAATGGGGGCGTGCTCGGTTATCTTGTTTTTCCTGAAGTCCACAAATCATCTCCTTTGTCTTGATCACGTTGAGGGAGAGGTTGTTATCCTGGCACCATACGGCCAGGTCTCTGACCTCCTCCCTATAGGCTGTCTCGTCGTTGTCGGTGATCAGGCCTACCACTGTTGTGTCATCGGCAAACTTAATGATGGTGTTGGAGTCGTGCCTGGCCATGCAGTCATGAGTGAACAGGGAGTACAGGAGGGGACTGAGCACGCACCCCTGAGGGGCCCCTGTGTTGAGGATCAGCGTGGCAGATGTGTTGTTACCTACCCTTACCACCTGGGGGCGGCCCGTCAGGAAGTCCAGGATCCAGTTGCAGAGGGAGGTGTTTAGTCCCAGGGTCCTTAGCTTAGTGATGAGCTTTGAGGGCACTATGGTGTTGAACCCTGAGCTGTAGTCAATGAATAGCATTCTCACATAGGTGTTCCTTTTGTCCAGGTGTGAAAGGGCAGTGTGGAGCGCAATAGAGATTGCATCATCTGTGGATCTGTTGGGGCAGTATGCAAATTGGAGTGAGTCTAGAGTTTCTGGGTTAATGGTGTTGATGTGAGCCATGACCAGCCTTTCAAAGCACTTCATGGCTACAGACGTGAGTGCTACGGGTCGGTAGTCATTTAGGCAGGTTACCTTGGTGTTCTTGGGTACAGGGACTATGCTTGAAACATGTAGGTATTACAGACTCGGTCAGGGACAGGTTGAAAATGTCAGTGAAGACACTTGCCAGTTGGTGGGCGCATGCTCGGAGTACACGTCCTGGTAATCCGTCTGGCCCTGTGGCCTTGTGAATGTTGACCTGTTTAAAGGTCTTACTCACATCAGCTACGGAGAGCGTGATCACATAGTCATCCGGAACAGCTGGTGCTCTCATGCATGTTTCTGTGTTTCTTGCCTCGAAGCAAGCATACACTACTGGTCAAAAGTTTTAGAACACCTACTACTTCAAGGGTTTTTCTTTATTTTTACATTGTAGAATAATAGTGAAGACATCAAAACTATGAAATAACACATATGGAATCATGCAGTAACCAAAGAAAAGTGTTAAACAAATCAAAATATATTTTATATTTGAGATTCTTCAAATAGCCACCCTTTGCCTTGATGACAGCTTTGCACACTCTTGGCATTCTTTCAACCAGATTCTTTCAACCAGCTTCTTAATGCATTTGAGCCAATCAGTTGTGTTGTGACAAGGTGGGGCGGGGGGGTATACAGAAGATAGCCCTATTTGGTAAAAGAGCAAGTCAATATTATGGCAAGAACAGCTCAAATAAGTAAAGAGAAACGACAATCCATCATAAGACATAAAGGTCAGTCAATCTGGAATATTTCAAGAACTTTGAAAGTTTCTTCCAGTGCACTCGCAAAAACCATCAAGCGCTATGATGAAACTGGCTCTCATGAGGACCGCCATAGGAATGGAAGACCCAGAGTTACCTCTGCTGCAGCGGATAAGTTCATTAGAGTTACCAGCCTCAGAAATTGCAGCCCAAATAAATGCTTCACAGAATTCAAGTAACAGACACATCTCAACATCAACTGCTCAGAGGAGACTGTGTGAATCAGGCCTTCATGGTCGAATTTCTGCAAAGAAACCACTACTAAAGGACGCCAATAATAAGAAGAGACTTGCTTGGGCCAAGAAACACGAACAATGGACATTAGACCGGTGGAAATGTCCAAATTTGAGATTTTTGGTTCCAACCTCTGTGTCTTTGTGAAACGCAGTGTGGGTGAACGGATGATCTCCGCATGTGTAGTTCCCACCGTAAAGCATGGAGGAGGAGGTGTGATGGTGTGGGGGTGCTTTGCAGGTGACACTGTCAGTGATTTATTTAGGATTCAAGGCACTTAACCAGCATGGCTACCACAGCATTCTGCAGCGATACGCCATCCCATCTGCTTTGGGCTTAGTGGGACTATCATTTGTTTTTCAACAGGATAATGACCCAACAAACCACCAGGTTGTGTAAGGGCTATTTTACCAAGAAGGAGAGTGATGGAGTGCTGCATCAGATGACCTGGCCTCCACAATCACCCGACCTCAACCAAATTGAGATGGTTTGGGATGAGTTGGACCGCAGAGTGAAGGAAAAGCAGCCAACAAGTGCTCAGCAAATGTGGGAACTCCTTCAAGACTGTAGGAAAAGCATTCCAGGTGAAGCTGGTTGAGAGAATGCCAAGAGTGTGCAAAGCTGTCATCAAGGCAAAGGGTGGCTATTTGAAGAATCTCAAATATAAAATATATTTTTTGGTTACTGCATGATTCCATGTGTTATTTCATTGTTTTGATGTCTTAACTATTGTAGAATATAGTAAAAATAAAGAAAAACCCTTGAATGAGTAGGTGTTATAAAACTTTTGACCGGTAGTGTAGAAGTAATTTAGCTCGTCTCTAAGGCTTGTGTCACTGGGCAGCCCGCGGCTGGGCTTCCCTTTGTAGTCTGTAATAGTTTGCAAGCCCTGCCACATCCGACGAGCGTCGGAGCCGGTGTAGTACGATTCGATCTTAGTCCTGTATTGACGCTTTGCCTGTTTGATGGTTTGTCTGAGGGCATAGTGGGATTTCTTATAAGTGTCCGGGTTAGAGTCCCGCTCCTTGAAAGCGGCAGCTCTATCCTTTAGCTCAGTGCGGATGTTTCCTGTAATCCATGGCTTCTGGTTGGGGTATGTACGTACGGTCACTGTGGGGATGACGACATCGATGCACTTATTGATGAAGCCAGTGACTGATGTGGTGTACTCCTCAATGCTATCTGAAGAATCCCGGGAACATGTTCCAGTCTGTGCTAGCAAAACAGTCCTGTAGGTTAGCATCTGCTTCACCTGACCACTTCCTTATTAACCGAGTCACTGGTGCTTCCTGCTTTAGTTTTTGCTTATAAGCAGGAATCAGGAGGATAGAGTTATGGTCAGATTTGCCAAATGGAGGGCGAGGGAGAGCTTTGTATGCGTCTCTGTGTGTGGAGTAAAGGTGGTCTAGAGATTTTTTCCCTCTGGTTGCACATTTAACATGCTGGTAGAAATGAGGTAAAACAGATGTAAGTTTCCCTGCATTAAAGTCCCCGGCCACTAGGAGCGCCGCCTCTGGATGAGCGTTTTCCTGTTTGCTTATGGCCTTATACAGCTCATTGAGTGCAGTCTTAGTGCCAGCATTGGTTTGTGGTGGTAAATAGATGGCTATGAAGAATATAGATGAAAACTCTCTTGGTGGATAGTGTGGTCTACAGCTTATCATGAGGTACTCTACCTCAGGCGATACAGTGTATAACCCGCCAGCTGTATGTTATTCATATCTTCTTTTAGCCATGACTCGGTGAAACATAAGATTTTACAGTTTTTAATGTCCCGTTGGTAGGATATACGTGCTTGTAGTTCGTCCACTTTATTATCAAGTGATTGTACATTGGCCAATAGTATCGATGGCAAAGGCAAATTAGCCACTCGTCGCCGGCTCCTTACCAGGCACCCCGATCTCCTTCCGCGATATCTCATTTTCTTTCTACTGCGAATGACGGCCCTGTCGGGTGTCTGGAGCAAATCCCTCTCGTCAGACTCATTAAAGAGAAATTATTTATCCAGTTCAAGGTGAGTAATCGCTGTTCTGATGTCCAGAAGCTATTTTTGGTCATAAGAGACGGTAGCAGCAACATTATGTACAAAATAAGTTACAAACAATGCAAAAAAACACACAAAATAGCACAGTTGGTTAAGAGTCCATAAAACGGCAGCCATCTCCTCCGGCGCCATTACGTTTTCATCAAATGGCTAAGGTGAGCGAGGTAGCTAACTAAGATGTTAAAACCTCTTAAGGATCGGACCCTTTTTTTCAAATTTTGCCTAAAATGACCAAATACCCAAATCTAACTGCCTGTAGCTCAGGACCTGAAGCAAGGATATGCATATTCTTGATATCATTTGAAAGGAAACACTTTGAAGTTTGTGAAAATGTGAAATTAACGTAGGAGCATATAACACATTAGATCTGGTAAAATATAATACAAACAAAAAAAACATCCGTTTTCTGTTTTTTTTTTTTATCATCTTTGAAATGCAAGAGAAAGGCCAGATCGTTATCTAGGAATAGCATGGTATTTTTTTTTAGCTGCAATTGCTTCAGTAAATTGGACACTGCAGTTAAATTAACAAGAATTTAAGCTTTCTGCCCATATAAGACTTGTCTATGTCCCAGAAAGTTGGCGGTTGTTTACGCCGCCATTCTAGTCACATATCGCATATTGAGCAGCAACCATCCCGGTATAGGGACGCCAATCCCGTATAGGTTATCTGTTTGTAAATTTAAAATATTCAGTGTTCAAGGGGAGATCATAGGAGTTACTTGTCAATTAGGCTATTCTAACATGCTGACCACACCGCTCGCGTTGCAAAATAAATGTACACGTACATGTTGTTCAATCATTGCATCCACAATGCTCGTGAGCGTCTGCGTAGCCAGGCGCTAAAATAGAACTTGGTTCTATTCTTGACGCGCTGCAAGTCCCGCCTCCTCATTCGTTTTTAGGAGAATATACCCACGTGGTGATTGAAAGATGAACTGAGGTCCACACTCCAGTCCAGTTGGTGGTGGTAATGCACCTTAAAGTTGGTTGCCAAGAGCCATTTAAAGTCCAAAGACAAAGAATAAGAAGACAGGAGGAGCGATTACTAGAAACTAACTAGGTTTACCCTTTTATCTGTGGATTAATTGTCGGAGTAGAGGACCTTGTGCATTTCAGGTAAATTAACAACCCAAAGTTTATATCCCAGGACAAATTAGCTAGCAACAGCAAGCTAGCTAGCTAAATGTCCATGAATGTTTCATGTGTTTCGACCTGTCCCCAAATTAATATAGTTGGTTCAGAGTTCGTTTTGATATTTCAACATGCGTGTCCTGATCACGTCTGGTGTGGATGGACTAAATCAACATGCGTGTCCTGATCACGTCTGGTTTGGATGGACAAAATCAACATGCGTGTCCTGATCGCGTCTGGTTTGGATGGACAAAATCAACATGCGTGTCCTGATCACGTCTGGTGTGGATGGACAAAATCAACATACGTGCCCTGATCGCGTCTGGTGTGGATCGACAAAATCAACATACGTGTCCTGATCGCGTCTGGTGTGGATCGACAAAATCAACATACGTGTCCTGATCGCGTCTGGTGTGGATCGACAAAATCAACATACGTGTCCTGATCGCGTCTGGTGTGGATCGACAAAATCAACATACGTGTCCTGATCGCGTCTGGTGTGGATCGACAAAATCAACATGTGCGTTGGTGCACGCGCGCCCGGTCTAGTCAGTGTAACCAGTGTGAAATGGCTAGCTAGTTAGCGGTTCGCGCTAGTAGCATTTCAATCGGTGACGTCATTCGCTCTGAGACGTTGAAGTAGTTGTTTCCCTTGCTCTGCAAGAGCCGCGGCTTTTGTGGAGCGACGGGTAACGGTGCTTCGAGGGTGACTGTTGTCGATGTGTGCAGAGGGTCCCTGGTTCAAGCCCAGGTTGGGGCAAGGAGAGGGACGGAAGCAACACTGTTACATCAGCATGCTAGAATTTATTTTTTAGGACATCGGACATGACAATGACATTAATGCATGCTAATAGCTAAATAGTTAACAACTCAAAACATTGTGTAGTTTGGCTGATTATCTAGTTAATCTGTTGCAATACATTATTTTACCTGCTGCGCAAATGTCTCACTCTCTCCTCTGGCAACGGCCCACTGGCACACACGCCACTGATGTACACACCATGACTTTTCCAGGACTTTCATTGCTGACCAAAAATGTGCAATAACTGGGCAAATAACTCACTAGCAATTATTAGCAACAAACGTGCAAACGTTGTTCGCTTTGATCTCAAAAACGCATCTTGCTACTGCATGATTGGAAGACTGCTCCTGCCTGTCAATGCAGGCCTACGATAATTACACTTCGATGGGTTATGGAGAGATCGGGAGGACAGTGACCAAAAGATCTAATCTGCCTGCAGGGAGCTTTACCTATGAAACCACCTACAAGGCAGCGTCCTGATTTATCAGCCTCTGAGGCTGACATTTAATCTGATCAGCCTGTCAGGAATGGAACTCACCTACTCTGTAAATGTAAATATTATCCATAAAACATGCATTGTCCTTTACATTATACACATAAGGTATGCAAGCAAACAACCAGCATAGATAACAAGCTTGTTTTAATTGTTAACAACATGACTGCCTAGCTAACCAGCTACATCAAAACACCAACTACTGACATGGTGACACAGAATTAACTAGCTAGCTGGCTATTGATGTTCATCAATCTGACTATATCTGACTAGCTAGTTGTGACAAAATCGCAGCAAATCGTTTGATTAGTTAGGTTACCTTATAGCGTAGTTAGACCACACAGTTAACATTAGCTAGCTTGCTATGGTCTTGCGTTGGTTGTCAACTAGCTAACTAGTTAGCCAAATTATTAAATAACGTATTTAAAAACACTCACTTTTCGTTTTGTTGGACGTTCTTTCGATATTGAAGTCATATTGAACAGCAGTGGGAGATGACAGTCCAGTCTTGGCGAACCGGATGTCCTCTTTAAAATAGATGACAGATGTCGGAGAGAAAGACTCCTCCGGGGCGCAGGCAACACGTCCGTTTTCATCTTCACTATGAGCTCTGTCTTCAATATGTACTCTGTCTCCAATATGAGCTCTGTCTTCAATATGTACTCTGTCTCCAATATGAGCTCTGTCTTCAATATGTACTCTGTCAGAGTCCCCCGAGGCGTCCAAACTTGGTGAAAGTTGTGGATCCTGAAACAGCCTCCGCTCCGCCATCTTCACTTCCAATTCATGTGACTCGTTTCCAAAAAAGCAGAATGCGAGAGAAACATTGTAGCGAACTACTAAAGCGCACTTCGTTCGTTCACTTCTTTCTTTTATAGATAAAAACCTATTTTCTGCAATGTCCTGTTTTTCTTTATTATAATTCTGTAGTCTGCTCTCCACAAAGTCCGTATCCGGCGAACTTCAGAGAATCGCAGTGCAGGCTATGACGTAGGCAAACCGTGACGCAGAACTGTCATACAGAAACCGTCTGATTGACGAAACATTTTACACAAATGAAATGCATTAAAACACAACTTTATTCAGGGATTGTATGTGCAGAGAATATATATATATATACATACATATTTTACATATAGGAGCCGATCAGAGTACACAGTAGGTAGGATACTTATTTATGTCAAATTGTGACTTATACTATATAATTCAATTAAAAACTGGCGTTATTCATTTTAACATTTTAATCCCAAAACATTTGATGCAGCTGAGATTGTTTTTCATAGTTTGATATGTTAGTGCCCTCTGCTGACAAGCACGCTATAGGCCTGCATGGCTGCTTTTACACAGGCAGCCCAATTCTGATATTTGTTTCACTAATTGGTCTTTTGAACAATCAGATCAGCTTTGAAAAAAGCGCTGGTGTGAAAAGACCAATTAGTAGAAAAAAAATCAGAATTGGGCTGCCTGTGTAAATGCAGCCATGAGTCCCTAGGTCAAGTCTCTAGGGGAGAATCTCAATCAGTTATGCTCTACTCCTCACGTCCTCTCCTCCGTTGTGGAAACAAATGCGCTTGAATGAAATGAGACTCTCTCATTAGGTAAACGACGTTTACACGGGTGGAATTCGCCTACTAACGAATTGACACTCCTTGCCCACTTTACTGATTTGTGGGGCTAACATAAGACAATCTACACACAGACACACACTCAAGACATCACTCACAGGAGGCCAAGAAGAGACTCAAGGACCTCAGCCACCCGAGCCACGGACTGTTCTGCCCGCTACCATCTAGAAGGCAGAGACAGTACAGGTGCATCGAAGCTGGGACCGAGAGACTGAAAAATAGTTTCCATATCCAGGCCATCAGACTGTTAAATAGTCACCACTAGCCGGCCTCCATCCAGTACCCTGCCCTGGCTGAACCTTAGTCACTGTTACTAGCCCGCTACCACCCGGTACTCTACCCTGCACCTTAGAGACTGCTGCCCTATGTACAGTATATAGAGTCACCACCCGGTACTCTACCCTGCACCTTAGAGACTGCTGCCCTATGGACAGTATATAGAGTCACCACCCGGTACTCTACCCTGCACCTTAGAGACTGCTGCCCTATGTACAGTATATAGAGTCACCACCCGGTACTCTACCCTGCACCTTAGAGACTGCTGCCCTATGTACAGTATATAGAGTCACCACCCGGTACTCTACCCTGCACCTTAGAGACTGCTGCCCTATGTACAGTATATAGAGTCACCACCCGGTACTCTACCCTGCACCTTAGAGACTGCTGCCCTATGTACAGTATATAGAGTCACCACCCGGTACTCTACCCTGCACCTTAGAGACTGCTGCCCTATGGACAGTATATAGAGTCACCACCCGGTACTCTACCCTGCACCTTAGAGACTGCTGCCCTATGTACAGTATATAGAGTCACCACCCTGTATTCTACCCTGCACCTTAGAGCCTGCTGCCCTATGTACAGTATATAGAGTCACCACCCGGTACTCTACCCTGCACCTTAGAGACTGCTGCCCTATGTACAGTATATAGAGTCACCACCCGGTACTCTACCCTGCCCCTTAGAGACTGCTGCCCTATGTACAGTATATAGAGTCACCACCCTGTACTCTACCCTGCACCTTAGAGACTGCTGCCCTATGTACAGTATATAGAGTCACCACCCGGTACTCTACCCTGCACCTTAGAGACTGCTGCCCTATGTACAGTATATAGAGTCACCACCCGGTACTCTACCCTGCACCTTAGAGACTGCTGCCCTATGTACAGTATATAGAGTCACCACCCGGTACTCTACCCTGCACCTTAGAGACTGCTGCCCTATGTACAGTATATAGAGTCACCACCCGGTACTCTACCCTGCACCTTAGAGACTGCTGCCCTATGTACAGTATATAGAGTCACCACCCGGTACTCTACCCTGCCCCTTAGAGACTGCTGCCCTATGTACAGTATATAGAGTCACCACCCGGTACTCTACCCTGCACCTTAGAGACTGCTGCCCTATGTACAGTATATAGAGTCACCACCCTGTACTCTACCCTGCACCTTAGAGCCTGCTGCCCTATGTACAGTATATAGAGTCACCACCCGGTACTCTACCCTGCACCTTAGAGACTGCTGCCCTATGTACAGTATATAGAGTCACCACCCTGTACTCTACCCTGCACCTTAGAGACTGCTGCCCTATGTACAGTATATAGAGTCACCACCCTGTACTCTACCCTGCACCTTAGAGACTGCTGCCCTATGTACAGTATATAGAGTCACCACCCGGTACTCTACCCTGCACCTTAGAGACTGCTGCCCTATGTACAGTATATAGAGTCACCACCCTGTACTCTACCCTGCACCTTAGAGACTGCTGCCCTATGTACAGTATATAGAGTCACCACCCGGTACTCTACCCTGCACCTTAGAGACTGCTGCCCTATGTACAGTATATAGAGTAACCACCCGGTACTCTACCCTGCCCCTTAGAGACTGCTGCCCTATGTACAGTATATAGAGTCACCACCCGGTACTCTACCCTGCACCTTAGAGACTGCTGCCCTATGTACAGTATATAGAGTCACCACCCGGTACTCTACCCTGCACCTTAGAGACTGCTGCCCTATGTACAGTATATAGAGTCACCACCCTGTACTCTACCCTGCACCTTAGAGCCTGCTGCCCTATGTACAGTATATAGAGTCACCACCCGGTACTCTACCCTGCCCCTTAGAGACTGCTGCCCTATGTACAGTATATAGAGTCACCACCCGGTACTCTACCCTGCACCTTAGAGACTGCTGCCCTATGTACAGTATATAGAGTCACCACCCGGTACTCTACCCTGCCCCTTAGAGACTGCTGCCCTATGTACAGTATATAGAGTCACCACCCTGTACTCTACCCTGCACCTTAGAGACTGCTGCCCTATGTACAGTATATAGAGTCACCACCCGGTACTCTACCCTGCACCTTAGAGACTGCTGCCCTATGTACAGTATATAGAGTCACCACCCGGTACTCTACCCTGCACCTTAGAGACTGCTGCCCTATGTACAGTATATAGAGTCACCACCCGGTACTCTACCCTGCACCTTAGAGACTGCTGCCCTATGTACAGTATATAGAGTCACCACCCGGTACTCTACCCTGCCCCTTAGAGACTGCTGCCCTATGTACAGTATATAGAGTCACCACCCGGTACTCTACCCTGCACCTTAGAGACTGCTGCCCTATGTACAGTATATAGAGTCACCACCCGGTACTCTACCCTGCACCTTAGAGACTGCTGCCCTATGTACAGTATATAGAGTCACCACCCGGTACTCTACCCTGCACCTTAGAGACTGCTGCCCTATGTACAGTATATAGAGTCACCACCCGGTACTCTACCCTGCACCTTAGAGACTGCTGCCCTATGTACAGTATATAGAGTCACCACCCGGTACTCTACCCTGCACCTTAGAGACTGCTGCCCTATGGACAGTATATAGAGTCACCACCCGGTACTCTACCCTGCACCTTAGAGACTGCTGCCCTATGTACAGTATATAGAGTCACCACCCTGTACTCTACCCTGCACCTTAGAGCCTGCTGCCCTATGTACAGTATATAGAGTCACCACCCGGTACTCTACCCTGCACCTTAGAGACTGCTGCCCTATGTACAGTATATAGAGTCACCACCCGGTACTCTACCCTGCCCCTTAGAGACTGCTGCCCTATGTACAGTATATAGAGTCACCACCCTGTACTCTACCCTGCACCTTAGAGACTGCTGCCCTATGTACAGTATATAGAGTCACCACCCGGTACTCTACCCTGCACCTTAGAGACTGCTGCCCTATGTACAGTATATAGAGTCACCACCCGGTACTCTACCCTGCACCTTAGAGACTGCTGCCCTATGTACAGTATATAGAGTCACCACCCGGTACTCTACCCTGCACCTTAGAGACTGCTGCCCTATGTACAGTATATAGAGTCACCACGCGGTACTCTACCCTGCACCTTAGAGACTGCTGCCCTATGTACAGTATATAGAGTCACCACCCGGTACTCTACCCTGCCCCTTAGAGACTGCTGCCCTATGTACAGTATATAGAGTCACCACCCGGTACTCTACCCTGCACCTTAGAGACTGCTGCCCTATGTACAGTATATAGAGTCACCACCCTGTACTCTACCCTGCACCTTAGAGCCTGCTGCCCTATGTACAGTATATAGAGTCACCACCCGGTACTCTACCCTGCACCTTAGAGACTGCTGCCCTATGTACAGTATATAGAGTCACCACCCTGTACTCTACCCTGCACCTTAGAGACTGCTGCCCTATGTACAGTATATAGAGTCACCACCCTGTACTCTACCCTGCACCTTAGAGACTGCTGCCCTATGTACAGTATATAGAGTCACCACCCGGTACTCTACCCTGCACCTTAGAGACTGCTGCCCTATGTACAGTATATAGAGTCACCACCCTGTACTCTACCCTGCACCTTAGAGACTGCTGCCCTATGTACAGTATATAGAGTCACCACCCGGTACTCTACCCTGCACCTTAGAGACTGCTGCCCTATGTACAGTATATAGAGTCACCACCCGGTACTCTACCCTGCCCCTTAGAGACTGCTGCCCTATGTACAGTATATAGAGTCACCACCCGGTACTCTACCCTGCACCTTAGAGACTGCTGCCCTATGTACAGTATATAGAGTCACCACCCGGTACTCTACCCTGCACCTTAGAGACTGCTGCCCTATGTACAGTATATAGAGTCACCACCCTGTACTCTACCCTGCACCTTAGAGCCTGCTGCCCTATGTACAGTATATAGAGTCACCACCCGGTACTCTACCCTGCCCCTTAGAGACTGCTGCCCTATGTACAGTATATAGAGTCACCACCCGGTACTCTACCCTGCACCTTAGAGACTGCTGCCCTATGTACAGTATATAGAGTCACCACCCGGTACTCTACCCTGCCCCTTAGAGACTGCTGCCCTATGTACAGTATATAGAGTCACCACCCTGTACTCTACCCTGCACCTTAGAGACTGCTGCCCTATGTACAGTATATAGAGTCACCACCCGGTACTCTACCCTGCACCTTAGAGACTGCTGCCCTATGTACAGTATATAGAGTCACCACCCGGTACTCTACCCTGCACCTTAGAGACTGCTGCCCTATGTACAGTATATAGAGTCACCACCCGGTACTCTACCCTGCACCTTAGAGACTGCTGCCCTATGTACAGTATATAGAGTCACCACCCGGTACTCTACCCTGCCCCTTAGAGACTGCTGCCCTATGTACAGTATATAGAGTCACCACCCGGTACTCTACCCTGCACCTTAGAGACTGCTGCCCTATGTACAGTATATAGAGTCACCACCCGGTACTCTACCCTGCACCTTAGAGACTGCTGCCCTATGTACAGTATATAGAGTCACCACCCTGTACTCTACCCTGCACCTTAGAGACTGCTGCCCTATGCTGTACATAGAGTCACCACCCGGTACTCTACCCTGCACCTTAGAGACTGCTGCCCTATGTACAGTATATAGAGTCACCACCCGGTACTCTACCCTGCACCTTAGAGACTGCTGCCCTATGTACAGTATATAGAGTCACCACCCAGAACTCTACCCTGCACCTTAGAGACTGCTGCCCTATGTACAGTATATAGAGTCACCACCCGGTACTCTACCCTGCCCCTTAGAGACTGCTGCCCTATGTACAGTATATAGAGTCACCACCCGGTACTCTACCCTGCACCTTAGAGACTGCTTCCCTATGTACAGTATATAGAGTCACCACCCTGTACTCTACCCTGCCCCTTAGAGACTGCTGCCCTATGTACAGTATATAGAGTCACCACCCTGTACTCTACCCTGCCCCTTAGAGACTGCTGCCCTATGTACAGTATATAGAGTCACCACCCGGTACTCTACCCTGCCCCTTAGAGACTGCTGCCCTATGTACAGTATATAGAGTCACCACCCGGTACTCTACCCTGCACCTTAGAGACTGCTGCCCTATATACAGTATATAGAGTCACCACCCTGTACTCTACCCTGCCCCTTAGAGACTGCTGCCCTATGTACAGTATATAGAGTCACCACCCGGTACTCTACCCTGCACCTTAGAGCCTGCTGCCCTATGTACAGTATATAGAGTCACCACCCGGTACTCTACCCTGCACCTTAGAGACTGCTGCCCTATGTACAGTATATAGAGTCACCACCCGGTACTCTACCCTGCACCTTAGAGACTGCTGCCCTATGTACAGTATATAAAGTCACCACCCGGTACTCTACCCTGCACCTTAGAGACTGCTGCCCTATGTACAGTATATAGAGTCACCACCCTGTACTCTACCCTGCACCTTAGAGACTGCTGCCCTATGTACAGTATATAGAGTCACCATCCGGTACTCTACCCTGCACCTTAGAGACTGCTGCCCTATGTACAGTATATAGAGTCACCACCCGGTACTCTACCCTGCACCTTAGAGACTGCTGCCCTATGTACAGTATATAGAGTCACCACCCGGTACTCTACCCTGCACCTTAGAGACTGCTGCCCTATGTACAGTATATAGAGTCACCACCCTGTACTCTACCCTGCACCTTAGAGACTGCTGCCCTATGTACAGTATATAGAGTCACCACCCTGTACTCTACCCTGCACCTTAGAGACTGCTGCCCTATGTACAGTATATAGAGTCACCACCCGGTACTCTACCCTGCACCTTAGAGACTGCTGCCCTATGTACAGTATATAGAGTCACCACCCTGTACTCTACCCTGCACCTTAGAGACTGCTGCCCTATGTACAGTATATAGAGTCACCACCCGGTACTCTACCCTGCACCTTAGAGACTGCTGCCCTATGTACAGTATATAGAGTCACCACCCGGTACTCTACCCTGCCCCTTAGAGACTGCTGCCCTATGTACAGTATATAGAGTCACCACCCGGTACTCTACCCTGCACCTTAGAGACTGCTGCCCTATGTACAGTATATAGAGTCACCACCCGGTACTCTACCCTGCACCTTAGAGACTGCTGCCCTATGTACAGTATATAGAGTCACCACCCTGTACTCTACCCTGCACCTTAGAGCCTGCTGCCCTATGTACAGTATATAGAGTCACCACCCGGTACTCTACCCTGCCCCTTAGAGACTGCTGCCCTATGTACAGTATATAGAGTCACCACCCGGTACTCTACCCTGCACCTTAGAGACTGCTGCCCTATGTACAGTATATAGAGTCACCACAGGGTACTCTACCCTGCCCCTTAGAGACTGCTGCCCTATGTACAGTATATAGAGTCACCACCCTGTACTCTACCCTGCACCTTAGAGACTGCTGCCCTATGTACAGTATATAGAGTCACCACCCGGTACTCTACCCTGCACCTTAGAGACTGCTGCCCTATGTACAGTATATAGAGTCACCACCCGGTACTCTACCCTGCACCTTAGAGACTGCTGCCCTATGTACAGTATATAGAGTCACCACCCGGTACTCTACCCTGCACCTTAGAGACTGCTGCCCTATGTACAGTATATAGAGTCACCACCCGGTACTCTACCCTGCCCCTTAGAGACTGCTGCCCTATGTACAGTATATAGAGTCACCACCCGGTACTCTACCCTGCACCTTAGAGACTGCTGCCCTATGTACAGTATATAGAGTCACCACCCGGTACTCTACCCTGCACCTTAGAGACTGCTGCCCTATGTACAGTATATAGAGTCACCACCCTGTACTCTACCCTGCACCTTAGAGACTGCTGCCCTATGCTGTACATAGAGTCACCACCCGGTACTCTACCCTGCACCTTAGAGACTGCTGCCCTATGTACAGTATATAGAGTCACCACCCGGTACTCTACCCTGCACCTTAGAGACTGCTGCCCTATGTACAGTATATAGAGTCACCACCCGGTACTCTACCCTGCACCTTAGAGACTGCTGCCCTATGTACAGTATATAGAGTCACCACCCGGTACTCTACCCTGCCCCTTAGAGACTGCTGCCCTATGTACAGTATATAGAGTCACCACCCGGTACTCTACCCTGCACCTTAGAGACTGCTGCCCTATGTACAGTATATAGAGTCACCACCCTGTACTCTACCCTGCCCCTTAGAGACTGCTGCCCTATGTACAGTATATAGAGTCACCACCCTGTACTCTACCCTGCCCCTTAGAGACTGCTGCCCTATGTACAGTATATAGAGTCACCACCCGGTACTCTACCCTGCCCCTTAGAGACTGCTGCCCTATGTACAGTATATAGAGTCACCACCCGGTACTCTACCCTGCACCTTAGAGACTGCTGCCCTATATACAGTATATAGAGTCACCACCCTGTACTCTACCCTGCCCCTTAGAGACTGCTGCCCTATGTACAGTATATAGAGTCACCACCCGGTACTCTACCCTGCACCTTAGAGCCTGCTGCCCTATGTACAGTATATAGAGTCACCACCCGGTACTCTACCCTGCACCTTAGAGACTGCTGCCCTATGTACAGTATATAGAGTCACCACCCGGTACTCTACCCTGCACCTTAGAGACTGCTGCCCTATGTACAGTATATAAAGTCACCACCCGGTACTCTACCCTGCACCTTAGAGACTGCTGCCCTATGTACAGTATATAGAGTCACCACCCTGTACTCTACCCTGCACCTTAGAGACTGCTGCCCTATGTACAGTATATAGAGTCACCACCCGGTACTCTACCCTGCACCTTAGAGACTGCTGCCCTATGTACAGTATATAGAGTCACCACCCGGTACTCTACCCTGCACCTTAGAGACTGCTGCCCTATGTACAGTATATAGAGTCACCACCCGGTACTCTACCCTGCACCTTAGAGACTGCTGCCCTATGTACAGTATATAGAGTCACCACCCGGTACTCTACCCTGCACCTTAGAGACTGCTGCCCTATGCTGTACATAGAGTCATCACCCGGTACTCTACCCTGCACCTTAGAGACTGCTGCCCTATGTACAGTATATAGAGTCACCACCCGCTACTCTACCCTGCACCTTAGAGACTGCTGCCCTATGTACAGTATATAGAGTCACCACCCGGTACTCTACCCTGCACCTTAGAGACTGCTGCCCTATGTACAGTATATAGAGTCACCACCCGGTACTCTACCCTGCACCTTAGAGACTGCTGCCCTATGTACAGTATGTAGAGTCACCACCCTGTACTCTACCCTGCACCTTAGAGACTGCTGCCCTATGTACAGTATATAGAGTCACCACCCGGTACTCTATCCTGCACCTTAGAGACTGCTGCCCTATGTACAGTATATAAAGTCACCACCCGGTACTCTACCCTGCACCTTAGAGACTGCTGCCCTATGTACAGTATATAGAGTCACCACCCGGTACTCTACCCTGCCCCTTAGAGACTGCTGCCCTATGTACAGTATATAGAGTCACCACCCGGTACTCTACCCTGCACCTTAGAGACTGCTGCCCTATGTACAGTATATAGAGTCACCACCCGATACTCTACCCTGCACCTTAGAGACTGCTGCCCTATGTACAGTATATAGAGTCACCACCCGGTACTCTACCCTGCACCTTAGAGACTGCTGCCCTATGTACAGTATATAGAGTCACCACCCGGTACTCTACCCTGCACCTTAGAGACTGCTGCCCTATGTACAGTATATAGAGTCACCACCCGGTACTCTACCCTGCACCTTAGAGACTGCTGCCCTATGTACAGTATATAGAGTCACCACCCGGTACTCTACGCTGCACCTTAGAGACTGCTGCCCTATGTACAGTATATAGAGTCACCACCCGGTACTCTACCCTGCACCTTAGAGACTGCTGCCCTATGTACAGTATATAGAGTCACCACCCTGTACTCTACCCTGCACCTTAGAGACTGCTGCCCTATGTACAGTATATAGAGTCACCACCCTGTACTCTACCCTGCCCCTTAGAGACTGCTGCCCTATGGACAGTATATAGAGTCACCACCCGGTACTCTACCCTGCACCTTAGAGACTGCTGCCCTATGTACAGTATATAGAGTCACCACCCGGTACTCTACCCTGCACCTTAGAGACTGCTGCCCTATGTACAGTATATAGAGTCACCACCCTGTACTCTACCCTGCCCCTTAGAGACTGCTGCCCTATGTACAGTATATAGAGTCACCACCCGGTACTCTACCCTGCACCTTAGAGACTGCTGCCCTATGTACAGTATATAGAGTCACCACCCGGTACTCTACCCTGCACCTTAGAGACTGCTGCCCTATGTACAGTATATAGAGTCACCACCCGGTACTCTACCCTTCCCCTTAGAGACTGCTGCCCTATGTACAGTATATAGAGTCACCACCCGGTACTCTACCCTGCACCTTAGAGACTGCTGCCCTATGTACAGTATATAGAGTCACCACCCGGTACTCTACCCTGCACCTTAGAGACTGCTGCCCTATGTACAGTATATAGAGTCACCACCCGGTACTCTACCCTGCACCTTAGAGACTGCTGCCCTATGTACAGTATATAGAGTCACCACCCGGTACTCTACCCTGCACCTTAGAGACTGCTGCCCTATGTACAGTATATAGAGTCACCACCCTGTACTCTACCCTGCACCTTAGAGACTGCTGCCCTATGTACAGTATATAGAGTCACCACCCTGTACTCTACCCTGCACCTTAGAGACTGCTGCCCTATGTACAGTATATAGAGTCACCACCCGGTACTCTACCCTGCACCTTAGAGACTGCTGCCCTATGTACAGTATATAGAGTCACCACCCTGTACTCTACCCTGCACCTTAGAGACTGCTGCCCTATGTACAGTATATAGAGTCACCACCCGGTACTCTACCCTGCACCTTAGAGACTGCTGCCCTATGTACAGTATATAGAGTCATCACCCGGTACTCTACCCTGCCCCTTAGAGACTGCTGCCCTATGTACAGTATATAGAGTCACCACCCGGTACTCTACCCTGCACCTTAGAGACTGCTGCCCTATGTACAGTATATAGAGTCACCACCCGGTACTCTACCCTGCACCTTAGAGACTGCTGCCCTATGTACAGTATATAGAGTCACCACCCGGTACTCTACCCTGCACCTTAGAGACTGCTGCCCTATGTACAGTATATAGAGTCACCACCCGGTACTCTACCCTGCACCTTAGAGACTGCTGCCCTATGTACAGTATATAGAGTCACCACCCGGTACTCTACCCTGCACCTTAGAGACTGCTGCCCTATGTACAGTATATAGAGTCACCACCCGGTACTCTACCCTGCACCTTAGAGACTGCTGCCCTATGTACAGTATATAGAGTCACCACCCGGTACTCTACCCTGCACCTTAGAGACTGCTGCCCTATGTACAGTATATAGAGTCACCACCCGGTACTCTACCCTGCACCTTAGAGGCTGCTGCCCTATGTACAGTATATAGAGTCACCACCCGGTACTCTACCCTGCACCTTAGAGACTGCTGCCCTATGTACAGTATATAGAGTCACCACCCTGTACTCTACCCTGCACCTTAGAGACTGCTGCCCTATGTACAGTATATAGAGTCACCACCCGGTACTCTACCCTGCACCTTAGAGACCGCTGCCCTATGTACAGTATATAGAGTCACCACCCGGTACTCTACCCTGCACCTTAGAGACTGCTGCCCTATGTACAGTATATAGAGTCACCACCCTGTACTCTACCCTGCACCTTAGAGACTGCTGCCCTATGTACAGTATATAGCGTCACCACCCGGTACTCTACCCTGCACCTTAGAGACTGCTGCCCTATGTACAGTATATAGAGTCACCACCCGGTACTCTACCCTGCACCTTAGAGACTGCTGCCCTATGTACAGTATATAGAGTCACCACCCGGTACTCTACCCTGCCCCTTAGAGACTGCTGCCCTATGTACAGTATATAGAGTCACCACCCTGTACTCTACCCTGCACCTTAGAGACTGCTGCCCTATGTACAGTATATAGAGTCACCACCCGGTACTCTACCCTGCCCCTTAGAGACTGCTGCCCTATGTACAGTATATAGAGTCACCACCCGGTACTCTACCCTGCACCTTAGAGACTGCTGCCCTATGTACAGTATATAAAGTCACCACCCGGTACTCTACCCTGCCCCTTAGAGACTGCTGCCCTATGTACAGTATATAGAGTCACCACCCGGTACTCTACCCTGCACCTTAGAGACTGCTGCCCTATGTACAGTATATAGAGTCACCACCCGGTACTCTACCCTGCCCCTTAGAGACTGCTGCCCTATGTACAGTATATAGAGTCACCACCCGGTACTCTACCCTGCACCTTAGAGACTGCTGCCCTATGTACAGTATATAGAGTCACCACCCTGTACTCTACCCTGCACCTTAGAGACTGCTGCCCTATATAAATTTACATTTTAGTCATTTAGCAGACGCTCTTATCCAGAGCGATTTACATTTAATGAGTGCATACATGTTTTTTTTTTCGTATTATTTTTTTCATACATACTTTAATAATGTTTGCATACTGTTTTACCCACTTCATATTTATACTGTATTCTAGTCGAGGCTCATCCTATATAACTACTGCTGAACACACCTTTCTATTCATATACTGTCCATAATGTCTATACACACCACTATATACATACTGTACAGTCGTGGTCAAACGTTTTGAGAATGACACAAATACTAATTTTCACAAAGTCTTCTGCCTCAGTTTTGATGATGGCAATTTGCATATACTCCTGAATGTCATGAAGAGTGATCAGATGAATTGCAATTAATTGCAAAGTCCCTCTTTGCCATGAAAATGAACTTAATCCCCCAAAAAAACATTTCTACTGCATTTCAGCCCTGCCACAAAAGGACCAGCTGCCATCATGTCAGTGATTCTCTCGTTAACACAGGATAGAGTGTTGACGAGGACAAGGCTGGAGATCACTCTGTCATGCTGATTGAGTTAGAATAACAGACTGGAAGCTTTAAAAGGAGGGTGGTGCTTGAAATCATTGTTCTTCCTCTGTTAACCATGGTTACCTGCAAGGAAACACGTGCCGTCATCATTGCTTTGCACAAAAAGGGCTTCACAGGCAAGGATATTGCTGCTAGTAAGATTGTACCTAAATCAACCATTTATCGGATCATCAAGAACTTCAAGGAGAGAGGTTCAATTATTGTGAAGAAAGCGCCAGGGCGCCCAAGAAAGTCGAGCAAGCGTCAGGACCGTCTCCTAACGTTGATTCAGCTGCGGGATCGGGGCACCACCAGTGCAGAGCTTGCTCAGGAATGGCAGCAGGCAGATGTGAGTGCATCTGCACGCACAGTGAGGCGAAGACTTTTGGAGGATGGCCTGGTGTCAAGAAGGGCAGCAAAGAAGCCACTTCTCTCCAGGAAAAACATCAGGGACAGACTGATATTCTGCAAAAGGTACAGGGATTGGACTGCTGAGGACTGGGGTAAAGTCATTTTCTCTGATGAATCCCCTTTCCGATGTTTGGGGCATCCGGAAAAAAGCTTGTCCGGAGAAGACAAGGTGAGCGCTACCATCAGTCCTGTGTCATGCCAACAGTAAAGTATCCTGAGACCATTCATGTGTGGGGTTGCTTCTCAGCAATGGGAGTGGGCTCACTCACAATTTTGCCTAAGAACACAGCCATGAATAAAGAATGGTACCAACACATCCCCCGAGAGCAACTTCTCCCAACCATCCAAGAACAGTTTGGTGACGACCAATGCCTTTTACAGCATGATGGAGCACCTTGCCATAAGGCAAAAGAGATAACTAAGTGGCTCGGGGAACAAAACATCGACATTTTGGGTCCATGGCCAGGAAACTCCCCAGACCTTAATCCCATTGAGAACTTGTGGTCGATCCTCAAGAGGCGGGTGGACAAAAAAAAAAAACACAAATTCTGACAAACTCCAAGCATTGATTATGCAAGAATGGGCTGCCATCAGTCAGGATGTGGCCCAGAAGTTAATTGACAGCATGCCAGGGCGGATTGCAGAGGTCTTGAAAAAGAAGGGTCAACACTGCAAATATTGACTCTTTGCAAAAACGTAATGTAATTGTCAATAAAAGCCTTTGACACTTATGGAATGCTTGTAATTATACTTCAGTATACCATAGTAACATCTGACAAAAATATCTCATAACACTGAAGCAGTGAACTTTGTGAAGACCAATACTTGTGTCATTCTCAAAACTTTTGACCATGACTGTATATACTGAACAAAAATCTAAACGCAACATGCAACAATTTCAACGATTTTTCTGAGTTAAAATCAAATAAAAAATCAAATTAAATCAAATTGTATTTGTCACATGCGCCGAATACAACAGGTGTAGACCTTACCGTAAAATGCTTACTTGCGAGTCCTTAACTAACAATGCAGTTCAAGAAATAGAGTTAAGAAAATATTTACCAAATAAACTAAAGTAAAAAATAAATTAAATAGTAACACAATAAAATAACAATAACGAGGCTATATACAGGGGGTACTGGTACCGAGTCAATGTGCGGGGGTACAGGTTAGTCAAGGTAATTTGTACGTGTAGGTAGGGGTAAAGTGACTATGCATAGATAATGGGGCGGCAGGTAGCTTAGTGGTTAAGAGCGTTGTGCCAGTAACTGAAAGGTCGCTGGTTCTAATCCCAGAGCCGACTAGGTGAAAAATCTTTCGATGTGCCCTTGAGCAAGGCACTTAACCCTAATTGCTCCTGTAAGTCGCTCTGGATAAGAGCGTCTGCTAAATGTCTAAAATGTTTAATGTAAATAATAAACAGCGACATGGGGCCGTGCATTATCATGCTGAAACATGAGGTGATGGCGGCGGATGAATGGCACGACAATGGGCCTCAGGATCTCATCACGGTATCTCTGTGCTTTCAAATTGCCATCGATAAAATGCAATTGTGTTTGTTGTCCGTAGTTTATGCCTGCCCATACCATAACCCCAAGGGCAAGTGGGGGGGGGTTAAGTGTATTTAATTATTTATTTATTTTCATTATTATATTTTTTTGGTGGGGGGGGGGGGGGGGTCGAGGTGAGGAGTAGGATTATTTAAGATACTGTTTGAAGAGGAAGGGTTTCAGATGTTTTCTGAAGATGGGCAGGGACTCTGCTGTCCTAGCTTCAGGGGGAAGCTGGTTCCACCATTGGGGTGCCAGGACAGAGAAGAGCTTGGACTGGGCTGAGCGGGAGCTGCCCTCCCGTAGGGGGGACCAAGGATGCTGCTGTGCTGTGAGATAGTGTTAGTCAACCTTTAACCTCTGACTCATGCTTCCTGCCGATGCTCCTTCAACCTCTGACTCATGCTTCCTGCCGATGCTCCTTCAACCTCTGACTCATGCTTCCTGCCGATGCTCCTTCAACCTCTGACTCATGCTTCCTGCCGATGCTCCTTCAACCTCTGACTCATGCTTCCTGCCGATGCTCCTTCAACCTCTGACTCATGCTTCCTGCCGATGCTCCTTCAACCTCTGACTCATGCTTCCTGCCGATGCTCCTTCAACCTCTGACTCATGCTTCCTGCCGATGCTCCTTCAACCTCTGACTCATGCTTCCTGCCGATGCTCCTTCAACCTCTGACTCATGCTTCCTGCCGATGCTCCTTCAACCTCTGACTCATGCTTCCTGCCGATGCTCCTTCAACCTCTGACTCATGCTTCCTGCCGATGCTCCTTCAACCTCTGACTCATGCTTCCTGCCGATGGAGCAGAGAGCCTTATAAGACACACAGGGTCATCATTCTGTTGTCTCACTGTGTGTGTGTTTAAACATGGTAAATAAACTGCTACCCCAACTCGAGGTACAGCCAGAGCCATAGGCCTAATGGTGCAGAGATGTATGGTTCAGTACACAGCAAAACCAACCACTACCTGTGACTTTGACCACATTCATTCTTCTACCTGTATGTTTGTTTTCCAATATAGACGCACACAGCACAAAATGCATGCTGCACAAACTGCCACATTTTCTCTGTGACCACTATTCTGTTCAGACAACCATAGACCCTGCCTGGGTGCTGGGTGCTGGGTCCTGGGTCCTGGGTCCTGGGTGCTGGGTCCTGGGTCCTGGGTGCTGGGTCCTGGGTGCTGGGTCCTGGGTGCTGGGTCCTGGGTCCTGGGTGCTGGGTGCTGGGTGCTGGGTCCTGGGTGCTGGGTCCTGGGTCCTGGGTGCTGGGTCCTGGGTCCTGGGTGCTGGGTCCTGGGTCCTGGGTCCTGGGTCCTGGGTCCTGGGTCCTGGGTGCTGGGTCCTGGGTGCTGGGTCCTGGGTCCTGGGTCCTGGGTGCTGGGTCCTGGGTCCTGGGTCCTGGGTCCTGGGTCCTGGGTGCTGGGTCCTGGGTCCTGGGTCCTGGGTGCTGGGTCCTGGGTCCTGGGTCCTGGGTCCTGGGTACTGGGTCCTGGGTCCTGGGTGCTGGGTCCTGGGTCCTGGGTCCTGGGTCCTGGGTCCTGGGTCCTGGGTGCTGGGTCCTGGGTCCTGGGTGCTGGGTCCTGGGTCCTGGGTCCTGGGTCCTGGGTGCTGGTAGATCAGAGAGTATAATAAGCAGAACTTCCATCTTGTATTTTTGAGGGCGGGGCTACATCCCTGTTGCTTATACCTGTCCAATCAGATCTACACAAGTAGGCCTCCCTAGGGGCTGTTTCTGGACAGGGTCATTCATCTGTTGATGAATTTCTAAAATTAGCCGCCGAAATTGTCGCAAACCCTATTACTAGCCTGTTCAACCTCTCTTTCGTAACGTCTGAGATCCCCAGAGATTGGAAAGCTGCCGCGGTCATCCCCCTCTTCAAAGGGGGTGACACTCTAGATCCAAACTGCTACAGACCTATATCCATCCTGCCCTGCCTTTCGAAAGTATTTGAAAGCCAAGTTAACAAACAGATCACCGACCATTTCGAATCCCACCGTACCTTCTCTTCTATGTAGTCCGGTTTCCGAGCTGGTCATGGGTGCACCTCAGCCACGCTCAAGGTCCTAAACGATATTATAACCGCGATCGATATAATATATAATATAATAATATATAATATATAATATATAATAATAATATAATATGCCATTTAGCAGACGCTTTTATCCAAAGCGACTTACAGTCATGCTTGCATACATTTTTTTGTGTATGGGTGGTCCCGGGGATCGAACCCACTACCTTGGCGTTACAAGCGCCGTGCTCTACCAGCTGAGCTACAGAGGACCACATCGATAATAGACAGTCGATAATAGACAGTACTGTGCAGCCGTTTTCATTGACCTGGCCAAGGCTTTCGACTCTGTCAACCACCGCATTCTTATTGGCAGACTAAATAGCCTTGGTTTCTCAAATGACTGCCTCGCCTGGTTCACCAACTACTTCTCAGATAGAGTTCAATGTGTCAAATCGGAGGGCCTGTTGTCTGGACCTCTGGCAGTCTCTATGGGGGTGCCACAGGGTTCAATTCTCGGGCCGACTCTATTCTCTATGTATATCAATGATGTCGCTCTTGCTGCTGGTGACTCTCAGATCCACCTCTACGCAGATGACACCATTTTGTATACATCTGGCCCTTCATTGGACACTGTGTTAACAAACCTCCAAACGAGCTTCAATGCCATACAACACTCCTTCCGTAGCCTCCAACTGCTCTTAAATGCTAGTAAAACTAAATGCATGCTCTTCAATCGAACGCTGCTTGCACCCACCCACCCCACTAGAATCACTACTCTCAGCGGGTCTGACCTAGAGTATGTGGACAACTACAAATACCTAGGTCTCTGGTTAGAACGTAAACTCTCCTTCCAGACTCACATTAAGCTTCTCCAATTAAAAGTTAGATCTAGAATCGGCTTCCTATTTCACAACAAAGCCTCCTTCACTCATGCTGCCAAACATGCCCTCGTAAAACTGACTATCCTACCGATCCTTGACTTTGGCGATGTCATTTACAAAATAGCCTCCAACACTCTACTCAGCAAATTGGATGTAGTCTATCACAGTGCCATCCGTTTTGTCACCAAAGCCCCATATACTACCCACCTTTGTGACCTGTACGCTCTTGTTGGCTGGCCCTCACTACATATTCGTCGCCAAACCCACTGGCTCCAGGTCATATATAAATCACTGCTAGGCAAATCCCCATCTTATCTTAGCTCACTGGTCACAATAGCAACACCCACCCGTAGTCTGCGCTCCAGCAGGTATATCTCACTGGTCATCCCCAAAGCCAACACCTCCTTTGGCCGCCATTCCTTCCAGTTCTCTGCTGCCAATGACTGGAACGAATTGCAAAAATCTCTGAAGCTGGAGACTCTTATCTCCCTCACTAACTTTAAGCATCAGTTGTCAGAGCAGCTTACCGATCACTGCACCTGTACACAGCCCATCTGAAATTAGCCCACCCAACTATCTCATCCCCATATTGTTATTTATTTTGCTAATTTGCACCCCAGTATCTCTATTTGCACATCATCTTATGCACATCTATCATTCCCGTGTTAATACTAAATTTTAATTATTTTGCACTATGGCCTATTTATTGCCTTACCTCCATAACTTGCTACATTTGCACACACTGTATATATATTTACTGTTGTATTTTTTACTTTATGTTTTGTTTTACCCCATATGTAACTCTGTGTTGTTGTTTTTATCGCATTGCTTTGCTTTATCTTGGCCAGGTCGCAGTTGTAAATGAGAACTTGTTCTCAACTGGCTTCCCTGGTTAAATAAAGGTTAAATAAAAAACTAAAAATGGGTTAAAGTGGAAATAGTTTTTCCTCTGAGATCTGTAAGAAAAAAGATCAATGTCCAATCAACCTGAAGATTGGAGATTAACCACTCATAATGATGCAATAATCTCAGATTATCATCATGATAATCCACAATAATACATACTCATTATGGAGAACAGTGGGTTGTAGTTAAATCATGTCAGTCTATAATTTGCAGTCATGCAATAAATATGGACCTTCGTGTAAGATTATCTGATATTATCCTAAAGGGTTATACCTAGTAGCCTTCATCTTCATGGGCCTAATCTGTAGACAAAGGTAATTTGTGTTATAATGAGTTTGATTTATCCATGTGATGTTGAGATCTTCTCACAACTAGGCAGTCAATCTTGTCTTGCCTCCTTGATCACATGACGCACTCCGTTATTTCCTGCAGTAGCCTTGCTCTGGCTCCGCTCAGCTCTGAGGTGTATTCATTATGTCTTGCAACGGAAACAGTTTACCGTTTAAGAAGCAAACAGAACGAAACGGGGCGGGACCTACCTGAATTTGTCCAATAGAAACTCTCGTTTTCGTTGCAAAACGTTTTACGTTGGGAGTAAACGCTTTCTGTTGCAAAACGTTTAGCAACAGACGAAACATTTAGCAACAGAATTGGCGTAATGAATACACCTATGGACTTACTGTAGCTAGCATACCGCAGTCAGTGGAACCAGCCTTTGTACACATTCTATCGCCGAGGAGCGGACAAATCACTTTTCTTACTCGCTTTCGCAGTTACTGAGGACTTCAGAAAGTCTCACTGTGTTGCACAACGTTATTACAGCGGTGACTTTTCGGATTTTCCCTTTCTTTCTGGCTGTGGAGAACGTGTAAAAAGACAGCTAGTTTTCACAATGGCGACAGCTGCGGTATCTGCCAGTGGCCCCAACCCCGGATCCGGCGCTGAGTTGGTCCGAGGACAGGCCTTCGATGTCGGGCCTCGCTACCACAATCTCTCCTATATCGGCGAGGGCGCCTATGGAATGGTGTGGTAAGAAATATTTCCATAGGTGCCATGACGGCAGAATTTTGCCACTCATGGCTACTTTCGTTAATAAACCAGATTTGGTTACTTTGTAGACTTCATGCCTAGAATTACCCGCCGCCCTCATATCTTTACTGCTACATTGTAACATGTAATGTCCGTTTTTGATACATTGTTGCTGTGTTGATAGCGCCTTCTAGGTCAGTGAGAGCAGGCGCCTACTACATAGTGGCTACTTGTTGATCTCGGGTCAACTGTAGGATTTGCCAACTCGAACGCCGATACATTTCATATTACAGAAACACCCATAACTCAGTGTTTGCTAAGTTATGTCATCCAATTTATATAAATATAGTCCATCTTTAATTTGATTTAGCTTTTAATTAAGCCAACATGTCTGGGATATCCATCAGTGAGGGATTTATCTAAATAACCACAGATTAAACTGAAACTAGCCAACTGCCTCTTTCGAAAATAAAATACTCAACGGCTGCATGCTTCTTTTAAAACCTCAATTCAAATGTCCTAATCTGTCAGTAGGCCTAATTTAAACTAGGTCTTAAGAAAAGTCTAAACATTGTTTCAGAGTTACTGGTAGGCTGGTTTCGGTAACACGTTCAACTGCAGACTTCACTGTAGTGCATGTTGTCTTGACATCGACTGTATGGAGAGATCAGGGTGCAGAAACGAGAGAGCGTTTGTGTAGGGGCAGTCTAAAAGCCAATGTATTGCTTGATCCGAAAATGTGGAGGAGGCTCCATATGAATGTGTGACGCAATTGCGGAGCCAAATTGAGCTCAGTACCTTCATCTTCTTCGATGGGGTTTAATGGTAGTTGGCATCCAATGTTAATGGGCCATTACCGCCACCAGCTGGACGGGGTATTGAAAAATAAACTAAAAAACCATTGCGGGAACGGGGGAAAACGAAATCATACAAAAATAAAACACGTTAACTAAGAAAACCCATCCCAATCACAGTCCACTCCAAAATACATCCCTACGATGGCGGTACATTCACCGACAGGATTTCTTGCACAGCCTCAGCTGTGAAATCACAAAGACCCCAAAAACTTTCAGCGGCATTCACAATGATTCCAATTTTCTTAGACTTCTTCTCCGCTTGTGCTGTACAGTTTATGACCATTACAATAAATAATACAAAGTCCAGCTTTTTAACATGTCGCATTTCACGATCCCTGGGTCGATGAGAAACCTCCAGTGGTCCTGGTGGCTCCACTACCGTTGTCTTCCGCACCCCTCGTTCCTTCCAATCTTCTCACCGCCTCCAGATAGGAGACAGGCTGGACACTCCTTACCCTTGCCACCTCATTCTCCTTCACCCTAACAGGGCACTCCTTACCCTTGCCACCTCATTCTCCTTCACCCTAACAGGGCACTCCTTACCCTTGCCACCTCATTCTCCTTCACCCTAACAGGGCACTCCTTACCCTTGCCACCTCATTCTCCTTCACCCTAACAGGGCACTCCTTACCCTTGCCACCTCATTCTCCTTCACCCTAACAGGGCACTCCTTACCCTTGCCACCTCATTCTCCTTCACCCTAACAGGGCACTCCTTACCCTTGCCACCTCATTCTCCTTCACCCTAACAGGGCACTCCTTACCCTTGCCACCTCATTCTCCTTCACCCTAACAGGGCACTCCTTACCCTTGCCACCTCATTCTCCTTCACCCTAACAGGGCACTCCTTACCCTTGCCACCTCATTCTCCTTCACCCTAACAGGGCACTCCTTACCCTTGCCACCTCATTCTCCTTCACCCTAACAGGGCACTCCTTACCCTTGCCACCTCATTCTCCTTCACCCTAACAGGGCACTCCTTACCCTTGCCACCTCATTCTCCTTCACCCTAACAGGGCACTCCTTACCCTTGCCACCTCATTCTCCTTCACCCTAACAGGGCACTCCTTACCCTTGCCACCTCATTCTCCTTCACCCTAACAGGGCACTCCTTACCCTTGCCACCTCATTCTCCTTCACCCTAACAGGGCACTCCTTACCCTTGCCACCTCATTCTCCTTCACCCTAACAGGGCACTCCAGGAATTCAGGCGCATGTTCACCTCCACTGTGCTTCATCTGGCATATCATACTCTTCCCTTCTTGACACACGACCAAATCTTTTACATTGATGACACTGAAGGGGCTTGTGCACAAAAGCTCTTACAGGGTATCTCATTAATCCTACCTTTATATGAGAAGGGAGAGACTCTTCATCAAAGAACAGTAGCATTGATGACGTTAATTTATTTTCTACCACCCCAGAAATAACCCCCTTGATAGGCGCCCGGCTACGGAAATTCATACCGGAAACATTCCACTCCGATATCTTTTTGAATCATAAAACACGCTTTTTCAAAAAAAAAATCAAAATAAGACCACTTCCTGTGACTCTCACCGACTCCACACTTTCCTCCAACACATTCCAGATTTTCCTCGAGACTTTAAACGGATTTCCCAAGTAGCATTGATCCAAAACCCTGCCTCCGACTAAAAGCGAGTCTAGTGGTTTCCTGTTTTCCACCACAGCTTTACTGCTCTTGTTTCTCTTTCCCTTCGCCATGGTAACAGACTCATTCTCACCTTCTGCACTGTTAGCTTCATCCGACTCGCTAGCAGTTTGAAACAAAACCTCAGTTTCCTCCATCTTCTCCACGGTCCGATCTTCCTGCCTGGTTCATGCCTCATCGCTGTGTGCCCCCTTTTGGGCTCCGTATAGCTCTGCATTGACATGATTGGTTGATGGTAGGTGGGGGGGGGGCGGGATGTCCTGTATAAACACAAACTCACTTCCTTAACAACAGCTCTGCGCTGTTCGGCGAAGCGCAAGAAGTAAGAATGCCCTGACTTCTGCTGAGGCCGTATATCCGGGCGGCAGGTAGCTTAGTGGTTAAGAGCGTTGTGCCAGTAACCGAAAGGTCGCTGGTTCTAATCCCCGAGCCGACTAGGTGAAAAATCTGTCGATGTGCCCTTGAGCAAGGCACTTAACCCTAATTGCTCCTGTAAGTCGCTCTGGATAAGAGCGTCTGCTAAATGACTAATTATTATTATTATTAAATGCTGCACGGCCAATGCAGACGTCGGATAACAGTGCAACGCAAACTGTTGCTCGCTGATTAAAAAGCTCTACATGGTCAATCCGACGTTGGCGTGCAGCGTTCACGGTGATACTGACTCTGCAGAAATCATTATTATTTATTTTGCTTCGTGGAGCATCACAGAGCTGTTGTCAAGGAAGGCGGTTTGTGTTGCTGCAGGACCTCCTGCCATCACCTACCGCCAACCAATCATGTCAACGCGGAGCTATACAGAGCCCTCCGCATTGTTACATCATTTGAGATGCGCACGGCGATGAGATACGGAGCTCAAGTTGGCCTCTGCGTTCCTCCGGAGGCTCAGCAATGGCATCACGCCATCCATACGGTGCCTCCACACCACATTATCGGATCAAGCATAAATTGGCTCTGAGGCAATGAATGCACAATAAATAATCAAACTACAGAAATGTATAGTTAGGTTAAACCACGTGACATGGCCAATTCTTTCTTCCTGTCATCCTCCTCTCTCTCTCCCACTAGGCTCCAGTTTTAAACTTCAGTAGCGCTAGTGCTAACTGATAACAGACCATTGTCTTAATGCAGCTTTTTCTGTCCAATACTAATTTCCCAAATCCCCAATTTCAATTCATTTAGGATTGCCATCCGACTGCCAATAGTCCAGGAATACATCATATTGAGCATCTGCTTCCTGGGCTTCCAGTCTGCAGAGAGATGGTCATAAAGTTGTTATTCATTAACTTTTTAAAGGCAGTAGTTACGCTAATATAGTACATGCGTCATAACATCACATCATCTGTCATCTACTGTAAATAGAATCTCTCACACTCAATAGCAATCTACATGGTCCCATGGAATTAAGATTCTCACAACAGTACACACATCGTACACTCCAAGTCCCACAAAGTTGAATGTAGTCACTTGTAGTCTGTCACACACACACAGATATACACACTTCGTGGTTGTGTACGTTTTAGCACATTGAGAAATAGTGGGAGGTGTCAGCAAATGGAGTCCCATCTGTTCCTTTAGTCTCTGTCACGAGAGATAAACAGGATGGAGGGAGAGGGGTTGGAATGGAGAGGGTAGAGAGAGAGGTAGAAACAGAAGGATGAGGGAGAGGGGTTGGAATGGAGAGTGGGGAGGGTAGAGAGAGGTAGAAACAGAAGGATGGAGGGAGAGGGGTTGGAATGGAGAGTGGGGAGGGTAGAGAGAGGTAGAAACAGAAGGATGGAGGGAGAGGGGTTGGAATGGAGAGTGGGGAGGGTAGAGAGAGAGGTAGAAACAGAAGGATGAGGGAGAGGGGTTGGAATGGAGAGTGGGGAGGGTAGAGAGAGAGGTAGAAACAGAAGGATGGAGGGAGAGGGGTTGGAATGGAGAGGGTAGAGAGAGAGGTAGAAACAGAAGGATGGAGGGAGAGGGGTTGGAATGGAGAGTGGGGAGGGTAGAGAGAGGTAGAAACAGAAGGATGGAGGGAGAGGGGTTGGAATGGAGAGTGGGGAGGGTAGAGAGAGAGGTAGAAACAGAAGGATGAGGGAGAGGGGTTGGAATGGAGAGTGGGGAGGGTAGAGAGAGAGGTAGAAACAGAAGGATGGAGGGAGAGGGGTTGGAATGGAGAGTGGGGAGGGTAGAGAGAGAGGTAGAAACAGAAGGATGGAGGGAGAGGGGTTGGAATGGAGAGTGGGGAGGGTAGAGAGAGGTAGAAACAGAAGGATGGAGGGAGAGGGGTTGGAATGGAGAGGGTAGAGAGAGAGGTAGAAACAGAAGGATGGAGGGAGAGGGGTTGGAATGGAGAGTGGGGAGGGTAGAGAGAGGTAGAAACAGAAGGATGGAGGGAGAGGGGTTGG
>NC_140001.1:1122789-1140289 GCF_964263955.1 Coregonus lavaretus
CTGGTCCAGAGTCTTCAGAAAGTATTCACACTGGTTTAGGCTGGTCCAGAGTCTCCAGAAAGTATTCACACTGGTTTAGGCTGGTCCAGAGTCTCCAGAAAGTATTCACACTGGTTTAGGCTGGTCCAGAGTCTCCAGAAAGTATTCACACTGGTTTAGGCTGGTCCAAACAGAGTCTCCAGAAAGTATTCACACTGGTTTAGGCTGGTCCAGAGTCTCCAGAAAGTATTCACACTGGTTTAGGCTGGTCCAGAGTCTCCAGAAAGTATTCACACTGGTTTAGGCTGGTCCAGAGTCTCCAGAAAGTATTCACACTGGTTTAGGCTGGTCCAAACAGAGTCTCCAGAAAGTATTCACACTGGTTTAGGCTGGTCCAGAGTCTCCAGAAAGTATTCACACTGGTTTAGGCTGGTCCAGAGTCTCCAGAAAGTATTCACACTGGTTTAGGCTGGTCCAAACAGAGTCTCCAGAAAGTATTCACACTGGTTTAGGCTGGTCCATACAGTCTCCAGAAAGTATTCACACTGGTTTAGGCTGGTCCAAACAGAGTCTCCAGAAAGTATTCACACTGGTTTAGGCTGGTCCATACAGTCTCCAGAAAGTATTCACACTGGTTTAGGCTGGTCCAAACAGAGTCTCCAGAAAGTATTCACACTGGTTTAGGCTGGTCCATACAGTCTCCAGAAAGTATTCACACTGGTTTAGGCTGGTTCATACAGTCTCCAGAAAGTATTCACACTGGTTTAGGCTGGTCCATACAGAGTCTCCAGAAAGTATTCACACTGGTTTAGGCTGGTCCAGAGTCTCCAGAAAGTATTCACACTGGTTTAGGCTGGTCCAAGCAGAGTCTCCAGAAAGTATTCACACTGGTTTAGGCTGGTCCAAGCAGAGTCTCCAGAAAGTATTCACACTGGTTTAGGCTGGTCCAGAGTCTCCAGAAAGTATTCACACTGGTTTAGGCTGGTCCAGAGTCTTCAGAAAGTATTCACACTGGTTTAGGCTGGTCCAGAGTCTTCAGAAAGTATTCACACTGGTTTAGGCTGGTCCAGAGTCTCCAGAAAGTATTCACACTGGTTTAGGCTGGTCCAGAGTCTTCAGAAAGTATTCACACTGGTTTAGGCTGGTCCAGAGTCTTCAGAAAGTATTCACACTGGTTTAGGCTGGTCCAGAGTCTCCAGAAAGTATTCACACTGGTTTAGGCTGGTCCAGAGTCTCCAGAAAGTATTCACACTGGTTTAGGCTGGTCCAGAGTCTTCAGAAAGTATTCACACTGGTTTAGGCTGGTCCAGAGTCTCCAGAAAGTATTCACACTGGTTTAGGCTGGTCCAGAGTCTCCAGAAAGTATTCACACTGGTTTAGGCTGGTCCAGAGTCTCCAGAAAGTATTCACACTGGTTTAGGCTGGTCCAGATTCTTCAGAAAGTATTCACACTGGTTTAGGCTGGTCCAGAGTCTTCAGAAAGTATTCACACTGGTTTAGGCTGGTCCAGAGTCTCCAGAAAGTATTCACACTGGTTTAGGCTGGTCCAGAGTCTTCAGAAAGTATTCACACTGGTTTAGGCTGGTCCAGAGTCTCCAGAAAGTATTCACACTGGTTTAGGCTGGTCCAGAGTCTTCAGAAAGTATTCACACTGGTTTAGGCTGGTCCAGAGTCTCCAGAAAGTATTCACACTGGTTTAGGCTGGTCCAGAGTCTCCAGAAAGTATTCACACTGGTTTAGGCTGGTCCAGAGTCTTCAGAAAGTATTCACACTGGTTTAGGCTGGTCCATACAGAGTCTCCATAAAGTATTCACACTGGTTTAGGCTGGTCCAAGCAGAGTCTGGCCTGCGCACAATACCCCATAATATCAAAGTTGAATATTTGTTATAGACATTTTTACAAATTTAATAAAAAATTAAAAGCTGAAATGTTTTAAGTCAGTAAGTATTCAACCCCTTTGTTATGGCAAGTTCAGGAGTAAAAATGTGATAAACAAGTCCCATAATAGTATGTGTGGGGTACGGAGATGAGATAGTCATTCATAAATCATGTTAAAATATATTATTGCACGAGTGAGTCCAACATATGTGACTTGGTGCTGATGAGTCAGGTGAGGGACAGCACCCCCCTTTGGAATCACAGCTTTGTATTTTTGAACACGTGAAACTGCAATTTCCTGCGATCTAGAACTTTAAATGATAACAATATTTAAACACAGTGAAATATTAAAACATTTTCTTACAGTATTTTTCCTGTAATTATCCTAGTAATTTCATTTTTCAATGGTTAACAGAACAGGGATAACCAATAAAAAAGAAAAACTCTGTTCTGTTAAAAGAAAACATGGAAAATAGATTTCAGCTTTCTTTTGAAAGATTTTGCGTTTCATTCCTTAGTTTGGGGGTTAATGGTTTTCGGGTTTAGGATTAGTTTGGGGGTTGATGGTTTTCAGGTTTAGGATTAGTTTGGGGGTTAATGGTTTTCAGGTTTAGGATTAGTTTGGGGGTTGATGGTTTTCAGGTTTAGGATTAGTTTGGGGGTTGATGGTTTTCGGGTTTAGGATTAGTTTGGGGGTTAATGGTCTTCAGTTTTTCCCCCAGTTTTTTCAGGTTTTCGCTCTCAAAATCAAACTTTTTTCGTGGAAAAACAATACTGTTATTTTCTAAGTACACAACAATGCTAAAAACACATCAGGACACCACTTTTGAGGTCTGGTAAACATCTAAGAAATGTTCACTTGTAATTACCCTTTAATTAAAGTGCACTTGCATCTAGCACTATTTGTTTAGCAGCGTTTCTGTAGAGCACAACGTTCACAATGTTAGAGCGAGGTGGAACGATGTTCACAATGTTAGAGAGAGGTGGAACGACGTTCACAATGTTAGAGCGAGGTGGAACGACGTTCGATGTCAGAGAGAGGTGGAACGACGTTCGATGTCAGAGAGAGGTGGAACGACGTTCGATGTCAGAGAGAGGTGGAACGACGTTCGATGTCAGAGAGAGGTGGAACGACGTTCGATGTCAGAGAGAGGTGGAACGACGTTCGATGTCAGAGAGAGGTGGAACGACGTTCGATGTCAGAGAGAGGCGGAACGACGTTCGATGTCAGAGAGAGGCGGAACGACGTTCGATGTCAGAGAGAGGCGGAACGACGTTCGATGTCAGAGAGAGGCGGAACGACGTTCGATGTCAGAGAGAGGCGGAACGACGTTCGATGTCAGAGAGAGGCGGAACGACGTTCGATGTCAGAGAGAGGCGGAACGACGTTCGATGTCAGAGAGAGGCGGAACGACGTTCGATGTCAGAGAGAGGCGGAACGACGTTCGATGTCAGAGAGAGGCGGAACGACGTTCGATGTCAGAGAGAGGCGGAACGACGTTCACGATGTTGGAGAGGTGGAACAGCATTCGCGATGTCAGAGAGAGGCGGAACAGCGTTCGCGATGTCAGAGAGGCGGAACAGCGTTCGCGATGTCAGAGAGAGGCGGAACAGCGTTTGCGATGTCAGAGCGAGGTGGAACGACGTGTGGCTTTACTCCCACTATCACTGCTAGTTATCATATTGTAAACCCCTGTCTCTGGTGTGGTCTGTTCTCTGTTCTCTGTTCTGTGTGTTTGGAGGCAGTAGGGGTTAATGAGGGGATTGACAAGAGAACCGCAGGATAGGTACCCTGTGTGTGTGTGTATGGGAAGGTGTTCACTTCCAGTCTCAGCCAGAGAGCACTGATTGTGGTCACCACAGAATGAAATAGAGGAAGTAGCAATCACTGCTCTAGAGGAGATGTCACTCAAATGTATTCATGATGCCCTTTTTACATCACTTTGTCTTGTCACAAAGTAATGGACACTACAGCCACACCGGTTGCTGACAGCACACAGCCGTGCAATCTCCATGGACAAACATTGGCAGTAGAATGGCCTTACTGAAGAGCTCAGTGACGTTCAACGTGGCACCGTCATAGGATGTCACCTTTCCAACAAGTCAGTTGGTCTAGCCGAATCCAATTTGAAGGAGTGTCCACATTCTTTTGTGTGTGTGTGTGTATGTATGTATATATATATATATATATATATATATATATTGTGTGTGTGTTATTTTAATAGCAGGACACTGTAAAGTCCCTTATTCCTCTGAAGAATTAGGCTGTTACGTTTGAGTCCTAAGCAACCTGCATACACTGTTTGAAGTACAGTAGACCAACACGGCTACTGTAGTAGGTCAAAGCTGTGTGCTGGGAAACCTTGGTGGAGCATGGGTGGACTCATGGGTGGACTCATGGGTGGACTGTGGTGAATTTCCTTTTCTTTTTAGGCTTCAGACCAATGCTTCTCGCTTTAAACATATACACTACCAGTCAAAAGTTTGGACACACCTACTCATTCAAGGGTTTTTCTTTATTTGTACTATTATTTACATTCCGGTTACTACATGATTCCATATGTGTTATTTCATAGTTTTGATGTCTTCACTATTATTCTGCAATGTAGAAAATAGTAAAAATATATAAAAACCCTTGAATGAGTAGGTGTCCAAACTTTTGACTGGTAGTGTATATACATTTTTTAATTTCCATGGCTTTTACACCAGATACAACATTTCCACATGCAAAATGTGTCTTTCGAAAATGTAATTTGCGCTTCAAATTATGTTACAAAATGTGTGTTTTTGTCTCACACAAATTATTGTCAAGGGTCCAGTTTTCCCTAAGGCTAAAGTTCATCGTTAAAACCTTCATAGGCGCATCGTTAAATCCCAAAACCATCGTTACTAAAGTTGCACTTGAAAACACTTATTATTTACCGACTGCCTCAGACCACACTGGGTCGTTAGATGCTTTTTTGCCCTTCCGCGTCACTTTATACACACAAGATCGCCGCTAAACCTAGAATCAATATGTTTATTTCTCTCTCTGTGACCGCCGATAACCTCATCGAAGTTCACTTAAATACAAATTTGCCAATGACTTTGCAATTGTTATAAACAAGCAAAGGGTGAAAAGATGCTTCAAATGAGAACAGAAATGACTGCATTAAAAGATAAATACAGTAGGCTAGGCTTGGGCGGATTGTCATACCTTCATACCGACCTTTTGCCGTACCGGGATATTCTGTAATACCGGAACTGAACACATTTTCAAAACCCACTGAACCTTTGTAATCCGAAGGTTAGCAATGCTAATAACTACATATCAAATTCCATAGAGAATGGTAGCTAAAAGCTAAATGCTAAGGAGTGCATTGCGAACGTTTTAGACAGTCTCAGCCCAGGATGCTAAATGCTAAATGCTAAATGCTACTCACAGTTTGCTGCATCCACAAAATAAATATTAGACAGCAAGGTTCTTGATCCAGCAGAGGGGATTCTCTGCTGTTACCTAACCTAGCCACTTAGCGACGTAGCTAACTAGCTACTAAATTAGCAAACCAAATGCACAACTGCAGAGCATTTAGCACATTTTAGACAGTTAACTTAATAGTTACCAACCTCCCGAGTGGCGCAGTGGTCTAAGGCACTGCATCGCAGTGCTAGCTGTGCCACTAGCTGTGCCACTAGAGATCCTGGTTCGAATCCAGGCTCTGTCATAGCCGGCCGCGACCGGGAGACCCATGGGGCGGCGCACAATTGGCCCAGCGTCGTCCAGGGTAGGGGAGGGAATGGCCGGCAGGGGATGTAGCTCAGTTGGTAGAGCATGGTGTTTGCAACGCCAGGGTTGTGGGTTTGATAAAAATAATGTATGCGCTAACTGTAAGTCGCTCTGGATAAGAGCGTCTGCTAAATGACTAAAAAAATAAATAAAAAAAATAGTTATAAGATATCTAGCCGGCAAAGATTTAGTTGTGCATTCCATCCTGTAACTAGATCACCAGGCGCTCTGCACAACAGGGAGTGACTCACAAGGCTCCGGTGTCTCGTCATTGTGCTTGTAAATAAAAAACGGACAAATTATGTGACGTGTTAAATGAAGAAAGTGATCATTAACTCATAACTTATTGCACAAGTTGACTGCAGGTATTTACTTAGAAAGTAGCTACAAATATTCACATTTATAAAAAATTAAATTAAATAAAAAGTTCAAAGAAATTGTTTCAACGGTATTGACAAAGTTGAAAAACCATCCCGTGGCTATTTCCAAATACCCCAGAATACGATGTATAAGATGCCCTACGGTGCCTTCAGAAAGTATTCACACCCCTTCCACATTTGTTGTGTTACAGCCTGAGTTCTAAATTGATTTTAAATTGATATTTTTTCTCACCCATCTACACACATAAAATATAATAATATAATGACAAATAAATATGTAATTTACATTAGTATTCACACCCCTCAGTCAATACTTTGTAGAATCACCTTTGGCAGCGTTTACAGCTGAGAGTCTTTTTGAATAAGTCTCTAAGAGCTTTCCACACCTGGATTGTACAACATTTGCCCATTATTCTTTTCAAAATTCTTAGCTCTGTCAATTTGGTTGTTGATCATTGCTCGACAGCCATTTTCAGGTCTTGCCATAGATTTTCTAGTAGATTTAAGTCAAAACTGGAACTCGGCTACTCAGGAACATTCACTATTTTTTTCTTAGTCAGTGTCTGGTGGAAAGCAGACTGAACCAAGTTGTTCTACAGGATTTTGCCTGTGCTTAGCTCCATTCCATTTCTTTTTTATCCTGAAAAACTCCCCAGTCCTTAACGATTACAAGCATACCCATAACATGATGCAGCCACCATTATGCTTGAAATAATTGAGAGTGGTACTCAGTAATGTGTTGTGTTGGATTTGACCCAAACATAACACTTTGTATTCAGGACAAAAAGTGAATTGCTTTGCCACATTTTTTGCAGTATTACGCGAACAGGATGCATGTTTTGGAATATTTTTTATTTTGTACAGGCTTCCCTTTCCCTCAGTCAATTAGGTCAGTATTATGGAGTAACTACAATGTTGTTGATCCATCCTTAGTTTTCTCCTATCACAGCCAATAAAATACTTACTACTTACTACGCCTATGTAGATATTCCAGTAAAATTCAGCCGTTTCCAGCAACAATAGCCATTTACAACATTAACAATGTCTACACTGTATTTCTGATCAATTTTGATGTTATTTTAATAGCCAAAAAAAATTGCTTTTCTTTCGAAAACAAGGACATTTCTAAGTGACCCCAAACAAATGTATTTTAGAGGTTATTTATTTAAAGTTTGTATAAAACCTGTATAAACTGTATTTATACTTATATTACAATATTTTAGGTTGACTATAATTCCATGACACAATCTCTGATACATTACATTTTAATACGTAAAAGCAGGAAATTCATTCCTATGGTGCCTCTACTGCCATTCATTCCAATTAGACTGGTTTTGGATTTCTCCCTGACCAAGATGGCTGCCATTTTTGGCCCGTTATGAAACTATGCGGGTTTATGAAATAGCCCCTCTAGTAATTTAATAGGATCTCAATGGTTGGTTCTTAATGGACTGAAATGTGTGAAAGCGTTTTTATTTTTTTTATTTTTTATTATACATTTTATAAAAACTGTTGCACAAACAAACTTGTTCAGTCCAAATGGATCCAAGTCTAATTGTCCCCTTATGGACTCTGTAGCCTTCATTTAATTAGACGTCTGGAATTTGAGCTGACGAACCTAATGCTAACTGTACCGTGTAAAGAAATCTGGTGGTTCTCTGTAACGGCCGGACGGATCATGACGAGAGGGGGGGATTGTGTGTACCTCCAAGTTGATTTGTGATTTTTCATCGACTGGTGTCATATTGGCTTAGATATAATAATAATAATAATAATAATAATAATAATAATAATAATATAATAATAATCCGATTCCCTGCTATAGTCTGTATATAGATTATAGTAGCTGAGATGGTTTCACTGTATAAACCTGTTGGCAGGGTTTAGCTCCTCCCCTCCTCCCCCCTCCACATTGTCATAGCAACGGCCTGTTGCATAATCTGCCACACTGGCTGCAATATCTAAGACCTTGTACTCCGTTTCCATGGAAACACTGTCCTCTCTCTCTCTCTCTCTGTCTCTCTCTCTCTCTCTCTCTCTCTCTGTCTCTCTGTCTCTCTCTGTCTCTGTCTGTCTGTGGTATTTCACCCAATAGATATGAGAGTTCTAATTATTTGTGGGTCTGTGTAATCTGAGGGAAATATGTGTCTCTAATATGGTCATACATTTGGCAGGAGGTTAGGAAGTGCAGCTCAGTTTCCTCCTCATTTTGTGGGCAGTGTGCACATAGCCTGTCTTCTCTTGAGAGCCAGGTCTGCCTACGGTGGCCTTTCTCAATAGCAAGGCTATGCTCACTGAGTCTGTACATAGTCAAAGATTTCCTTAAGTTTGGGGTAGTCACAGTGGTCAGATATTCTGCCACTGTGTACTCTCTGTTTAGGGCCAAATAGCATTCTAGTTTGCTCTGTTTTTTTGTTAATTCTTTCCAATGTGTCAAGTAATTCTCTTTTTGTTTTCTCATGATTTGGTTGGGTGCAATTGTGTTGCTGTCCTGGGGCTCTGTGGGGTCTGTTTGTGTTTGTGAACAGAGCCCCAGGACCAGCTTACTTAGGGGACTCTTCTCCAGGTTCATCTCTCTGTAGGTGATGGCTTTGTTATGGAAGGTTTGGGAATCGCTTCCTTTTAAGTGGTTATAGAATTTAACGGCTCTTTTCTGGATTTTGATAATTAGAGGGTATTGGCCTAATTCTGCTCTGCATGCATTATTTGGTGTTTTACGTTGTACACTGAGGATATTTTTGCAAAATTCTGCATGCAGAGTCTCAATTTGGTGTTTGTCCCATTTTTTTGTGAATTCTTGGTTGGCTGCTCTCTCTCTCATCAGCTCTGACTCTAACCCTCTCTCTCTCTCTCTCTCTCTCTCTCCCCAGCTCTGACTCTAACCCTCTCTCTCTCTGTCCCCAGCTCTGACTCTAACCTCCTCTCTCTCTCTCCCAGCTCTGACTCTAACCCTCTCTCTCTCCCCAGCTCTGACTCTAACCCTCTCTCTCTCCCCAGCTCTGACTCTAACCCTCTCTCTCTCTGTCCCCAGCTCTGACTCTAACCCTCTCTCTCTCTGTCCCCAGCTCTGACTCTAACCCTCTCTCTCTCTCCCCAGCTCTGACTCTAACCCTCTCTCTCTCCCCAGCTCTGACTCTAACCCTCTCTCTCTCTCCCCAGCTCTGACTCTAACCCTCTCTCTCTCTGTCCCCAGCTCTGACTCTAACCCTCTCTCTCTCTCTCTCTCCCCAGCTCTGACTCTAACCCTCTCTCTCTCTCCCAGCTCTGACTCTAACCCTCTCTCTCTCTGTCCCCAGCTCTGACTCTAACCCTCTCTCTCTCTCTCTCTCCCCAGCTCTGACTCTAACCCTCTCTCTCTCTCCCCAGCTCTGACTCTAACCCTCTCTCTCTCTCCCCAGCTCTGACTCTAACCCTCTCTCTCTCTGTCCCCAGCTCTGACTCTAACCCTCTCTCTCTCTCTCCCCAGCTCTGACTCTAACCCTCTCTCTCTCTCTCTCTCTCCCCAGCTCTGACTCTAACCCTCTCTCTCTCTCCCCAGCTCTGACTCTAACCCTCTCTCTCTCTCTCCCCAGCTCTGACTCTAACCCTCTCTCTCTCCCCAGCTCTGACTCTAACCCTCTCTCTCTCTCCCAGCTCTGACTCTAACCCTCTCTCTCTCTCCCAGCTCTGACTCTAACCCTCTCTCTCTCTCCCCAGCTCTGACTCTAACCCTCTCTCTCTCTCTCTCCCAGCTCTGACTCTAACCCTCTCTCTCTCTCTCCCAGCTCTGACTCTAACCCTCTCTCTCTCCCCAGCTCTGACTCTAACCCCTCTCTCTCTCTCTCCCCAGCTCTGACTCTAACCCTCTTTCTCTCTCCCCAGCTCTGACTCTAACCCTCTCTCTCTCCAGCTCTGACTCTAACCCTCTCTCTATCCCCAGCTCTGACTCTAACCTCCTCTCTCTCTGTCCCCAGCTCTGACTCTAAACCTCTCTCTCTCTCCCCAGCTCTGACTCTAACCCTCTCTCTCTCTCCCCAGCTCTGACTCTAACCCTCTCTCTCTCTCCCCAGCTCTGACTCTAACCTCCTCTCTCTCTCTCCCCAGCTCTGACTCTAACCTCCTCTCTCTCTCTCCCCAGCTCTGACTCTAACCTCCTCTCTCTCTCTCCCCAGCTCTGACTCTAACCCTCTCTCTCTCTGTCCCCAGCTCTGACTCTAACCCTCTCTCTCTCCCCAGCTCTGACTCTAACCTCCTCTCTCTCTCTCCCCAGCTCTGACTCTAACCTCCTCTCTCTCTCTCCCCAGCTCTGACTCTAACCCTCTCTCTCTCTCTCCCCAGCTCTGACTCTAACCCTCTCTCTCTCCCCAGCTCTGACTCTAACCCTCTCTCTCTCTCCCCAGCTCTGACTCTAACCTCCTCTCTCTCTCTCCCCAGCTCTGACTCTAACCTCCTCTCTCTCTCTCCCCAGCTCTGACTCTAACCTCCTCTCTCTCTCTCCCCAGCTCTGACTCTAACCTCCTCTCTCTCTCTCCCCAGCTCTGACTCTAACCTCCTCTCTCTCTCTCCCCAGCTCTGACTCTAACCTCCTCTCTCTCTCTCCCCAGCTCTGACTCTAACCTCCTCTCTCTCTCTCCCCAGCTCTGACTCTAACCCTCTCTCCCCAGCTCTGACTCTAACCTCCTCTCTCTCTCTCCCCAGCTCTGACTCTAACCTCCTCTCTCTCTCTCCCCAGCTCTGACTCTAACCTCCTCTCTCTCTCTCCCCAGCTCTGACTCTAACCTCCTCTCTCTCTCTCCCCAGCTCTGACTCTAACCCTCTCTCTCTCTCTCTCTCTCCCCAGCTCTGACTCTAACCTCCTCTCTCTCTCTCCCCAGCTCTGACTCTAACCCTCTCTCTCTCTCCCCAGCTCTGACTCTAACCCTCTCTCTCTCCCCAGCTCTGACTCTAACCTCCTCTCTCTCTCTCCCCAGCTCTGACTCTAACCCTCTCTCTCTCCCCAGCTCTGACTCTAACCTCCTCTCTCTCTCTCCCCAGCTCTGACTCTAACCCTCTCTCTCCCCAGCTCTGACTCTAACCTCTCTCTCTGTCCAGCTCTGACTCTAACCTCTCTCTCTCTCCCCAGCTCTGCATATTGCCGTGACAACAAGGTCCGCGTGGCGATAAAGAAGATCAGTCCGTTTGAGCACCAGACGTACTGCCAGAGGACTCTGAGAGAGATTAAGATCCTGCTGCGCTTTAAACATGAGAACATCATCAGCATCAACGACATCATCCGTATGCCCTCCATTGACCAGATGAAGGACGTGTATCCTTTACAGCGCTGCAGGAAAGTTGTCCTGATGTTATTTGTACCGCATGTTCATCAGAATAGTCTTAACTTTGTCAGGGTCCCACACTGTACATTCTGTCAGACGTTAGTCACACTTTCATTACGCATCGTCTGGATTTATCTTGTGGTTGTTGTGGTTCTCTCCCCCATGCCACCAACACAGCAGCAGTGCAGTCTGATTAACACCCCCAGTCTAGTATGTTCCTTAACCCTCTGTTATCCAGCTACATAGTGCAGGACTTGATGGAAACAGACCTGTACAAGCTCCTGAAGACGCAGCACCTGAGCAATGATCACATCTGTTACTTCCTGTACCAGATCCTGAGAGGCCTGAAGTACATCCACTCAGCTAACGTTCTGCACCGCGACCTCAAGCCCTCCAACCTGCTGCTCAATACCACCTGTGATCTAAAGGTACAGAACCCTGACCGCTAATCCCTGCCCCTCAACCCCTAACATACTACCCTCCTCTCCTCCCTCCTCCTCTCTCCTCCTCTCTCCTCTACCCTCCTCTCCTCCTCTCTCCTCTCCTGTTCTCGCTACCCTCCTCCCTCCTCTCCTCCTCTCTCCTCACCTCCTCTCTCTTCTCCTCCTCTCTCCTCTCTCCTCTCTCCTCTCCTCTACCCTCTCCTCTCTCTTCTCCTCCTCTCTCCTCTCTCCTCCTCTCTCCTCTCTCCTCTTTCCTCTCCTCCTCTTCTCCTCTCCTCTCCTCCTCTCCTCCTCTCCTCCTCTCTCCTCTCTCCTCTCTCCTCCTCTCCTCCTCTCCTCCTCTTCTCCTCTTCTCCTTCTCTCTCCTCTCTCCTCTCTCCTCTCCTCCTCTCTCCACTCTCCTCTCCCCTCTCCCCTCTCTCCTCTCTTCCTCCTCTCTCCTCTCCTCTCCTCCTCTCTCCTCTCTCCTCCTCTCTCCTCTCCTCTCCTCTACCCCTCTCACCTCCTCTCCTCTACCCCTCTCACCTCCTCTCCTCTCCTCTCCTCCCTCCTCTCTCCTCTACCCTCCTTTCTAAACTCCTCCCCCTTCCCCTCCTTAGATCTGTGACTTTGGTCTTGCGCGTGTGGCTGACCCGGACCACGATCACACAGGTTTCCTGACGGAGTATGTTGCAACTCGTTGGTATCGTGCGCCTGAGATCATGCTCAACTCAAAGGTGAAGTGCATCAGCTTAATACATCACTACACTATAACAACCCATATTAGTCTACAATACACCACTACACTATAACAACCCATATTAGTCTACAATACACCACTACACTATAACAACCCATATTAGTCTACAATACACCACTACACTATAACAACCCATATTAGTCTACAATACACCACTACACTATAACAACCCATATTAGTCTACAATACATCACACCACTATAACAACCCATATTCGTCTACAATACACCACTACACTATAACAACCCATATTAGTCTACAATACATCACACCACTATAACAACCCATATTAGTCTACAATACACCACTACACTATAACAACCCATATTAGTCTACAATACACCACTACACTATAACAACCCATATTGGTCTACAATACACCACTACACTATAACAACCCATATTAGTCTACAATACACCACTACACTATAACAACCCATATTAGTCTACAATACACCACTACACTATAACAACCCATATTAGTCTACAATACACCACTACACTATAACAACCCATATTAGTCTACAATACACCACTACACTATAACAACCCATATTAGTCTACAATACACCACTACACTATAACAACCCATATTAGTCTACAATACACCACACCACTACACTATAACAACCCATATTAGTCTACAATACACCACTACACTATAACAACCCATATTAGTCTACAATACACCACTACACTATAACAACCCATATTAGTCTACAATACACCACTACACTATAACAACCCATATTAGTCTACAATACACCACTACACTATAACAACCCATATTAGTCTACAATACACCACTACACTATAACAACCCATATTAGTCTACAATACACCACTACACTATAACAACCCATATTAGTCTACAATACACCACTACACTATAACAACCCATACTAGTCTACAATACACCACTACACTATAACAACCCATATTAGTCTACAATACACCACACCACTACACTATAACAACCCATGTTAGTCTACAATACACCACTACACTATAACAACCCATATTAGTCTACAATACACCACTACACTATAACAACCCATATTAGTCTACAATACACCACACCACTACACTATAACAACCCATATTAGTCTACAATACACCACTACACTATAACAACCCATATTAGTCTACAATACACCACTACACTATAACAACCCATATTAGTCTACAATACACCACTACACTATAACAACCCATATTAGTCTACAATACACCACTACACTATAACAACCCATATTAGTCTACATCACATCACTACACTATAACAACCCATATTAGTCTACAATACATCACACCACTATAACAACCCATATTAGTCTACAATACAGCACTACACTATAACAACCCATATTAGTCTATAATACACCACTACACTATAACAACCCATATTAGTCTACAATACACCACTACACTATAACAACCCATATTAGTCTACAATACACCACTACACTATAACAACCCATATTAGTCTACAATACACCACACCACTACACTATAACAACCCATATTAGTCTACAATATACCACTACACTATAACAACCCATATTAGTCTACAATACACCACTACACTATAACAACCCATATTAGTCTACAATACACCACTACACTATAACAACCCATATTGGTCTACAATACACCACTACACTATAACAACCCATATTAGTCTACAATACACCACTACACTATAACAACCCATATTAGTCTACAATACACCACTACACTATAACAACCCATATTAGTCTACAATACACCACTACACTATAACAACCCATATTAGTCTACAATACACCACTACACTATAACAACCCATATTAGTCTACAATACATCACACCACTATAACAACCCATATTAGTCTACAATACACCACACCACTACACTATAACAACCCATATTAGTCTACAATACACCACTACACTATAACAACCCATATTAGTCTACAATACACCACTACACTATAACAACCCATATTAGTCTACAATACATCACACCACTATAACAACCCATATTAGTCTACAATACACCACACCACTACACTATAACAACCCATATTAGTCTACAATACACCACTACACTATAACAACCCATATTAGTCTACAATACACCACTACACTATAACAACCCATATTAGTCTACAATACACCACTACACTATAACAACCCATATTAGTCTACAATACACCACTACACTATAACAACCCATATTAGTCTACAATACACCACTACACTATAACAACCCATATTGGTCTACAATACACCACTACACTATAACAACCCATATTAGTCTACAATACACCACTACACTATAACAACCCATATTAGTCTACAATACACCACTACACTATAACAACCCAATATTATATGTCAACTCTTTTCCATTGCACAGTGTTTTTCTAAGTTCTTCTAATGAATGTCTGGTAAACACAGCAGATTGTAAGTAATGGGGTAAAAGCTATCACCCGTTTTGTGGTGTCTCTGGTGTGAGATCAAACATCTCTGTCTGGTAATGTACATGACTCAGGCCTGTTGTGAGATCAAACCTCTTATTTTCCACCATAATTTGCAAATAAATTCATAAAAAATCCTACAATGTGATTTTCTGGATTTATTTCTTCAAACCAAGCTGCTTACCTATTGCAGATTCAGTCTTCCCAGCCTGGTGCAGGTCTACAATTTTGTTTCTGGTGTCCTTTGACAGCTCTTTGGTCTTGGCCATAGTGGAGTTTGGAGTGTGACTGTTTGAGGTTGTGGACAGGTGTCTTTTATACTGATAACAAGTTCAAACAGGTGCCATTAATATAGGTAACGAGTGGAGGACAGAGGAGCCTCTTAAAGAAGAAGTTACAGGTCTTTGAGAGCCAGAAATCTTGCTTGTTTGTAGGTGACCAAATACTTATTTTCCACCATAATTTGCAAATAAATTCATTAAAAATCCTACAATGTGATTTTCTGGATTTTCTTTCCTCAATTTGTCTGTCATAGTTGACGTGTACCTATGATGAAAATTACAGGCCTCTCTCATCTTTTTAAGTGGGAGAACTTGCACAATTGGTGGCTGACTAAATACTTTTTTTCCCCCACTGTATCTGCTGTATTAATACTAGAGGTTCCTACAGCCAGGGGATACAGTGAGGGAAAAAAAGTATTTAGTCAGCCACCAATTGTGCAAGTTCTCCCACTTAAAAAGATGAGAGAGGCCTGTAATTTTCATCATAGGTACACGTCAACTATGACAGACAAAATGAGAAAAATGGTGGAAAATAAGTATTTGGTCAATAACAAAAGTTTCTCAATACTTTGTTATATACCCTTTGTTGGCAATGACACAGGTCAAACGTTTTCTGTAAGTCTTCACAAGGTTTTCACACACTGTTGCTGGTATTTTGGCCCATTCCTCCATGCAGATCTCCTCTAGAGCAGTGATGTTTTGGAGCTGTCGCTGGGCAACACAGACTTTCAACTCCCTCCAAAGATTTTCTATGGGGTTGAGATCTGGAGACTGGCTAGGCCACTCCAGGACCTTGAAATGCTTCTTACGAAGCCACTCCTTCGTTGCCCGGGCGGTGTGTTTGGGATCATTGTCATGCTGAAAGACCCATCCACGTTTCATCTTCAATGCCCTTGCTGATGGAAGGAGGTTTTCACTCAAAATCTCACGATACATGGCCCCATTCATTCTTTCCTTTACACGGATCAGTCGTCCTAGTCCCTTTGCAGAAAAACAGCCCCAAAGCATGATGTTTCCACCCCATGCTTCACAGTAGGTATGGTGTTCTTTGGATGCAACTCAGCATTCTTTGTCCTCCAAACACGACGAGTTGAGTTTTTACCAAAAAGTTCTATTTTGGTTTCATCTGACCATATGACATTCTCCCAATCCTCTTCTGGATCATCCAAATGCACTCTAGCAAACTTCAGACGGGCCTGGACATGTACTGGCTTAAGCAGGGGGACACGTCTGGCACTGCAGGATTTGAGTCCCTGGCGGCGTAGTGTGTTACTGATGGTAGGCTTTGTTACTTTGGTCCCAGCTCTCTGCAGGTCATTCACTAGGTCCCCCCATGTGGTTCTGGGATTTTTGCTCACCGTTCTTGTGATCATTTTGACCCCACGGGGTGAGATCTTGCGTGGAACCCCAGATCGAGGGAGATTATCAGTGGTCTTGTATGTCTTCCATTTCCTAATAATTGCTCCCACAGTTTATTTCTTCAAACCAAGCTGCTTACCTATTGCAGATTCAGTCTTCCCAGCCTGGTGCAGGTCTACAATTTTGTTTCTGGTGTCCTTTGACAGCTCTTTGGTCTTGGCCATAGTGGAGTTTGGAGTGTGACTGTTTGAGGTTGTGGACAGGTGTCTTTTATACTGATAACAAGTTCAAACAGGTGCCATTAATATAGGTAACGAGTGGAGGACAGAGGAGCCTCTTAAAGAAGAAGTTACAGGTCTTTGAGAGCCAGAAATCTTGCTTGTTTGTAGGTGACCAAATACTTATTTTCCACCATAATTTGCAAATAAATTCATTAAAAATCCTACAATGTGATTTTCTGGATTTTCTTTCCTCAATTTGTCTGTCATAGTTGACGTGTATCTATGATGAAAATTACAGGCCTCTCTCATCTTTTTAAGTGGGAGAACTTGCACAATTGGTGGCTGACTAAATACTTTTTCCCCACTGTATGTATCTGGTGTATTAATACTAGAGCTTCCTACAGCCAGGGGATATATACAGTGAGGGAAAAAAGTATTTGATCCCCTGTTGATTTTGTACGTTTGCCCACTGACAAAGACATGATCAGTCTATAATTTTATGGTAGGTTTATTTGAACAGTGAGAGACAGAATAACAACACAAAAATCCAGAAAAACGCATGTCAAAAATGTTATAAATTGATTTGCATTTTAATGAGGGAAATAAGTATTTGACCCCTCTGCAAAACATGACTCAGTACTTGGTGGCAAAACCCTTGTTGGCAATCACAGAGGTCAGACGTTTCTTGTAGTTGGCC
>NC_140001.1:1145289-1230204 GCF_964263955.1 Coregonus lavaretus
ATTTGGTAGCATTGCCTTTAAATTGTTTAACTTGGGTCAAACGTTTCAGGTAGCCTTCCACAAGCTTCCCACAATAAGTTGGGTGAATTTTGGCCCAATCCTCCTGACAGAGCTGGTGTAACTGAGTCAGGTTTGTAGGCCTCCTTGCTCACACACGCTTTTTCAGTTCTGCCCACACATTTTCTATAGGATTGAGGTCAGGGCTTTGTGATGGCCACTCCAATACCTTGACTTTGTTGTCCTTAAGCCATTTTGCCACAACTTTGGAAGTATGCTTGGGGTCATTGTCCATTTGGAAGACCCATTTGCGATCAAGCTTTAACTTCCTGACTGATGTCTTGAGATGTTGCTTCAAAATATCCACAGAAAGCGTCTCCTTCCTGAGCGGTATGACGGCTGCGTGGTCCCATGGTGTTCATACTTGCATACTATTGTTTGTACAGATGAACGTGGTACCTTCAGGTGTTTGGAAATTGCTCCCAATTAGCCTATCAGAAGCTTCTAATGCCATGACATCATTTTCTGGAATTTTCCAAGCTGTTTAAAGGCACAGTCAATTTAGTGTATGTAAACTTCTGACCCACTGGAATTATGATACAGTGAATTATAAGTGAAATAATCTGTCTGTAAACAATTGGTCGAAAAATTACGTGTCATGAACAAAGTAGATGTCCTAACCGACTTGCCAAAAACTATAGTTTAACAAGAAATGTGTGGAGTGGTTGAAAAACGAGTTTTAATGACTCCAACCTAAGTGTATGTAAACTTCTGATTTCAACTGTATGTTAACATTGCCAAAGCAAGTGAAATAGATAATAAACAAAAGTGAAATAAACAATACTTTTTTACAGTAAACATTACGCACACAAAAGTTCCCAAAAAATAAAGACATTTCAAATGTCATATTATGTATATATACAGTGTTGTAACGATGTGCAAATATGGGTTGTACAGTGGGGGAAAAAAGTATTTAGTCAGCCACCAATTATGCAAGTTTTCCCACTTAAAAAGATGAGAGAGGCCTGTAATTTTCATCATAGGTACACGTCAACTATGACAGACAAAATGAGGAAAAAAATACAGAAAATCACATTTTTAATGAATTTATTTGCAAATTATGGTGGAAAATAAGTATTTGGTGACCTACAAACAAGCAAGATTTCTGGCTCTCACAGACCTGTAACTTCTTCTTTAAGAGGCTCCTCTGTCCTCCACTCGTTACCTGTATTAATGGCACCTGTTTGAACTTGTTATCAGTATAAAAGACACCTGTTCACAACCTCAAACAGTCACACTCCAAACTCCACTATGGCCAAGACCAAAGAGCTGTCAAAGGACACCAGAAACAAAATTGTAGACCTGCACCAGGCTGGGAAGACTGAATCTGCAATAGGTAAGCAGCTTGGTTTGAAGAAATCAACTGTGGGAGCAATTATTAGGAAATGGAAGACATACAAGACCACTGATAATCTCCCTCGATCTGGGGCTCCACGCAAGATCTCACCCCGTGGGGTCAAAATGATCACAAGAACGGTGAGCAAAAATCCCAGAACCACACGGGGGGACCTAGTGAATGACCTGCAGAGAGCTGGGACCAAAGTAACACAGCCTACCATCAGTAACACACTACGCCGCCAGGGACTCAAATCCTGCAGTGCCAGACGTGTCCCCCTGCTTAAGCCAGTACATGTCCAGGCCCGTCTGAAGTTTGCTAGAGTGCATTTGGATGATCCAGAAGAGGATTGGGAGAATGTCATATGGTCAGATGAAACCAAAATAGAACTTTTTGGTAAAAACTAAACTCGTCGTGTTTGGAGGACAAAGAGTGCTGAGTTGCATCCAAAGAACACCATACCTACTGTGAAGCATGGGGGTGGAAACATCATGCTTTGGGGCTGTTTTTCTGCAAAGGGACCAGGACAACTGATCCGTGTAAAGGAAAGAATGAATGGGGCCATGTATCGTGAGATTTTGAGTGAAAACCTCCTTCCATCAGCAAGGGCATTGAAGATGAAACGTGGATGGGTCTTTCAGCATGACAATGATCCCAAACACACCGCCCGGGCAACGAAGGAGTGGCTTCGTAAGAAGCATTTCAAGGTCCTGGAGTGGCCTAGCCAGTCTCCAGATCTCAACCCCATAGAAAATCTTTGGAGGGAGTTGAAAGTCCAGCGACAGCCCCAAAACATCACTGCTCTAGAGGAGATCTGCATGGAGGAATGGGCCAAAATACCAGCAACAGTGTGTGAAAACCTTGTGAAGACTTACAGAAAACGTTTGACCTGTGTCATTGCCAACAAAGGGTATATAACAAAGTATTGAGAAACTTTTGTTATTGACCAAATACTTATTTTCCACCATAATTTGCAAATAAATTCAAAAAAAAATCCTCATTTTGTCTGTCATAGTTGACGTGTACCTATGATGAAAATTACAGGCCTCTCTCATCTTTTTAAGTGGGAGAACTTGCACAATTGGTGGCTGACTAAATACTTTTTTCCCCCACTGTATTTAAAATGGTGTTTGTTCTTCACTGGTTGCCCTTTTCTTGTGGCAACAGGTCACAAATCTTGCTGCTGTGATGGCACACTGTGGTTTTTCACCCAGTAGATAAGGGAGTTTATCAAAATTGGGTTTGTTTTCAAATTCTTTGTGGATCGCTGTAATCTGAGGGAAATATGTGTCTCTAACATGGTCATACATTTGGCAGGAGGTTAGGAAGTGCAGCTCAGTTTCCACCTCATTTTGTGGGCAGTGTGCACATAGCCTGTCTTCTCTTGAGAGCCAGGTCTTTCTACGGCGGCCTTTCTCAATAGCAAGGCCATGCTCACTGAGTCTGTACATACTCTCTCTCTCTGTTAGCCTGTAGTATAGACTCTAACCCAAACCTCCTGTGTCTGTGTCTCTCTCTCTCAGTTCAATTTAAGGGCTTTATTGGCATGGGAAACATATGTTTACATTGCCAAAGCAAGTGAAATAGATGTAGCTCAATTGGTAGAGCACGGCGCTTGTAACGCCAAGGTAGTGGGTTCGATCCCCGGGACCACCCATACACAAAAATTTATGCACGCATGACTGTAAGTCGCTTTGGATAAAAAGCGTCTGCTAAATGGCATATTTATTTATTTATATTTACTAACGCTAACCTTCTAGCTCTCTCTGTTAGCCTGTAGCAGAGACTCTAACCTCCTGTCTCTCTCTCTCTTAGCCTGTAGCAGAGACTCTAACCTCCTGTCTCTCTCTCTCTCTTAGCCTGTAGCAGAGACTCTAACCTCCTGTCTCTCTCTCTCTTAGCCTGTAGCAGAGACTCTAACCTCCTGTCTCTCTCTCTCTCTTAGCCTGTAGCAGAGACTCTAACCTCCTGTCTCTCTCTCTGTTAGCCTGTAGCAGAGACTCTAACCTCCTGTCTCTCTCTCTGTTAGCCTGTAGCAGAGACTCTAACCTCCTGTCTCTCTCTGTTAGCCTGTAGCAGAGACTCTAACCTCCTGTCTCTCTCTCTCTCTTAGCCTGTAGCAGAGACTAACCTCCTGTCTCTCTCTCTCTTAGCCTGTAGCAGAGACTCTAACCTCCTGTCTCTCTCTGTTAGCCTGTAGCAGAGACTCTAACCTCCTGTCTCTCTCTGTTAGCCTGTAGCAGAGACTCTAACCTCCTGTCTCTCTCTGTTAGCATGTAGCAGAGACTCTAACCTCCTGTCTCTCTCTGTTAGCATGTAGCAGAGACTCTAACCTCCTGTCTCTCTCTGTTAGCCTGTAGCAGAGACTCTAACCTCCTGTCTCTCTCTCTCTCTTAGCCTGTAGCAGAGACTCTAACCTCCTGGCTCTCTCTCTCTCTTAGCCTGTAGCAGAGACTCTAACCTCCTGTCTCTCTCTCTCTGTTAGCCTGTAGCAGAGACTCTAACCTCCTGTCTCTCTCTCTCTCTTAGCCTGTAGCAGAGACTCTAACCTCCTGTCTCTCTCTCTCTCTTAGCCTGTAGCAGAGACTCTAACCTCCTGTCTCTCTCTCTCTCTTAGCCTGTAGCAGAGACTAACCTCCTGTCTCTCTCTCTCTTAGCCTGTAGCAGAGACTCTAACCTCCTGTCTCTCTCTGTTAGCCTGTAGCAGAGACTCTAACCTCCTGTCTCTCTCTGTTAGCCTGTAGCAGAGACTCTAACCTCCTGTCTCTCTCTGTTAGCATGTAGCAGAGACTCTAACCTCCTGTCTCTCTCTGTTAGCCTGTAGCAGAGACTCTAACCTCCTGTCTCTCTCTCTCTCTTAGCCTGTAGCAGAGACTCTAACCTCCTGGCTCTCTCTGTTAGCATGTAGCAGAGACTCTAACCTCCTGTCTCTCTCTGTTAGCCTGTAGCAGAGACTCTAACCTCCTGTCTCTCTCTCTGTTAGCCTGTAGCAGAGACTCTAACCTCCTGTCTCTCTCTCTTAGCCTGTAGCAGAGACTCTAACCTCCTGTCTCTCTCTCTGTTAGCCTGTAGCAGAGACTCTAACCTCCTGTCTCTCTCTCTCTCTCTCTCTTAGCCTGTAGCAGAGGCTCCCTTCAAGTTTGACATGGAGCTGGATGATCTACCCAAAGAGACCCTGAAGGAGCTGATCTTTGAAGAGACGGCACGCTTCAACACAGTCTGCAGGTCCTAACCTATAGAATCAGGTACACACAGCACATGGGTAAACTACTTTTGAGCCCTATGAGGTTCTGGCCCAAAATGGTGAATAATAAGGGGCCATTTTGTAGAAGGTGCTCTGGATAGGTTTCTGATTGTGGAGCTCTTTCTCTCTTTAACAGCGCTCTCTTTAACAGCTCTCTCTCTCTCTTTAACAGCTATGTCTCTCTCTCTCTCTTAACAGCTATCTCTCTCTTTAACAGCTATGTCTCTCTCTCTCTCTTTAACAGCTCTCTCTCTCTCTCTCTCTCTAGCAGCTCTCTCTCTCTTTAGCAGCTCTCTCTCTTTAGCAGCTCTCTCTTTAACAGCTCTCTCTCTCTCTTTAACAGCTCTCTTTCTAACAGCTCTCTCTCTCTCTTTAACAGCGCTCTCTCTAACAGCTCTCTCTCTTTCTCTCTCTAACAGCTCTCTCTCTCTTTAACAGCTCTCTCTCTCTTTAACAGCTCTCTCTCTCTCTTTAACAGCTCTCTCTCTCTCTTTAACAGCTCTCTCTCTCTCTTTAACAGCTATGTCTCTCTCTTAACAGCTATCTCTCTTTAACAGCTATGTCTCTCTCTCTCTCTCTCTCTCTAACAGCTCTCGCTCTCTCTCTCTCTCTTTAACAGCTCTCTCTCTATCTAGCAGCTCTCTCTCTTTAACAGCTCTCTCTCTCTTTAACAGCTCTTTCTTTAACAGCTCTCTCTCTTTAACAGCTCGCTTTCTTTAACAGCTCTCTCTCTCTTTAACAGCTCGCTTTCTTTAACAGCTCTCTCTCTTAACAGCTCGCTTTCTTTAACAGCTCTCTCTCTCTTTAACAGCTCTCTCTCTCTAACAGCTCTCTCTCTCTCTATAACAGCTCTCTCTCTTTAACAGTTATGTCTCTCTCTCTCTCTTTAACAGCTCTCTCTCTCTTTATCAGCTCTCGCTCTCTTTAACAGCTCTCTCTTTTTAACAGCTCTCTCTCTTTAACAGCTCTCTCTCTCTTTAACAGCTCTCTCTCTCTTTAACAGCTCTGTCTCTCTTTAACAGCTCTCTCTCGCTCTTTAATAGCTCTCTCTCTCTCTTTAACAGCTCTCTCTCTTTAACAGCTCTCTCTCTTTAACAGCTCTCTCTCTTTAACAGCTCTCTCTCTCTTTAACAACTCTCTCTCTTTAACAGCTATGTCTCTCTCTTTAACAGCTCTCGCTCTCTCTCTCTCTATAACAGCTCTCTCTCTTTAACAGTTATGTCTCTCTCTCTCTTTAACAGCTCTCTCTCTTTATCAGCTCTCGCTCTCTCTTTAACAGCTCTCTCTCTTTAACAGCTCTCTCTCTTTAACAGCTCTCTCTCTTTAACAACTCTCTCTCTCTTTAACAGCTCTGTCTCTCTTTAACAGCTCTCTCTCTCTCTTTAACAGCTCTCTCTCTCTCTTTAACAGCTCTCTCTCTTAACAGCTCTCTCTCTAGCAGCTCGCTCTCTTTAACAGCTCTCTCTCTCTTTAACAGCTCTGTCTCTCTTTAACAGCTCTCTCTCTCTCTTTAACAGCTCTCTCTCTCTCTTTAACAGCTCTCTCTCTTTAACAGCTCTCTCTCTCGCTCTCTTTAACAGCTATCTCTCTCTTTAACAGCTATCTCTCTTTAACAGCTATGTCTCTCTCTCTCTCTTTAACAGCTCTCACTCTCTCTCTCTCTTTAACAGCTCTCTCTCTTTAACAGCTATGTCTCTCTCTCTCAACAGCTATCTCTCTTTAACAGCTATGTCTCTCTCTCTCTCTTTAACAGCTCTCGCTCTCTCTCTCTCTTTAACAGCTCTCTCTTTAACAGCTATGTCTCTCTCTTAACAGCTATCTCTCTTTAACAGCTATGTCTCTCTCTCTCTCTTTAACAGCTCTCGCTCTCTCTCTCTCTTTAACAGCTCTCTCTATCTAGCAGCTCTCTCTTTAACAGCTCTCTCTCTCTTTAACAGCTCGCTCTCTTTAACAGCTCGCTCTCTTTAACAGCTCTCTCTTTAACAGCTCTCTCTTTAACAGCTCTCTCGCTCTCTTTAACAGCTCTCTCTAACAGCTCTCTCTCTCTCTTTAACAGCTCTCTCTTTAACAGCTCTCTCTCTCTTAACAGCTATCTCTCTTAACAGCTATGTCTCTCTCTCTCTCTTTAACAGCTCTCGCTCTCTCTCTCTCTTTAACAGCTATGTCTCTCTCTCTTAACAGTTATGTCTCTCTCGCTCTCTTTAACAGCTCTCGCTCTCTTTAACAGCTCTCGCTCTCTTTAACAGCTCTCGCTCTCTTTAACAGCTCTCGCTCTCTAACAGCTCTCGCTCTCTCTCTTTAACAGCTCTCGCTCTCTCTCTTTAACAGCTCTCGCTCTCTCTCTTTAACAGCTCTCGCTCTCTCTCTTTAACAGCTCTCGCTCTCTCTCTTTAACAGCTCTCGCTCTCTCTCTTTAACAGCTCTCGCTCTCTCTTTAACAGCTCTCGCTCTCTCTTTAACAGCTCTCGCTCTCTCTTTAACAGCTCTCTCTTTAACAGCTCTCGCTCTCTCTTTAACAGCTCTCGCTCTCTTTAACAGCTCTCTCTCTTTAACAGCTCTCTCTCTCTTTAACAGCTCTCTCTCTCGCTCTCTTTAACAGCTCTCTCTCTCTTTACCAGCTCTCTCTAACAGCTATCTCTCTCTCTCACAGCTCTCTCTCTCGCTCTCTTTAACAGCTTTCTCTCTCTTTAACAGCTCTCTCTCTTTACCAGCTCTCTCTAACAGCTATCTCTCTCTCTCTTAACAGCTCTCTCGCTCTCTCTCTCACAGCTCTCTCTCTCTCTTAACAGCTCTCTCTCTCTAACAGCTCTCTCTCTTTAACAGCTCTCTCTCTTTAACAGCTCTCTCTCTTTAACAGCTCTCTCTCTTTAACAGCTCTCTCTTTCTTTAACAGCTCTCGCTCTCTCTTTAACAGCGCTCGCTCTTTAACAGCTCTCTCTCGCTCTCTTTCTCTCTTTAACAGCTCTCGCTCTCTCTTTAACAGCTCTCTCTCTTTAACAGCTATGTCTCTCTCTCTCTCTTTAACAGCTCTCGCTCTCTTTCTCTCTTTAACAGCTCTCTCTCTCTTTAACAGCTCTCTCTCTTTAACAGCTCTCTCTCTCTCTCTCTCTCTTTAACAGCTCTCTCTCTTTAACAGCTCTCTCTCTCTAGCAGCTCTCTCTCTCTCTTTAACAGCTATGTCTCTCTCTCTCTAACAGCTCTCGCTCTCTCTCTCTCTTTAACAGCTCTCTCTCTTTAACAGCTCTCTCTCTCTAGCAGCTCTCTCTCTCTCTTTAACAGCTCTCTCTCTTTAACAGCTCTTTCTTTAACAGCTCGCTTTCTTTAACAGCTCTCGCTCTCTCTTTAACAGCTCTCGCTCTCTCTTTAACAGCTCTCTCTCTTTAACAGCTATGTCTCTCTCTTAACAGCTATCTCTCTTTAACAGCTATGTCTCTCTCTCTCTCTCTAACAGCTCTCGCTCTCTCTCTCTCTCTTTAACAGCTCTCTCTCTATCTAGCAGCTCTCTCTTTAACAGCTCTCTCTCTTTAACAGCTCTCTCTCTCTCTTTAACAGCTCTCTCTCTCTTTAACAGCTCTCTCTCTTTAACAGCTCTTTCTTTAACAGCTCGCTTTCTTTAACAGCTCTCTCTCTCTCTTTAACAGCTCTCTCTCTCTTTAACAGCTCTCTCTCTCTCTCTTTAACAGCTCTCTCTCTCTCTCTTTAACAGCTCTCGCTCTCTCTTTAACAGCTCTCGCTCTCTCTTTAACAGCTCTCTCTCTCTTTAACAGCTCTCTCTTTAACAGCTCTCTCTCTTTAACAGCTCTCTCTAACAGCTCTCTCTCTTTCCGCAGATAAAACTCTGGACTCTCCTCCTCTCCTCGTTGTGTGCTGTGGTTCCTCCTGTCTTCAGCAACGCCTGTATACTCCCCCCCCCCCCCCCCCCCTGCCCCCCCCCGCCTTCCTCAGTCAGACCACCATGCTCAGGAACGGTGTCAGGAATCAACCCCTTTCTCCACTGCTTTCTGCTCTATCCTCTATCCCCCCCCCTGCCCCTCTCTCCCTACGGGGTGAGGGGGGGTCACATGTTGGCTTATCGTTGAGATCTTTCTTCTCTCTCCCTACGGGGTGAGGGGGGGTCACATGTTGGCTTATCGTTGAGGAGATCTTTCTTCTCTCTCCCTACGGAGTGAGGGGGGGGTCACATGTTGGCTTATCGTTGAGGAGATCTTTCTGCTTTCTCCCTACGGGGTAAGGTGGGGGTCACATGTTGGCTTATCGTTGAGGAGATCTTTCTGCTTTCTCCCTACGGGGTAAGGGGGGGGTCACATGTTGGCTTATCGTTGAGGAGATATTTCTGCTCTCTCCCTACGGGGTGAGGGGACTATTAGAAACGAGTGCACTATATAGTTAATAGGATGCCATTGGGGCTCTCACTCTGGCTCTCACTCTGGCTCTCACTCTGACTCTCACTCTGGCTCTCACTCTGGCTCTCACTCTGGCTCTCACTCTGACTCTCACTCTGGCTCTGGCTCACTCTGGCTCTCACTCTGGCTCTCACTCTGACTCTCACTCTGGCTCTCACTCTGACTCTCACTCTGACTCTCACTCTGGCTCTCACTCTCACTGGCTCTCACTCACTCTGACTCTCACTCTGGCTCTCACTCTGGCTCTCACTCTGGCTCTCACTCTGACTCTCACTCTGACTCTCACTCTGGCTCTCACTCTGGCTCTCACTCTGACTCTCACTCTGGCTCTGGCTCTCACTCTGACTCTCACTCTGGCTCTCACTCTGGCTCTCACTCTGGCTCTCACTCTGGCTCTCACTCTGACTCTCACTCTGGCTCTCACTCTGGCTCTCACTCTCACTGGCTCTCACTCACTCTGGCTCTCACTCTGACTCTCACTCTGGCTCTCACTCTGGCTCTCACTCTGGCTCTCACTCTGGCTCTCACTCTGGCTCTCACTCTGGCTCTCACTCTGACTCTCACTCTGGCTCTCACTCTGGCTCACTCTGGCTCTCACTCTGGCTCTCACTCTGGCTCTCACTCTGGCTCTCACTCTGGCTCTCACTCTGGCTCTCACTCTGCTCTCACTCTGGCTCTGGCTCTCACTCTGGCTCTCACTCTGGCTCTCACTCTGGCTGTCACTCTGGCTCTCACTCTGGCTCTGGCTCTCACTCTGGCTCTCACTCTGGCTCTCACTCTGGCTGTCACTCTGGCTCTCACTCTGGCTCTGGCTCTCACTCTGGCTCTCACTCTGGCTCTCACTCTGGCTGTCACTCTGGCTCTCACTCTGGCTCTGGCTCTCACTCTGGCTCTCACTCTGGCTCTCACTCTGGCTGTCACTCTGGCTCTCACTCTGGCTCTGGCTCTCACTCTGGCTCTCACTCTGGCTCTCACTCTGGCTCTCACTCTGGCTCTCACTCTGGCTCTCACTCACTCTGGCTCTCACTCTGGCTCTCACTCTGGCTCTCACTCTGGCTCTCACTCTGGCTCTCACTCTGACTCTGGCGACTCCTGTTCAAATCATTATTATTATAATTCCTGCTCAGCGCAGCATCGGTAGATGGTTGTCTGTTTGTTTTTTGCCAAATTATCTTTGTAGCTCTTCTTTTTATTTTCTAGCTATCTGAAGCCGAGCTATGATCAGGGAAATCATAGGGGATGTCACTCTACCAAGAAAGACCCCGTATTGATGAGATCAACTTATTTATGCAATGACATAATACTCTGTGTCTGGACAGACAGACACAGGGACAGGTTGTTGACATAATACTCTCAGTATTTAGACAGATAATCTCAGTATCTGGACACAAGCCTGGTAGAGAGATGATTCTGAAAGTAACGCACGCGTTGTTTGACAAAGTAACTGTAATAATATTAATAATATTTCCCAATTTGAAGAAGTAACGCTTGACTTTACTCCGTTACTCATAAAAGTAATCTGATTACGTAACGCATTACTTACGTAACACTGGTTAGGAATCTTCCCTGCCTCCCAGATAGAACAAGTAGGTCCTCCTCTTCCTCCAAGGAACCTTTTGGTGAATTAAATTCTACATCCAGAGGAATAGCAGACAGACAGTATCAAACTGACCTGTTCAAGCAGCGTTTCCACAGTGGTGACAAAACGAGCTTAAAGCTACTGTTGTGAAATGATGACCAGTGATTAGGGACATTTAATTAGTGGATTACAGAGAAATCCAACACGACTACGTGTAGCGCCTCTCCTCCTCTGGGGTGAATCTTTCTCTTTCTCCCTTTGGCCTTGTAACAGTAAGACTGTCCCCTTTCTGGGTCTTTGGCCTTGTAACAGTAAGACTGTCCCCTTTCTGGGTCTTTGGCCTTGTAACAGTAAGACTGTCCCCTTTCTGGGTCTTTGGCCTTGTAACAGTAAGACTGTCCCCTTTCTGGGTCTTTGGCCTTGTAACAGTAAGACTGTCCCCTTTCTGGGTCTTTGGCCTTGTAACAGTAAGACTGTCCCCTTTCTGGGTCTTTGGCCTTGTAACAGTAAGACTGTCCCCTTTGACTGTTAAAAGCTCTGTCTACATATGGATGTTGGCTGGACCCTGTTCCACCTCAGCCCTCCTCCTCCTAACCACCTGGTTGCAGATGGACATGACTATAGCTGACGTTATTCCTTATTCTATACGCTAGAGAGGTGTTTGTTCTGCATCATATGGCTCCTTTATATTCATGACCCCTGACCCCTGACCCTTGGAACACTGAAATTAGTTTTGGGGCGGAGTTTTCCTTGAACTATCTTCTGGTGTTTTGATCCATTAGTCCATTGTTGACATAGTCCCAAAATGTTTTGCTTGTCAGCAATCAAGTTTTCAAGATATGTAATGTTCAAAATACAGATATCATCCCTGTGTGATTCAAAACGCAGCATCATATGATGCAAAATTCATCATATGGGGATGATTTCAATATTTTTAAAGTTACCTATCTTGAAAACTTGATATATAAGTTTTCCTTTAACTAATCAGATCAATGCACTTAACATGGTGCATGTGCAGGAATATGCTAATTATATGCAGATCAGTGGATCCCTAATCTTATTTTCAAGAGGCAGCACACCTTCAAAAATTAAATATCTCGGAGAGATGACCCTTTTTTTTTACCAAGTTAATAATTTGCTTATAATAATTTATTGAGCTTAAATAAGATTCCCCCTTTTAAAGCCTAAACCTCATAGGCTATGTATATTATAAATACTGTTTATAATTATATATATTACATACCTTCACGCTTAAAACAATTTAGACTGACAAACCTTAGTACAGAGGCATGAGTCGGATTACATAATATGTCCATTATCGTAACGTATTTATAAATTCAGTCCACTGGAGCCATTTTAAATAGTTTGGAGGTTACTAATGTAATGGTTTATGTATGCAGGTACCCCTTTAAGATGTCAGACCAGTTGGATCAGTGAGAGAGTTAGTCCCGCCCTTCCCCGAACTAGAAAAATAAAATAACAAGGATTATTAACAGAGGCATTATCAGTAACATAAGATGTCTGCATCTCTCTTCCGCGTCCTCTCTGCTACCATTACAGCGGCCGTAGTTAACTCCGGACACTGGTCAACAGGTCGTGTCTAAATCTCTTCATACCTATTTGCTTCAGCTTTCCTTGTTTCACACAACATGTATCACACTTATTGAAATGACATACAGAACCAGTTCACTGGAGGCTGGCTAGTTAGTAGCTTGAGCTCCAGGGTTTATTAGAGAACATTCTCCGTGTATGCTGGCTTCTCTCTGCTGCCATCTCACTGGCCATAGCATAGCATAGCATAGCATAGCATAGCATCTACTATGTTACAAAGTGGCCAAAAATCTATACATGTCTCTACTCCAGTAACTAGCTCTGGTGTTTCATGCGACACCTATCACACTCAGTTCATTCATACCAAGTCATTAAGTCACCAAGTCTAATGCCAAGTCTAGATGCTCAGAGAGAACATTCTCCATGTAGTTTAGGTCTAGATGCTCAGAGAGAACATTCTCCATGTAGTTTAGGTCTAGATGCTCAGAGAGAACATTCTCCATGTAGTTTAGGTCTACCCTTTTGATTGCACTTGCTTTTTATATAATGATGTTACAATGCCTGCCATATATAACTTTAAAATGCTTTCTATATAATAATATTAAAATGCCATCAACGACGTTAAAATGCTTTCTATATAACGTTACAATGCCATAATGGGACATGGACCTACAAAACCTCAATATCTCGACACAGAGAGCCAGCTAGATGGATGAGATTAAGGTCTGTATAACATTACAATGCCACAGGCCATAGATCAGTATAACATTACAATGCCATGGGACCTTTAGGTCCACATTGGACTAGACGTCTGCTGCACAGCACTGCAGACCCTTAACCCACCTACAGAAGGCAACCACAACCCCCCACTGATCGATAGATCTATCCATCCATCTATCTATCCATCCAAAAGTATGTGGACACCCCTTCAAATTAGTGGATTTGGCTATTTCATCCACACCCGTTGCTGACAGGTGTATAAAATCGAGCACACAGCCATGCAATCTCCATAGACAAACATTGGCAGTAGAATGGCCTTACTGAAGAGCTCAGTGACTTTCAACATGGCACCGTCAATTCCAAGAGTCGGCTGGAGTGGTGTAAAGCTCACCGCCATTGGAATCTGGAGCGATGGAAACGCGTTTTCTGGAGTGATGAATCACGCTTCACCATCTGGCAGTCCAACGGATGAATCTGGGGATCCGACGGACAAAAACTTGACTGGGCTGCACAGAGCCCTGACCTCAACCCCATTGAACACCTTTGGGATGAATTGGATCGCCAACTGCGTGCCAGGCCTAATCGCCCAACATCAGTGCCCGACCTCACTAATGCTCTTGTGGCTGAATGGAAGCAAGTCCCCGCAGCAATGTTCCAACATCTAGTGGAAAGCCTTCCCAGAAGAGTGGAGGCTGTTATAGCAGCAAAGGGGGGACCAACTCCATATTAATGCCCATGATTTTGGAATGAGATGTTTGACAAGCAGGTGTCCACATACTTTTTGTTCAGTTAGTGTATCTATCTATCTCTATTGATCTAACCTATCCCTGCCTACCTAGTAAGATGTAAGCTTGTATCGATCTGCTTCAGAGTCTGAGTGGTCCATGTTGCAAACCTGTCTGGTGCTTTGTGCCTTTCTTCTTAACGGTCTTGAACTCCAACATTTTATGTGCAGCTTTGTTTAGCTGGGGGTCCAGTATATTCTTTATGTTAAGAAAAACCTTCCCTTAAGTCTCACTGAGGATGTTGTGCTTTTGAGATTAGTTATGGTTCTGTTGCCGAAGCTTTGTGATTCTGTACTGAAAAAGATGAAGACTGAATTCTATTTTTTGCTTTACTTTACCCTCCACCCCTTTCTTTACCTCGCTGGTCTGGGCGGGGTGTCTCCTCCCCTTTCTGGGCGGGGTGTCTCCACCCCTTTCTTTACCTCGCTGGTCTGGGCGGGGTGGCTCCACCCCTTTCTTTACCTCGCTGGTCTGGGCGGGGTGTCTCCTCCCCTTTCTAGGCGGGGTGTCTCCACCCCTTTCTTTACCTCGCTGGTCTGGGCGGGGTGGCTCCACCCCTTTCTTTACCTCGCTGGTCTGGGCGGGGTGGCTCCACCCCTTTCTTTACCTCGCTGGTCTGGGCGGGGTGGCTCCACCCCTTTCTTTACCTCGCTGGTCTGGGCGGGGTGTCTCCACCCCTTTCTTTTTTGCCTTTTTATTTATTTCTTTTTTTGGATGTTTTGTGCAAAAAATATTTTTTATTGTAAAATTAATGTTATGTTTCTATCTAATATTAATCTTGAATAAGACTTGTTGCCATGAATTGAAATACTCTTATGTTTTGAGCAGTAGAAAATCTTTAATTGTGAATTTCACTATATTCAAGCTAAAAATGAAAAACACAAAAATATTAAAAGTTTCATGTATTTTTGGTTGGTTGTGTTTTTGAGGTTGGCATTGGTAACTAAACTAGGTTACGGTAGGCAGAAGTTTAAACCAACCCTTCATGGTCTGTTTTTGAGGTTGGCATTGGTAACTAAACTAGGTTACGGTAGGCAGAAGTTTAAACCTTCATGGTCTGTGAATCTTGCCATCTGTCATGACGAAGAACAAACCATTTCTGCTAATGTTGAAGATGACTGCCATTTTGAAAAAACTATATAAATCTTGTAATTTTGCATCTCTGCCATGTACCATATAAAATAAATACACTGTATCCTATGTGTCTGGGGTCTTCTTGGAAACGGAAACACAATTCAATTATTGCTCCTGTAAGTCGCTCTGGATAAGAGCGTCTGCTAAATGACTAAAATGTAAATGTAAATGTAATTATGGGCCCTGATCAACAACCGGCTACCATTTGGGATGCAACCCCAGAAGGAGAGTGTTTATGATTCTCTTACGAGACATGATCAGGGCAAGCCTTTTCATTTGAATCAGAGGAAAGTGATGCTACATATTTAAGCCTGCATGCTACATGGGATATTCCTCTAATGCAGTGGTTATGAACGGAGTATGTTATTGAGTTGCACCCCCTTTTGCCCTCAGAACAGCCTCAATTCGTCGGGGCATGGACTCTACAAGGTCTTTAAAGCGTTCCACAGGGATGCTGGCCCATGTTGACTCCAAGTTGTATCAAGTTGGCTGGATATCTTTTTGGTAGTGGACCATTCTTGATAAACACTGGAAACTGTTGAGCATGAAAAACCCAGCAGCGTTGCAATTCTTGACTCAAACCGGTGCGCCTGGCACCTACTACCATACCCCGTTCAAAGGCACTTAAATCTTTTGTCTTGCCCATTCACCCTCTGAATGACACACATACACAATCCATGTCTCAATTGTTTCGAGGCTTAAAAATCCTTCTTAAACCTGTCTCCTCCCCTTCATCTACACTGATTGAAGTGGATTTAACAGGTGACATCAATAAGGGATCATAGGTTTCACCTGGATTCCCCTGGTCAGTCTGTCATGGAAAGAGCAGGTGTTCCTAATGTTTTGTCCACTCAGTATACTACTACTACTACTACTACTACTATACCACAATGTAATTACTATAGCATTCATTAAACTGATCCCCTGTTGTTGACATGTCCTCCTCTCAGCAGATTGGACATATGTAGGGCAGGCTACCTGGCTGAAAGTGTCTGTCTGTCTGTGTCTGTGAAATCTCATCCTTGAAGCTGTTCTATGATGTGCCCCCCTGCTGTAGATGAAGCTGTTCTATGATGTGCCCCCCTGCTGTAGATGAAGCTGTTCTATGATGTGCCCCCCTGCTGTAGATGAAGCTGTTCTATGATGTGCCCCCCTGCTGTAGATGAAGCTGTTCTATGATGTGCCCCCCTGCTGTAGATGAAGCTGTTCTATGATGTGCCCCCCTGCTGTAGATGAAGCTGTTCTATGATGTGCCCCCCTGCTGTAGATGAAGCTGTTCTATGATGTGCCCCCCTGCTGTAGATGAAGCTGTTCTATGATGTGCCCCCCTGCTGTAGATGAAGCTGTTCTATGATGTGCCCCCCTGCTGTAGATGAAGCTGTTCTATGATGTGCCCCCCTGCTGTAGATGAAGCTGTTCTATGATGTGCCCCCCTGCTGTAGATGAAGCTGTTCTATGATGTGCCCCCCTGCTGTAGATGAAGCTGTTCTATGATGCTGCTGCAGCTCCTTTCAAGGCTCTTGGTTGGCAAGGTAACAGGCAATGTGTACTCTACCAGCTTTCAGAAGAGTGAATGGGAAGAATAAGACGGGAGAGGAGGAGAGGAGAGGAGGAGAGGAGGAGAGGAGAGGAGAGGAGGAGAGAAGGAGAGGAGGAGAGGAGAGGAGAGGAGAGGAGGAGAGAAGGAGACAGAGGGAGAAAAGCAGCTCTGAGCAGAGAGGGGAGGAGAGACGGAGAGACAGAGAGATAATCCAGGTGACTACACTCCTCACCCAGATTTAATCCAGTTGGTCTGTCATTTCTCTTTGCTTATTTGAGCTGTTTTTGCCATAATATGGACTTGTATACCCCCCCTACCTTGTCACAACACAACTGATTGGCTCAAACGCATTAAGGAAAGGAATTCCACAAATTAACTTTGAAGAAGGCACACCTGTTAATTGAAATGCATTCCAGGTGACTACCTCATGAAGCTGGTTGAGAGAATGCCAAGAGTGTGCTGTCACGCCCTGGCTCTGGGGACTCTTGTATGTTGAGCCAGGGTGTTAGTTTCTTTGTGTAGTGTCTATGTTTCGTTTCCTATGTTCTGTTCTAGGTTATGTGTTTCTATGTTGGCCGGGGTGGTTCTCAATCAGAGGCAACGAGAATCAGCTGTTGCTTGTTGTCTCTGATTGGGAACCATACTTAGGCAGCCTTTTGTGCACTTGTGTTTCGTGGGATCTTGTTCCGTGTAGGTTTGTGTTGTTAACCGAGGACTTCACGTATCGTTTGCTGTTTTTGTTGTGTTATTGTGTTGCTAAGTACACTATTAAAGAGATGTACGCATATCACGCTGCGCCTTGGTCCGGTACTTACGACGTGACAGAAGATCCCACCAAAACAGGACCAAGCAGCGTGTCCAGGAGCAAACGCTGGAGGTAACGTTGGTAGATGTCCTCCTCGGTTGGGGGAGGATCACGGAGGAGGAGGCCGTCCGTTACCGGAGGGCGATGAATGGGGAGACACAGGCAGGAGAGGAGAAACGGCGCCGACGACGGACAGGCGAGAGGCAACCCCAAGAACATTTTTGGGGGGGGCACACGGCGTGGACGACGGGGCAGCAGGAGGCAGCTACAGGGCGAATCTGCAGAATAGGAGAGGAGGCCACCAGGTTACAGGGGCTATTGGTCCAGGTTACGGGGGCTATTGGTCCAGGTTACGGGGGCTATTGGTCCAGGTTACGGGGGCTATTGGTCCAGGTTACGGGGGCTATTGGTCCAGGTTACGGGGGCTATTGGTCCAGGTTACGGGGGCTATTGGTCCAGGTTACGGGGGCTATTGGTCCAGGTTACAGGGGCTATTGGTCCAGGTTACGGGGGCTATTGGTCCAGGTTACGGGGGCTATTGGTCCAGGTTACGGGGGCTATTGGTCCAGGTTACGGGGGCTATTGGTCATGAGGGAGCAGGAGTTAGTGGGTCAGAGGGAGGAGCTACTGGAGGCGATAAGGGAGAAGGAGAGAGTAGAGGCAAGGCGAGAGGAACTGAGTAGGCAGCTGAGGGAGCGGAGGTTTATGAGGAAACCCAGTCCCGCTCCTCGCACCAAGCCAGTGGTGTGTGTCACCAGTCCGGTCCGGCCCGTTCCTGATCCCCGCACTAAGTTAGTGGTGCGTGTTCCCAGTACGGCCCGACCCGTTCCTGCTTCCCGCACAAGGCCAGTGGTGTGTGTTCCCAGTCCGGCCCAACCCGTTCCTGCTCCCCGCACTAAGTTAGTGGTGCGTGTTCCCAGTACGGCCCGACCCGTTCCTGCTTTCCGCACAAGGCCAGTGGTGTGTGTTCCCAGTCCGGCCCAACCCGTTCCTGCTCCCCGCACTAAGTTAGTGGTGCGTGTTCCCAGTCCGGCCCAACCCGTTCCTGCTCCCCGCACTAAGTTAGTGGTGCGTGTTCCCAGTCCGGCCCAACCCGTTCCTGGTCCCCGCACTAAGTTAGTGGTGCGTGTTCCCAGTCCGGCCCGGCCTGTTCCTGCCCCTCGCACCAAGCCAGTGGTGCGCGTCGCCAGCCCGGCCCGGCCTGTTCCTGCTCCCCGCACCAAGCCAGTGGTGCGCATCGTCAGCCCGGTCCGGCTCGTTCCTGCTCCCCGCACCAAGCCAGTGGTGCGCGTCGTCAGCCCGGTCCGGCCCATTCCTGCTCCCCACACCAAGCCTGTGGTGCGCGTCGTCAGTCCGACACAGCCCGTGCCTGTTTCACCGGTGCCTGGTCAGGTACCGGTCAGCTGCTCCACACCGGAGCCTAAGCAATCCGCTCCACCGATGTCCAGCTCCAGCCAGGGGGACCAGACCAGGGGCGCTACGGGGGGGTTGTTAGAGGGTGGTGGTCACGCCCGCAGCCGGATCCGCCTCCGAGGTGAAATGCCCACCCGGCCCCTCCCCTGTTGGGTTTATGTTGGCGCGGTCGCAGTCCGCGCCTTTGGGGGGGGGTACTGTCACGCCCTGGCTCTGGGGACTCTTGTATGTTGAGCCAGGGTGTTAGTTTCTTTGTGTAGTGTCTATGTTTCGTTTCCTATGTTCTGTTCTAGGTTATGTGTTTCTATGTTGGCCGGGGTGGTTCTCAATCAGAGGCAACGAGAATCAGCTGTTGCTTGTTGTCTCTGATTGGGAACCATACTTAGGCAGCCTTTTGTGCACTTGTGTTTCGTGGGATCTTGTTTCATTGTAGGTTTGTGTTGTTAACCGAGGACTTCACGTATCGTTTGTTGTTTTTGTTGTGTTATTGTGTTGCTAAGTACACTATTAAAGAGATGTTCGCATATCACGCTGCGCCTTGGTCCGGTACTTACGACGTTCGTGACATGTGCAAAGCTGTCATCAAGGCAAAGGGGGGCTATTTCAATAATCGCAAATATAAAATATATTTTGATTTGTTGAACACTTTTTTGGTTACTACATGATTCCATATGTGTTATTTCATAGTTTCGATGTCTTCACTATTATTCTACAATGTAAGAAAATAGTAAAAATAAAGAAAAACCCTTGAATGAGTAGGTGTCCAAACGTTTGACCGGTAGTGTATATCCAGTATTCACACCCCTTTTTGTTACAGCCTGAATTTAAAATGGATGAAATTGAGGTTTTTATTTTGTCAGTGGCCTACACACAATACAATAAGTGGAATTCTGTTTTTAGAAATGTTTACTAATGTCTTGAGTCAATAGGTATTCAACCCCTTTGTTATTGTAAACCTAAATAATTTCAGGAGTAAAAATTTGCTTAAAAAATCACATAATAAATTGCATGGACTTATTACTCTGTGTGCAATAATAGTGTTTAACATGAATTTTGAATAAATACCTAATCTCTGTACCCCACACATAAACTCAGCAAAAAAGAAACGTCCTCTCACTGCCAACTGCGTTTATTTTCAGCAAACTTAACATGTGTAAATATTTGTATGAACATAACAAGATTCAACAACTGAGACATAAACTGAACAAGTTCCACAGAAATGTGACTAACAGAAATGGAATAATGTGTCCCTAAACAAAGGGGGGGTCAAAATCAAAAGTAACAGTCAGTATCTGGTGTGGCCACCAGCTGCATTAAGTACTGCAGTGCATCTCCTCCTCATGGACTGCACCAGAATTTCCTGTTCTTGCTGTGAGATGTTACCCCACTCTTCCACCAAGGCACCTGCAAGTTCCCAGACATTTCTGGGGGGAATGGCCCTAGCCCTCACCCTCCGATCCAACAGGTCCCAGACGTGCTCAATGGGATTGAGATCCGGGCTCTTCACTGGCCATGGCGGAACACTGACATTCCTGACTTGCAGGAAATCACCCACAGAACGGGCAGTATGGCTGGTGGCATTGTCATGCTGGAGGGAAATGTCAGGATGAGCCTGCAGGAAGGGTACCACATGAGGGAGGAGGCTGTCTTCCCTGTAACGCACAGCGTTGAGATTACCTGCAATGACAACAAGCTCAGTCCGATGATGCTGTGACACACCGCCCCAGACCATGACGGACCCTCCACCTCCAAATCGATCCCGCTCCAGAGTACAGGCCTCAGTGTAACGCTCATTCCTTCGACGATAAACACGAATCCGACCATCAGACAAAACAGCGACTCGTCAGTGAAGAGTACTTTTTGCAAGTCCTGTCTGGTCCAGCGATGGTGGGTTTGTGCCCATAGTCGACGTTGTTGCCGGTGATGTCTGGTGAGGACCTGCCTTACAACAGGCCTACAAGGCCTCAGTCCAGCCTCTCTCAGCCCATTGCGGACAGTCTGAGCACTGATGGAGGGATTGTGCGTTCCTGGTGTAACTCGGGCAGTTGTTGTTGCTATCCTGTACCTGTCCCGCAGGTGTGATGTTCGGATGTACCGATCCTGTGCAGGTGTTGTTACACGTGGTCTGCCACTGCGAGGACGATTAGCTGTCCGTCCTGTCTCCCTGTAGCGCTGTCTTAGGCGTCTCACAGTACGGACATTGTAATTTATTGCCCTGGCCACATCTGCAGTCCTCATGCCTCCTTGCAGCATGCCTAAGGCACGTTCACGCAGATGAGCAGGGACCCTGGGTATCTTTCTTTTGGTGTTTTTCAGAGTCAGTAGAAAGGCCTCTTTAGTGTCCTAAGTTTTCATAACTGTGACCTTAATTGCCTACCGTCTGTAAGCTGTACAGATTCGACCACAAAGACCAGGGACGTTTTCCAAGGCCGCGCAAAGAAGGGCACCTATTGGTAGATGGGTAAAAAAACAAAAAAGCAGTCCTTGAATATCCCTTTGAGCATGGTGAAGTTATTCATTACACTGTGGATGATGTATCAATACACCCAGTGACTACAAAGATACCTTCCTAACTCCTAAGCACAGGCAAAATCCTAGATACTTACCCAGGAAGACTTACAGCTGTAATCGCTGCCAAAGGTGATTCTAACATGTGTTGACTCAGGGGGTTGAATACCTATCTAATCAAGATATATATATATATATATATATATATATATATAGATATATATATATATATATATATATATATATATATATATATATATATATATATATATATATATATATATATATACAGTGGGGAGAACAAGTATTTGATACACTGCCGATTTTGCAGGTTTTCCTACTTACAAAGCATGTAGAGGTCTGTAATTTTTATCATAGGTACAATTCAACTGTGAGAGACGGAATCTAAAACAAAAATCCAGAAAATCACATTGTATGATTTTTAAGTAATTATTTTGCATTTTATTGCATGACATAAGTATTTGATACATCAGAAAAGCAGAACTTAATATTTGGTACAGAAACCTTTGTTTGCAATTACAGAGATCATAATTATATTATTATTATTATTATTATTATTATTATTATTATTATTATTATAAGTTTCCTGTAGGTCTTGATCAGGTTTGCACACACTGCAGCAGGGATTTTGGGGGGTGTTGGGGGGGTGGGGGGTGGGGGGGGGGGTGAACTAACAGAGAGAAGAAGGAAGAAAATGTATTTTCAGTTAAAACAATATGACACTTTAAAAAGCTCCTCAGACATTAGGAGTGGTGGTTAAAACATAAAATACCCTCTCGCTCTGTTTATCTGCAGCCCAAACGGCACCCTAATCCCTATAGACTGCACTATAGACCCTGGTCAAATGTAGTGCACTATATAGGGAATAGGGTGCCATTCTCTGGTCTAATGTAGTGCACTATATAGGGAATAGGGTGCCATTCTCTGGTCTAATGTAGTGCACTATATAGGGAATAGGGTGCCATTCTCTGGTCTAAAGTAGTGCACTATATAGGGAATAGGGTGCCATTCTCTGGTCTAAAGTAGTGCACTATATAGGGAATAGGGTGCCATTCGCTGGTCTAAATTAGTGCACTATATAAGGAATAGGGTGCCATTCTCTGGTCTAAAGTAGTGCACTATATAGGGAATAGGGTGCCATTCTCTGGTCTAAAGTAGTGCACTATATAGGGAATAGGGTGCCATTCTCTGGTCTAAAGTAGTGCACTATATAGGGAATAGGGTGCCATTCTCTGGTCTAAAGTAGTGCACTATATAGGGAATAGGGTGCCATTCTCTGGTCTAAAGTAGTGCACTATATAGGGAATAGGGTGCCATTCTCTGGTCTAAAGTAGTGCACTATATAGGGAATAGGGTGTCATTCTCTGGTCTAAAGTAGTGCACTATATAGGGAATAGGGTGCCATTCTATGGTCTAAAGTAGTGCACTATATAGGGAATAGGGTGCCATTCTCTGGTCTAAAGTAGTGCACTATATAGGGAATAGGGTGCCATTCTCTGGTCTAAAGTAGTGCACTATATAAGGAATAGGGTGCCATTCTCTGGTCTAAAGTAGTGCACTATATAGGGAATAGGGTGCCATTCTCTGGTCTAAAGTAGTGCACTATATAGGGAATAGGGTGCCATTCTCTGGTCTAAAGTAGTGCACTATATAGGGAATAGGGTGCCATTCTCTGGTCTAAAGTAGTGCACTATATAGGGAATAGGGTGCCATTCTCTGGTCTAAAGTAGTGCACTATATAGGGAATAGGGTGCCATTCTCTGGTCTAATGTAGTGCACTATATAGGGAATAGGGTGCCATTCTCTGGTCTAAAGTAGTGCACTATATAGGGAATAGGGTGCCATTCTCTGGTCTAAAGTAGTGCACTATATAGGGAATAGGGTGCCATTCTCTGGTCTAAAGTAGTGCACTATATAGGGAATAGGGTGCCATTCTCTGATCTAAAGTAGTGCACTATATAGGGAATAGGGTGCCATTCTCTGGTCTAAAGTAGTGCACTATATAGGGAATAGGGTGCCATTCTCTGGTCTAAAGTAGTGCACTATATAGGGAATAGGGTGCCATTCTCTGGTCTAAAGTAGTGCACTATATAGGGAATAGGGTGCCATTCTCTGGTCTAAAGTAGTGCACTATATAGGGAATAGGGTGCCATTTGGGTGAAACATTCTAAAGGTGGTTAATAAGAAGAACAAACAAATGTATGCACATTATTTGGACACTGGGTGTAATGTGTGTGATATCCCAAAGGGGGCGCTAACGTCTTAACTTCTAGTTCCCTATAATAACTTGACAGCCTACCAATTCATAGACTACTGTTGCATAACAAAACATGGTTTTCCTTTTTTGTTCTCTACTGTTCCTCAAGCAAGGGGGAGGCGGATGACATCACAGATTCACATCAAACCTACTCCTTGAAGTTTGCAGCTGTGTCAAAAAAAAATATATAGTATTTTGCTCAATGTATTTTTTTTTACCCTGTAGTGTGTGTACCTTCCTATATTTATATTTGGGATATCCCTTTTCAACAGTTAAAGTTAAAACATTGCTGGAGGATGTCTTTAAGATCCTATTTACAGTTTTTACACTGCTGCTATTCGCTATTTATTATCTATGCATAGTCACTTTACCCCTACCTACATGTACAAATTACCTCGACTAACCAGTGCCCCCGCACATTGACTCGGTACCGGTACCCCCTGTATATAGCCTCATTATTACCTCGACTAACCAGTACCCACGCACATTGACTCGGTACCGGTACCTCCTGTATATAGCCTTGTTATTGTTATTTTATTGTGTTACTTAAAAAAATAAAAAAATAAAAAACACTTGAGTTTATTTAGTAAATATTTTATTAACTCTTTATGGAATTGCATTGTTGGTTAAGGGCTTATAAGTAAGCATTTCATGGTAAGGTCTACATCTGTTGTATTCTGGGCATGTGACAAATACATTTTGATTTGATTAAGACGGATGTGTCAATATATTTTCACCCAATAAATGCCATCACATGTGAACTAGGTTAGATCATGATCATTTAAATATAATTGGCATTGTTGTTGTAGTATTTTACCGTGCTTGTTGTTGTTTACACACGTTTAGCCCACGTGCATTCTCTCCTACGTGTGCTAGCATGGGCATTGGCGCGTGTCTTTCTCAGGGGCGCGCATCACCAAAAACAAGCCACGGCCGTGCACGCGGTTCGGTCTAGACTGCAGACCTACAGCTATTGGCCCTCAATCACAGTTACAGACCGGCTCTCGGAAAGCGATTGGTTGTTGGAGGGTTGCTCCGTTTTTTCATTGGTCCTTAGCAGGGCAATAGGATTTTATTCAACACTCTTCGTAACAAGTTCGAATGTAACGATTTAGGACAGTGTCTATCATCACAATAAAACCACTCAACTCATCCAATTGCAAAGTATCCGATTTATTGCAGCTACTGAAACTTATATATATATACTGAAGAATCGTGCGTGCTGTCATCATATGATCATCACTAAACCTCGCGGAGGAGAAAACAACATGACACGGATTTGAATTCCATTCAATATTTGGGGCAAGCTGCAGTAGGGACGGGATAGCCTCCAGACCAGCTGACGTCGTCGGCAACCTAACTACGTGGGAATTAACATCATCCAGAGAAACCAAGCCCGCTAATTAAGCTTTTTATTTAGGACTAAACGTGTTGTTCTCATGGTGTACCACCTGGATAGCAGGAACCAGCCTAGACAAGGCTACCTTACATCTCCTTTAACTTCCTCAGCCTGCTGGGTTCATATTTGTGCATGGAATGAATCACTGAATCTGAATCTGCAACGATTTGCGCAGACTTGAAAAACCCGATCGTATAGAAGCCTATGAATATAATGTACAGATGAACAGGAGTTTGTTTGTTTGTGTGGAACCCAAACCCGCATGCTGCTGTTGTTCAGCGGCAGCCGTAGTCGTTTTGCCAGTTCAAGATACAGACAGACTACACCTTTATCATTGAGTTCCCTGCCTGCACGGTATTGGTGCTGCTGGTCCTGTTGGAGATATGAGTCAAATACAGTAAGGTGACGTCTCTGTCTTGGGACCGTGGCAGCCCGTGCACGGACCAAGATCAGTGTTGTGAATATGAGATCCAGCTTCATTGGGGAGATCATTTCCTCTGCCTCCTCCATTCAAAGGGGAATACTTATTTTTTGCGTAAGTATCTGTGACCTATAATGATTCTGCTTCAATCAATTCAATGATTAGCCTAATTCTATTTTCAGCCATGGAGAGTTTACAAACGTGGACATGTCCATAGGCTATAAGTATGGTTATAACGGGTTATAACCCAGTATAATCTGATAGTTTGCAGTGATTTGTTTCGCCTCCCCACAAATGGCACATTTTCATAGGGAAGGGGGATGGGGGGGGGGTAGCCCTATTAAATAATAATAATAATAATATGCCATTTAGCAGACGCTTTTATCCAAAGCGACTTACAATCATGTGTGCATACATTTTTACGTATGGGTGGTCCCGGGGATCGAACCCACCACCCTGGCGTTACAAGCGCCATGCTCTACCAGCTGAGCTACAGAGGAACACTTTTACAAAACCTATGCAGAATACAAACACATGACATCATCAGGATGAAACACTCAACACTTCTTCCCTCCTATAGGCTCATTGATGTTTTTCTCTGTTGCCATAACCATAAACCAGACGTTTGGTTATTATTGCAATAGTAATTTCATTAATTTGACAACAAACACTGTCTAGATGAAGATGCTTTCCCACCTGTGTCCTCATATATTAATCACTGGTCGTTGAGAAGCATAATTGCATAACTGCCATTAATGGATCGTGGTCTGTCTGTGTGATCCCTTCAGTGATGCAGTGACAGAAAGCATCATCAACAATGTCAACAAAGACAGAGAGAGACAGACAGACAGACAGACAGAGAGAGACAGACATAGACAGAGAGAGACAGACTGACAGACAGACAGATGGACAGAGAGAGACTGCCAGATAGACAGACTGCCAGACAGACAGACAGATGGACAGAGAGAGACTGCCAGACAGACAGATGGACAGAGAGAGACTGCCAGACAGACAGATAGACAGAGACTGAATGACAGACAGATGGACAGACAGACTACCAGACAGAGAGAGACTGCCAGACAGACAGATAGACAGAGACTGAATGACAGACAGACAGACTGACAGACAGACAGATGGACAGAGAGAGACTGCCAGACAGACAGACACATATGGACAGAGAGAGACTGCCAGACAGACAGACAGACAGAAAGATGGACAGAGAGAGACTGCCAGACAGACAGACAGATGGACAGAGAGAGACTGCCAGACAGACAGATGGAAAGTGAGAGACTGACAGACAGACAGATGGACAGACAGACTGCAAGACAGATAGATAGACAGAGACTGAATGACAGACAGACTACCAGACAGAGAGAGACTGCCAGACAGACAGATGGAAAGTGAGAGACTGACAGACAGACAGATGGACAGACAGACTGCAAGACAGATAGATAGACAGAGACTGAATGACAGACAGACTACCAGACAGAGAGAGACTGCCAGACAGACAGATAGGCAGAGACTGACAGACAGACAGAGAGATACTGCCAGACTGACAGACAGACAGATGGATGGAGAGAGACTGCCAGACAGACAGACAGATGGACAGAGAGAGACTGCCAGACAGACACACAGATGGACAGAGAGAGACTGCCAGACAGACAGACAGACAGATGGACAGAGAGAGACTGCCAGACAGACAGACAGACAGATGGACAGAGAGAGACTGCCAGACAGACAGAGGGTCGTAGCCTAACATCTTTCTTTTCATTTTAATCATATCATGTAATGAAATGAAAGATTTGTGCTATTGAGAATGGATAAGGGTAGCTAAGAATTTAACTCCAATATTGACCATAACATGTCCATATTGACCATAACATGTCCATATTGACCATAACATGTCCATAATGTCCATATTGACCATAACATGTCCATATTGACCTTAACATGTCCATAATGTCAATGTTGACCATAACATGTCCATAATGTCCATATTGACCATAACGTCCATATTGACCATGACATGTCCATATTGACCATGACATGTCCATAATGTCCATATTGACCATACCATGTCCATATTGACCATAACATGTCCATATTGACCTTAACATGTCCATAATGTCCATATTGACCATAACATGTCCATTTTGACCAATACATGTCCATATTGACCTTAACATGTCCATAATGTCCATATTGACCTTAACGTGTCCATTTTGACCAATACATGTCCATATTGACCTTAACATGTCCATATTGACCATAACATGTCCATTTTGACCAATACATGTCCATTAATTTTTTTATTTTTTTTATTTCACCTTTATTTAACCAGGTAAGCCAGTTGAGAACAGGTTCTCATTTACAACTGCGACCTGGCCAAGATGAAGCAAAGTAGTGCAATAAAAACAACACAGAGTTACATATGGGGTAAAAAAAACATAAAGTCAGAAATACAACAGAAAATATATATACAGTGTGTGCAAATGTAGCAAGTTATGGAGGTAAGGCAATAAATAGGCTATAGTGCAGAATAATTACAATAGTATTAACACTGGAATGCTAGATGTGCAAGAGATGATGTGCAAATAGAGATACTGGGGTGCAAAAGAGCAAAATAAATAACAATATAGGGATGAGGTAGTTGGGTGGGCTAATTTCAGATGGGCTGTGTACAGGTGCAGTGATCGGTAAGGTGCTCTGACAACTGATGCTTAAAGTTATTGAGGGAGATAAGAGTCTCCAGCTTCAGAGATTTTTGCAATTCGTTCCAGTCATTGGCAGCAGAGAACTGGAAGGAATGGCGGCCAAAGGAGGTGTTGGCTTTGGGAATGACCAGTGAGATATACCTGCTGGAGCGCAGACTACGGGTGGGTGCTGCTATGGTGACCAATGAGCTAAGATAAGGCGGGGATTTGCCTAGCAGTGATTTATAGATGGCCTGGAGCCAGTGGGTTTGACGACGAACATGTAGTGAGGACCAGCCAACAAGAGCGTACAGGTCACAGTGGTGGGTAGTATATGGGGCTTTGGAGACAAAACGGATGGCACTGTGATAGACTACATCCAATTTGCTGAGTAGAGTGTTGGAGGCTATTTTGTAAATGACATCGCCGAAGTCAAGGATCGGTAGGATAGTCAGTTTTACGAGGGCATGTTTGGCAGCATGAGTGAAGGAGGCTTTGTTGCGAAATAGGAAGCCGATTCTAGATTTAACTTTGGATTGGAGATTCTTTATGTGAGTCTGGAAGTTGAGTTTACAGTCTAACCAGACACCTAGATATTTGTAGTTGTCCACATACTCTAGGTCAGACCCGTCGAGAGTGGTGATTCTAGTCGGGTGGGCGGGTGCTAGCAGCGTTCGATTGAAAAGCATGCATTTAGTTTTACTAGTGTTTAAGAGCAGTTGAAGGCTACTGAAGGATTGTTGTATGGCATTGAAGCTCGTTTGGAGGTTTGTTAACACAGTGTCCAATGAAGGGCCAGATGTATACAAAATGGTGTCGTCTGCGTAGAGGTGGATCTGAGAGTCACCAGCAGCAAGAGCGACATCATTGATATACACGGAGAAAAGTGTCGGCCCAAGAATTGAACCCTGTGGCACCCCCATAGAGACTGCCATAGGTCCAGACAACAGGCCCTCCGATTTGACACACTGAACTCTATCTGAGAAGTAGTTGGTGAACCAGGCGAGGCAGTCATTTGAGAAACCAAGGCTATTTAGTCTGCCAATAAGAATGCGGTGGTTGACAGAGTCGAAAGCCTTGGCCAGGTCGATGAAGACGGCTGCACAGTACTGTCTATTATCAATCGTGGTTATAATATCGTTTAGGACCTTGAGCGTGGCTGAAGTGCACCCGTGACCAGCTCGGAAACCGGATTGCATAGCGGAGAAGGTACGGTGGTATTCGAAATGGTCGGTGATCTGTTTGTTAACTTGGCTTTCGAATACTTTCGAAAGGCAGGGCAGGATGGATATAGGTCTGTAGCAGTTTGGATCTAGAGTGTCACCCCCTTTGAAGAGGGGGATGACCGCGGCAGCTTTCCAATCTCTGGGGATCTCAGACGTTATGAAAGAGAGGTTGAACAGACTAGTAATAGGGGTTGCGACAATTTCGGCGGCTAGTTTTAGAAAGAAAGGGTCCAGATTGTCTAGCCCAGCTGATTTGTAGGGGTCCAGATTTTGCAGCGCTTTCAAAACATCAGCTGTCTGAATTTGTGTGAAGGAGAAGCGGGGGGGGCATGGGCAAGTTGCAGCAGAGGGTGCAGAGTTGGTGGCCGGGTTAGTGGTAGCCAGATGGAAAGCATGGCCAGCTGTAGCAAAATGCTTGTTGAAATTCTCGATTATTGTAGATTTATCGGTGGTGATAGTGTTTCCTAGCCTCAGTGCAGTGGGCAGCTGGGAGGAAGTGCTCTTATTCTCCATGGACTTTACAGTGTCCCAAAACTTTTTGGAGTTAGTGCTACAGGATGCAAATTTCTGTTTGAAAAAGTTAGCCTTTGCTTTCCTGACTGCTTGTGTATATTGGTTCCTAACTTCCCTGAAAAGTTGCATATCGCGGGGGCTATTTGATGCTAATGCTGTACGCCACAGGATGTTTTTGTGCTGGTCAAGGGCAGTCAAGTCTGAGGAGAACCAGGGGCTATATCGGTTCTTAGTTCTATATTTTTTGAATGGGGCATGTTTATTTAAGATTGAGAGGAAATTACTTTTAAGGAACAACCAGGCATCCTCTACTGACGGAATGAGATCTATATCCATCCAGGATACCTGGGCCAGGTCAATTAGGAAGGCCTCCTCGCTAAAGTGTTTTAGGGAGCGTTTGACAGTGATGAGGGGTGGTCGTTTGACCGCAGACCCGTTACGGACGCAGGCAATAAGGCAGTGATCGCTGAGATCCTGGTTGAAGACAGCTGAGGTGTATTTAGAGGGTATGTTAGTCAGGATGATATCTATGAGGGTACCCATGTTTAAGGATTTAGGGTTGTACCTGGTAGGTTCGTTGATAATTTGCGTGAGGTTGAGGGCATCTAGCTTGGATTGTAGGATGGCTGGGGTATTAAGCATATCCCAATTTAGGTCACCAAGCAGTACAAACTCAGAGGATAAATGGGGGGCAATCAATTCACATATGGTGTCCAGGGCACAGCTGGGGGCTGAGTGGGGTCTGTAGCAAGCGGCAACAGTGAGAGACTTATTTCTGGAAAGGTGGATTTTTAGAAGTAGAAGCTCAAACTGTTTGGGCACAGACCTGGATAGTATGATAGAGCTCTGCAGGCTATCTCTACAGTAGATTGCAACTCCACCCCCTTTGGCAGTTCTATCTAGACGGAAAATGTTATAGTTGGGGATGGAAATTTCAGAATTTTTGGTGGCCTTCCTGAGCCAGGATTCAGACACTGCTAGAACATCAGGGTTGGCAGAGTGTGCTAACGCAGTGAATAACTCAAACTTAGGAAGTAGACTTCTGATATTTATGTGGAAGAAACCAAGACTTTTGCGATTACAGAAGTCATCAAATGATAGCTCCTGGGGAGTAGGAGTGATACTGGGGGCTACAGGCCCTGGGTTAGCCTCTACATCACCAGAGGAACAGAGGAGGACTAGAATAAGGATACGGCTAAAGGCTTTAAGAACTGGTCTTCTAGTGCGTTGGGTACATAGAATAAAGGGGGCAGATTTCCGGGTGTTATAGAAAAGATTCAGGGCATTATGTACAGACAAGGATATGGAAGGATATGAGTAAAGTGGAGGTAAACCTAAGCGTTGGGTAACAATGAAAGAGATAGTATCTCTAGAGGCATCAATTGAGTCGGTCTCTGAGTGTATGGGCGGAGGGACAAAGGAGCTAACTAAGGCAGGTTTAGCTAGGCTGGGGGGTCTACAGTGATATAGTACAATTAGAAATAACCGAAACAACAATAAACTAACCATGTTTGGGCTGAGGCTAAACATAAACAGGATGTAGTACCGTAAAAAGGAACAGTCCAGCAGATATCAGCTGTATAGCTGAGTTATCATAAGGTCCGGTGGTGAAGCGCTAGTGAGTAAGAGGCCACGGCTAGCGTGTGCTACGTCCGTTTTGTTGTAGCCAGCTGGTAGCGATGAATCCGGAGTTAAAGGTCCAGTGAATTCAGTGATTCCGGCGGAAAAACTGATATGTTCTGGGTCGATAATCTGTTCATGTCCATATTGACCATAACATGTCCATATTGACCTTAACATGTCCATAATGTCCATATTGACCTTAACATGTCCATATTTACCATAACATGTCCATAATGTCCATATTGACCATAACATGTCCATATTGACCATAACATGTCCATAATGTCCATATTGACCTTAACATGTCCATATTGACCATAACATGTCCATATTGACCATAACATGTCCATAATGTCCATATTGACCTTAACATGTCCATATTGACCTTAACATGTCCATATTGACCATAACATGTCCATATTGACCATAACATGTCCATATTGACCATAACATGTCCATAATGTCCATATTGACCATAACATGTCCATATTGACCATAACATGTCCATATTGACCTTAACATGTCCATATTGACCTTAACATGTCCATATTGACCATAACATGTCCATAATGTCCATATTGACCATAACATGTCCATAATGTCCATATTGACCATAACATGTCCATAATGTCCATATTGACCATAACATGTCCATAATGTCCATATTGACCATAACATGTCCATATTGACCTTAACATGTCCATATTGACCTTAACATGTCCATATTGACCATAACATGTCCATAATGTCCATATTGACCTTAACATGTCCATATTGACCATAACATGTCCATATTGACCATAACACGTCCATATTGACCTTAACATGTCCATAATGTCCATATTGACTTTAACATGTCCATATTGACCATAACATGTCCATAATGTCCATATTGACCATAACATGTCCATAATGTCCATATTGACCATAACATGTCCATAATGTACATATTGACCTTAACATGTCCATATTGACCTTAACATGTCCATATTGACCATAACATGTCCATATTGACCATAACATGTCCATAATGTCCATATTGACCATAACATGTCCATAATGTCCATATTGACCATAACATGTCCATATTGACCATAACATGTCCATAATGTCAATGTTGACCATAACATGTCCATAATGTCCATATTGACCATAACATGTCCATAATGTCCATATTGACCATAACATGTCCATATTGACCATAACATGTCCATATTGACCTTAACATGTCCATATTGACCATAACATGTCCATATTGACCATAACATGTCCATAATGTCCATATTGACCATAACATGTCCATATTGACCATAACATGTCCATATTGACCATAACATGTCCATAATGTCCATATTGACCATAACATGTCCATAATGTCCATATTGACCATAACATGTCCATATTGACCATAACATGTCCATATTGACCATAACATGTCCATATTGACCATAACATGTCCATATTGACCATAACATGTCCATATTGACCATAACATGTCCATATTGACCATAACATGTCCATATTGACCATAACATGTCCATAATGTCCATATTGACCATAACATGTCCATAATGTCCATATTGACCATAACATGTCCATATTGACCATAACATGTCCATATTGACCATAACATGTCCATATTGACCATAACATGTCCATATTGACCATAACATGTCCATATTGACCATAACATGTCCATATTGACCATAACATGTCCATATTGACCATAACATGTCCATATTGACCATAACATGTCCATATTGACCATAACATATCCATAATGTCCATATTGACCATAACATGTCCATAATGTCCATATTGACCATAACATGTCCATATTGACCATAACATGTCCATAATGTCCATATTGACCATAACATGTCCATATTGACCATAACATGTCCATATTGACCATAACATATCCATAATGTCCATATTGACCCACTGCCCCCCCCTGCTGCTGTATTCAGCTGTTCTTCCTTTCACACTGCCCCCCCCTGCTGCTGTATTCAGCTGTTCTTCCTTTCACACTGCCCCCCCACTGCTTCACACTGCCTAACTATTAAGACCATTGATGTCATAACTATTTAATCCATTGTCCCTTATATAATCGAAGACAATAATGCAAGTTCACCTAGATGACACCAAAGTTGAATTGTTGAAGGTTTATTTGCCGTAAAGTATAGGCTACAGTTTGGGGATGCCTGCCACGTGAAAGCCATCCATGCTGGTTTGGTTTGCCAGCTGTCTCAGACAGGCTCGAGGCTCCCATTGGTCTTTCAGAGGGAGGGAGGGTCCACAGAGCCAGACAAGGAAACTAAAAACAGTTGTTGTCACTCAGGCTCCAGATTAATTTCTCCCTCGACACATATCAAGCTTGTGTGCTATCGACGCACACACAAGGGCTCTTCTGTTTCCGAGGAACGGTGCTACATATTCCGTTTGACGGTCGATATGATGTAATAAAACAACTAGCATTGTTCCGGATTGGACTAAAGGCTGTCTTTATATCTGCTAGTAGGCTGTTTGTATTTCTCTTACAGATAGAGATAGAGTTGTCAGTCTTTTTGGTTATTAAAAAACATGTTGCATTGTTTTGGTGTAAAACTGTGTCTACTCTCAATATAAATTAGGTTTTTGGGATTACTTGCGTTATATGTTTTATTTCTCTCACACACGCACAACGTCATTTTGGCAGTGCTCGGGAATGCGCTTGTATTTTTAGTGTTTGGTATGCTCAGCAAGCTGATTGTTGAGAGAAAGAGAGTTAATTGGCTGACTTGCTTGAGAGAGGTCATTGGCTGACTTGCTTGAGAGAGGTCATTGGCTGACTTGCTTGAGAGAGGTCATTGGCTGACTAGCATGAGAGAGGTCATTGGCTGACTAGCATGAGAGAGGTCATTGGCTGACTAGCATGAGAGAGGTCATTGGCTGACTTGCTTGAGAGAGGTCATTGGCTGACTTGCTTGAGAGAGGTCATTGGCTGACTTGCTTGAGAGAGGTCATTGGCTGACTTGCTTGAGAGAGATCAGGCGCTCTCACAATAATAGACAAGACTCTACAGCAGCACACGCAGTCTAGCCATCCGTTCAGGAAACTTCCTGTTTGCTTCCTGATTACCCTACGGAAACGGAGCCAAGCGCAGTGTTGCAATGTCGTTTTTCCTCACAAAAGGCCATTCCACACAGTTTCTTTCTACCTGGAGATGAAGACCTGACGGATCATTCCTCAAAGGCTGAGGAGAAGTATTGAGTTTTGCGGTATCCCTTCTGGTATAAACACTGCTACTACTACACTGCTACTACTACACTGCTACTACTCTACTTCTACTACTACACTGCTACTACTACACTGCTACTACTACACTGCTACTACTACTACACTGCTACTACTACACTGCTACTACTACACTGCTACTACTACACTGCTACTACTACACTGCTACTACTACTACACTGCTACTACTACTACACTGCTACTACTCTACTTCTACTACTACACTGCTACTACTACACTGCTACTACTACTACACTGCTACTACTACACTGCTACTACTACACTGCTACTACTACACTGCTACTACTCTACTTCTACTACTACACTGCTACTACTACACTGCTACTACTCTACTTCTACTACTACACTGCTACTACTACACTGCTACTACTCCACTGCTACTACTACACTGCTACTACTCTACTTCTACTACTACACTGCTACTACTACACTGCTACTACTCTACTTCTACTACTACACTGCTACTACTACACTGCTACTACTCTACTTCTACTACTACACTGCTACTACTCTACTGCTACTACTACACTGCTACTACTACACTGCTACTACTCCACTGCTACTACTACACTTCTACTACTACACTCCTACTACTCTACTTCTACTACTACAGTGCTACTTCTACACTTCTACTACTCCACTTCTTCTACTACTACACTTCTACTACTCTACTACTACACTTCTACTACTACACTTCTACTACTACACTACTACACTTCTACTACTACACTTCTTCTACTACTCTACTACTACACTTCTACTACTACAGTGCTACTTCTACACTTCTACTACTACACTTCTACTACTCTACTTCTACTACTACAGTGCTACTTTTTTTATTTTTTTATTTCACCTTTATTTAACCAGGTAAGCCAGTTGAGAACAGGTTCTCATTTACAACTGCGACCTGGCCAAGATAAAGCATAGTAGTGCAATAAAAAACAACAACACTACTACTACACTTCTACTACTACACTTCTACTACTACACTTCTACTACTACACTGCTACTACTCTACTACACTGCTACGATTTGCAAGCTTTCTTTTTATGTGTTTTTATTTCAACATTTCGCACAATGATGTCTCTGTCCAGTTTGGAGGAGCGTCTGTGGGAGCTGGTGAGACAATACGAGCACCTCTACAACCCTTCGATGTGGTTGTATTCGGACAAGCACGCAAAAGACAACAGCTGGAGGGAGATCAATACTGATATCAAAGAAACAGGGAGAAAGATTGGGGACCGGTATGTTCTCAATGTGAAGAGGGTGAAGGAGACGAGGAGGGGGTCGGCTGCTGGTGTGTGTCCCACCGACTGCCAGACAACTGGATCGGCTTCGTGTTCACGTGAAACATCGTCAGACACACCAATATGCCAGATACGGTATGTACTCTTGCCGAGTCCTTTTGTACAGTTGGTGTGTTTGTGATCCTATGTTTACAGATGTATTTATCAGCTCTTTTCTGGATGGTAGTAATTGTGAGTTGAAATGTTCAGTGTCTGTGTTGTTATCATAATGATTAGTAGGGCTAGTTCAAACATCTGGAAACAGACACTGTGAATGTGTGCAAATTAGATTGAGATGTTTATGAAATCAGTTATTTTGAGATCAGTTCATTTTAACTCAAAGGAGCCCTTGGAGATATTTTAAGATTGCTTGTAATGTATTCTAATGTATTGGTCATCTGCTTGTAGGTGTTGGAGGGGGGTGGTGTTTTGGACAGCACAGAGAGAGCTGAGCCCTGAGGGTCCATCTACAGGTGGTTCATCAACCTCCGCCCCATCTCCCCAAAGTACAGTCCAGGCGCACCCATGCTCTCTGCCCTGCAACTCCATCAACGTCCGCCCCATCTCCCCAAAGTACAGTCCAGGCGCACCCATGCTCTCTGCCCTGCAACTCCATCAACGTCCGCCCCATCTCCCCAAAGTACAGTCCAGGCGCACCCATGCTCTCTGCCCTGCAACTCCATCAACGTCCGCCCCATCTCCCCAAAGTACAGTCCAGGCGCACCCATGCTCTCTGCCCTGCAACTCCATCAACGTCCGCCCCATCTCCCCAAAGTACAGTCCAGGCGCACCCATGCTCTCTGCCCTGCAACTCCATCAACGTCCGCCCCATCTCCCCAAAGTACAGTCCAGGCGCACCCATGCTCTCTGCCCTGCAACTCCATCAACGTCCGCCCCATCTCCCCAAAGTACAGTCCAGGCGCACCCATGCTCTCTGCCCTGCAACTCCATCAACGTCCGCCCCATCTCCCCAAAGTACAGTCCAGGCGCACCCATGCTCTCTGCCCTGCAACTCCATCAACGTCCGCCCCATCTCCCCAAAGTACAGTCCAGGCGCACCCATGCTCTCTGCCCTGCAACTCCATCAACGTCCGCCCCATCTCCCCAAAGTACAGTCCAGGCGCACCCATGCTCTCTGCCCTGCAACTCCATCAACGTCCGCCCCATCTCCCCAAAGTACAGTCCAGGCGCACCCATGCTCTCTGCCCTGCAACTCCATCAACGTCCGCCCCATCTCCCCAAAGTACAGTCCAGGCGCACCCATGCTCTCTGCCCTGCAACTCCATCAACGTCCGCCCCATCTCCCCAAAGTACAGTCCAGGCGCACCCATGCTCTCTGCCCTGCAACTCCATCAACGTCCGCCCCATCTCCCCAAAGTACAGTCCAGGCGCACCCATGCTCTCTGCCCTGCAACTCCATCAACCTCCGCCCCATCTCCCCAAAGTACAGTCCAGGCGCACCCATGCTCTCTGCCCTGCAACTCCATCAACCTCCGCCCCATCTCCCCAAAGTACAGTCCAGGCGCACCCATGCTCTCTGCCCTGCAACTCCATCAACCTCCGCCCCATCTCACCGCCCCATCTCCAATGGCCAGAGGAGGAAGACAGCTGAGGATCTTTTGGACACTGACATTATGCAGCGGGTGGATGACTTAAAGAAACGGCAGCAGGAGTTACAGAAACGGCAGCAGGAGTTACAGAAACAGCAGAGGGAGTTACAGAAACAGCAGAGGGAGTTACAGAAACAGCAGAGGGAGTTACAGAAACAGCAGCAGGAGTTACAGAAACAGCAGAGGGAGTTACAGAAACAGCAGCAGGAGTTACAGAAACAGCAGCAGGAGTTACAGAAACAGCAGAGGGAGTTACAGAAACAGCAGCAGGAGTTACAGAAACAGCAGCAGGAGTTACAGAAACAGCAGCAGGAGTTACAGAAACAGCAGCAGGAGTTACAGAAACAGCAGCAGGAGTTACAGAAACAGCAGCAGGAGTTACAGAAACAGCAGCAGGAGTTACAGAAACGGCAACAGTGTCCAGCAAAGGCCGTCTACGACGTCATGGTACCGTGGAGGATGTCTATTCCTGTTGATCAGTGTCTCCTGTTTGTCAGGGACATGATGATGTACTTTCACAAGATCATCGATCAGTACTGTGTGTCCACTCCGTCCGCTCTCAAGTGAGACAGAACCACCCCAAAAACAGATGTTGGTTAGCATGTTTTCTTTAATTGCATCTTGTTTTATTCGTATTCACACGTTAGGGTGGTGGGTAATGTACAGTTGTTGACTCAGTTTGATTCTTATTTCATACCACTTTTGAGAGCAGTCTTCCCTTTACATTGTTTAATATTGCAGTATTTTACTTCTGGGATCATACATAAATATCTAAAAGGTCTGCAAATGTCTTTGTCTGGTTATTTGTACTTGTGGCAGAAAATATGACTGTTCTGAATCAGTCACTCAGTAAACCTGTACTGCTTTGGACATGAGCTCTGTAGATGTGGTCAGTCCTTAATGTCTACAGCTGGACTCTCCCCCATGGACAGGAAGGTCTCCACTGGAATACCACTACACATGACCAGCAGGAAGGTCTCCACTGAAATACCACTACACATGACCATGGACCATAGCAGGAAGGTCTCCACTGAAATACCACTACACATGACCAGCAGGAAGGTCTCCACTGGAATACCACTACACATGACCATGGACCATAGCAGGAAGGTCTCCACTGAAATACCACTACACATGACCAGCAGGAAGGTCTCCACTGAAATACCACTACACATGACCATGGACCATAGCAGGAAGGTCTCCACTGGAATACCACTACACATGACCATGGACCATAGCAGGAAGGTCTCCACTGAAATACCACTACACATGACCATGGACCATATCAGGAAGGTCTCCACTGAAATACCACTACACATGACCATGGACCATATCAGGAAGGTCTCCACTGAAATACCACTACACATGACCATGGACCATAGCAGGAAGGTCTCCACTGAAATACCACTACACATGACCATGGACCATAGCAGGAAGGTCTCCACTGAAATACCACTACACATGACCATGGACCATAGCAGGAAGGTCTCCACTGAAATACCACTAGACATGACCATGGACCATAGCAGGAAGGTCTCCACTGAAATACCACTACACATGACCATGGACCATAACAGGAAGGTCTCCACTGAAATACCACTACACATGACCATGGACCATAGCAGGAAGATCTCCACTGAAAGGCCTCTATACATAATAAGGTAAATGTCTTCAGGGTCTTGACCGTGGTCTTTAAATGTCAATAAGAAAAACAGCAAAACCAAGTGTGTAGCTCCCAGCATGACCTGTAACAGTCATCAACCAGAGCAAGACAACATAACATGTATGTAGCAAACATGTTTTCCAACATTAAATGTAGGGTGCCAGGTGTGATAGCAGCATCCTGGAAAGACACTTAACCTGCTGGTGTGAGGAAGTAGTCCTTGAGGTTGTTGTGCACGTCAATAGCAACTCTGGTTGCCCTGTCTGCCGGCATGTTTCTTGGGTCTAGGAAACTGGTGTCCCCTTGAACCAGCTGTCTCCACTCTCCAGGACGCAGGTCCCCAGTGGGGTGGAGGGCTCAACAAACATGGGGTGGATGCATCGTATTGATGACTGTGGTGTCAGTGTCTGTGGTGTCAGTGTCTGTGTCTGTGGTGTCAGTGTCTGTGTCTGTGGTGTCAGTATCTGTTGTCAGTGTCTGTGTTGTCAGTGTCTGTGTTGTCAGTGTCTGTGGTGTCAGTGTCTGTGTTGCAAATGTGGTTGTGGAGAGCCACGCAGTCCTTCACAATGGTCTCAGCTTTTTCTGGGGCAACCTCAAGGCCTCGTCCCAGGATCCTCCATCTTGCAGCAAGGATCACAAAGCAGATCTCGGAAACCTTTAAATAAACAAAGCGTTTCCGTTAGTATTGAACAGGAATATGAAGGCTGTGTAGCCTCTGCTTTGGGCATACTGTAGGCCCCAATCCTCTTACTGGGATGCCAGATCACGTTTATGTGACATATAATTACAACGTCTATATTGGTATCATTTTCACATCATATGTATAGTCACATGTATTTAGCCTATCTTAGCTGGATATGGTCCCATCAGGTTTACCATCAGAGGGAATGCCTCGAATCCCACGAAGACATATGGGCTTGGTGTTGGCTCGAATCCCACGAAGACATATGGGTTTGGTGTTGGCTCGAATCCCGCGAAGACATATGGGCTTGGTGTTGGCTCGAATCCCACGAAGACATATGGGCTTGGTGTTGGCTCGAATCCCACGAAGACATATGGGCTTGGTGTTGGCTCGAATCCCACGAAGACATATGGGCTTGGTGTTGGCTCGAATCCCACGAAGACATATGGGCTTGGTGTTGGCTCGAATCCCACGAAGACATATGGGCTTGGTGTTGGCTCGAATCCCACGAAGACATATGGGCTTGGTGTTGGCTCGAATCCCACGAAGACATATGGGCTTGGTGTTGGCTCGAATCCCACGAAGACATATGGGCTTGGTGTTGGCTCGAAGCCCACGAAGACATATGGGCTTGGTGTTTGGGTCCCCGGCAAACACTCTGGGCTTGACAAAACAAAACAGAAAATTCCAACGCCGCTGAAGCAAGTCGTCAAATCTGGCAACCGACATCCAAAAGTATTGAAAATGTATTTTCTCATCAATGCTTCGCATAGGTTGGACAAGAGACATGTATTCTCCATCGTCCCCTCTTGTTCAGTGGATGAACTCGACATTTTCTCCGTCGTTTTCTTTCCTTCTCCTGAGTAGTAAGAGCAGTTCAAGCCGTTGCTGTTCAAGCTCTAGCCATTGCCATTCATAGAGAGAAATGTTTGCTTCTGCTTCTTTGGCTAAAAAGAAGCGTCGTAAAGCATTGAACACCAGACTAGCCAGACATGTAGCTAGCTAACTAGTATCTGTAAACAGAAAGGCATATAACACCGTCTGGCTCCCCCAGCCCCCTAGTGGATATACATTACACAAGGCGGACTTCCTCTCTGGGTGGAACGCAACGATGATGTGTACAAAAGCGCGCTGCCACAAAAAAACAGACTCCGCCCTTGCACATGCATGCACGTTGATCAACGGAGTGAATCCACCTCAACCTAACGTAGCCACCTCAACCTAACATAGCCACCTCAACCTAATGTAGCCACCTCAACCTAACGTAGCCACCTCAACCTAACGTAGCCACCTCAACCTAACGTAGCCACCTCAACCTAACGTAGCCACCTCAACCTAACGTAGCCACCTCAACCTAACGTAGCCACCTCAACCTAACGTAGCCACCTCAACCTAACGTAGCCACCTCAACCTAACGTAGCCACCTCAACCTAACGTAGCCACCTCAACCTAACGTAGCCACCTCAACCTAACGTAGCGGAGAGTGCTTCCTGATCAGTAGCTGAAGCTCCTTTGTCTTCCTGATTAGCTAGTGTTCAGTCTGTTTGTCTTCCTGATTGGCTGCCGGTCAGTCTGTTTGTCTTCCTGATTGGCTGCCGGTCAGTCTGTTTATCTTCCTGATTGGCTGCCGGTCAGTCTGTTTGTCTTCCTGATTGGCTGCTGGTCAGTCTGTTTGTCTTCCTGATTGGCTGCTGGTCAGTCTGTTTGTCTTCCTGATTGGCTGCTGGTCAGTCTGTTTGTCTTCCTGATTGGCTGCCGGTCAGTCTGTTTATCTTCCTGATTGGCTGCCGGTCAGTCTGTTTGTCTTCCTGATTGGCTGCTGGTCAGTCTGTTTGTCTTCCTGATTGGCTGCTGGTCAGTCTGTTTGTCTTCCTGATTGGCTGCTGGTCAGTCTGTTTGTCTTCCTGATTGGCTGCTGGTCAGTCTGTTTGTCTTCCTGATTGGCTGCCGGTCAGTCTGTTTGTCTTCCTGATTGGCTGCTGGTCAGTCTGTTTTGTCTTCCTGATTGGCTGCCGGTCAGTCTGCTCCCTCATTCTTTCTGTTCTGCTCCCTCCACAGTGCCTTGACCTTGTGTACAAAAAGCCATCCTCTTCCCTATATAATGCACTTCTTTTGACCAGAGCCCCAGGGCCCTATCGGCCCTGGTCAAGAGTAGTGTTCTACACAGGGAATAGGATGCCTTTTGGGACATAGCCAAGTAGTGCATTCCAACTCCATTCTCTGAGACTTCCCCTCTCTGTTCCTAAGTGCAGTGTAGCCTTTTCAACTACGTCAAAGGGCGCAAACAAAACTTGGAAGGACTTTACATTACAGCGGGATAAAGAGGTAATAATATGGACTTTACATTACAGCGGGATAAAGAGGTAATAATATGGACTTTACATTACAACGGGATAAAGAGGTAATAATATGGACTTTACATTACAGCGGGATAAAGAGGTAATAATATGGACTTTACATTACAGCGGGATAAAGAGGTAATAATATGGACTTTACATTACAGCGGGATAAAGAGGTAATAATATGGACTTTACATTACAGCGGGATAAAGAGGTAATAATATGGACTTTACATTACAACGGGATAAAGAGGTAATAATATGGACTTTACATTACAGCGGGATAAAGAGGTAATAATATGGACTTTACATTACAGCGGGATAAAGAGGTAAAAATATGGACTTTACATTACAGCGGGGTAAAGAGGTAATAATATGGACTTTACATTACAGCGGGATAAATGTGGGTAGAGTTAAAGTGACTATGCATAAATAATTAACAGAGTAGCAGCAGCATAAAAAGAGAGGGTGGGGGGGCAGTGCAAATAGTCCGGGTAGCCATGATTAGCTGTTCAGGAGTCTTATGGCTTGGGGGTAGAAGCTGTTGAGAAGCCTTTTGGACCTAGACTTGTCGCTCCGGTACCACTTGCCGTGCGGTAACAGAGAGAACAGTCTATGACTAGGGTAGCTGGAAACTTCCTCTGACACCGCCTGGTATAGAGGTCCTGGACGGCAGGAAGCTTGGCCCCAGTGATGTACTGGGCCGTACGCACTACCCTATGTAGCGCCTTACGGTCGGAGGCCGAGCAGTTGCCATACCAGGCGGTGATGCAACCAGTCAGGATGCTCTCGATGGTGCAGCTGTATAACTTTTTGAGGATCTGAGGACCCATGCCAAATCTTTTCAGTCTCCTGAGGGGTAATAGGCTTTGTCATGCCCTCTTCACGATTGTCTTGGTGTGTTTGGACCATGATAGTTCGTTGGTGATGTGGACACCAAGGAACTTGAAGCTCTCAACCTGTTCCACTACAGCCCCGTCGATGAGAATGGGGGCGTGCTCAGTCCTCTTTTTTTTCCTGTAGTCCACAATCATCTCCTTTGTCTTGGTCACTTGAGGGAGAGGTTGTTATCCTGGCACCACACGGCCAGATCTCTGACCTCCTCTCTTATGTAGTGTTGTGGTGTCTCTCTTTATGTAGTGTTGTGGTGTCTCTCTTTATGTAGTGTTGTGGTGTCTCTCTTTATGTAGTGTTGTGGTGTCTCTCTTTATGTAGTGTTGTGGCGTCTCTCTTTATGTAGTGTTGGTGTCTCTCTTTATGTAGTGTTGTGGTGTCTCTCTTTATGTAGTGTTGTGGTGTCTCTCTTTATGTAGTGTTGTGGTGTCTCTCTTTATGTAGTGTTGTGGTGTCTCTCTTTATGTAGTGTTGTGGTGTCTCTCTTTATGTAGTGTTGTGGTGTCTCTCTTTATGTAGTGTTGTGGCGTCTCTCTTTATGTAGTGTTGTGGCGTCTCTCTTTATGTAGTGTTGTGGTGTCTCTCTTTATGTAGTGTTGTGGTGTCTCTCTTTATGTAGTGTTGTGGTGTCTCTCTTTATGTAGTGTTGTGGTGTCTCTCTTTATGTAGTGTTGTGGTGTCTCTCTTTATCTAGTGTTGTGGCGTCTCTCTTTATGTAGTGTTGTGGTGTCTCTTTATGTAGTGTTGTGGTGTCTCTCTTTATGTAGTGTTGTGGTGTCTCTCTTTATGTAGTGTTGTGGTGTCTCTCTTTATGTAGTGTTGTGGTGTCTCTCTTTATGTAGTGTTGTGGTGTCTCTCTTTATGTAGTGTTGTGGTGTCTCTCTTTATGTAGTGTTGTGGTGTCTCTCTTTATGTAGTGTTGTGGTGTCTCTCTTTATGTAGTGTTGTGGTGTCTCTCTTTATGTAGTGTTGTGGTGTCTCTCTTTATGTAGTGTTGTGGTGTCTCTCTTTATGTAGTGTTGTGGCGTCTCTCTTTATGTAGTGTTGGTGTCTCTCTTTATGTAGTGTTGTGGTGTCTCTCTTTATGTAGTGTTGTGGTGTCTCTCTTTATGTAGTGTTGTGGTGTCTCTCTTTATGTAGTGTTGTGGTGTCTCTCTTTATGTAGTGTTGTGGTGTCTCTCTTTATGTAGTGTTGTGGCGTCTCTCTTTATGTAGTGTTGTGGCGTCTCTCTTTATGTAGTGTTGTGGTGTCTCTCTTTATGTAGTGTTGTGGTGTCTCTCTTTATGTAGTGTTGTGGTGTCTCTCTTTATGTAGTGTTGTGGTGTCTCTCTTTATGTAGTGTTGTGGTGTCTCTCTTTATGTAGTGTTGTGGTGTCTCTCTTTATGTAGTGTTGTGGTGTCTCTCTTTATGTAGTGTTGTGGTGTCTCTCTTTATGTAGTGTTGTGGTGTCTCTTCATGTAGTGTTGTGGTGTCTCTCTTTATGTAGTGTTGTGGTGTCTCTCTTTATGTAGTGTTGTGGCGTCTCTCTTTATGTAGTGTTGGTGTCTCTCTTTATGTAGTGTTGTGGTGTCTCTCTTTATGTAGTGTTGTGGTGTCTCTCTTTATGTAGTGTTGTGGTGTCTCTCTTTATGTAGTGTTGTCTCTCTTTATGTAGTGTTGTGGTGTCTCTCTTTATGTAGTGTTGTGGTGTCTCTCTTTATGTAGTGTTGTGGTGTCTCTCTTTATGTAGTGTTGTGGTGTCTCTCTTTATGTAGTGTTGTGGCGTCTCTCTTTATGTAGTGTTGTGGCGTCTCTCTTTATGTAGTGTTGTGGCGTCTCTCTTTATGTAGTGTTGTGGTGTCTCTCTTTATGTAGTGTTGTGGTGTCTCTCTTTATGTAGTGTTGTGGTGTCTCTCTTTATGTAGTGTTGTGGTGTCTCTCTTTATGTAGTGTTGTGGCGTCTCTCTTTATGTAGTGTAGTGGTGTCTCTCTTTATGTAGTGTTGTGGTGTCTCTCTTTATCTAGTGTTGTGGCGTCTCTCTTTATGTAGTGTTGTGGTGTCTCTTTATGTAGTGTTGTGGTGTCTCTCTTTATGTAGTGTTGTGGTGTCTCTCTTTATGTAGTGTTGTGGTGTCTCTCTTTATGTAGTGTTGTGGTGTCTCTCTTTATGTAGTGTTGTGGTGTCTCTCTTGTCGTGATGTGTGTTTTGTCCTATATTTTTATTTTGAATCCCAGCCCCCGTCCCTGCCCCCGTTGCCTTTTGGTAGGCCGTCATTTTAAATAAGAATTTGTTCTTAACTGACTTGCCTAGTTAAATAAAGGTTAAATAAAAAATAAATAAAATAAAACAATGTGATATTTCAGTTGTTTATTTTTTATACATTTAATTTATTTTATAAAAATCTGTTGTGGGGTATTGTTTGTAGATTGAATGGGAAAAAATAGTTGAATCCATTTTAGAATAAGGCTGCAACGTAACAAAATGTGGAAAAAGTCAAGGGGTCTGAATACTTTCTGAATGCACTGTAAATTATTTTTTCAGTTTAAAGGGCAATTCAACCTCTTATTCATCATAACCAAACCAGTGTCAACATTTGAAAACATTTGATCTGTGGTTAAAAAAAATAAGGTCCTAAGAACATGCATCTCTGTGACATCACAGAGGATTAAAAGTTTAAAACAGTGATTTGCAACGAGTTTCTAGCCCAAGGGATGTCCTTGCTCCCCATGTCACCGTGAATCTCATAATGTTTTAACTTTTGATGATGTCATCGGGTAGAACTTTTTATCTTTATATATAGTTTTCTACAAAAATGCTCTTTCCATGACATAGACTGGCCAGGTAAACTGCTCTTTCCATGACATAGACTGACCAGGTAAACTGCTCTTTCCCTGACATAGACTGGCCAGGTAAACTGCTCTTTCCATGACATAGATTGGCCAGGTAAACTGCTCTTTCCCTGACATAGACTGGCCAGGTAAACTGCTCTTTCCATGACATAGACTGGCCAGGTAAACTGCTCTTTCCATGACATAGATTGGCCAGGTAAACTGCTCTTTCCATGACATAGACTGGCCAGGTAAACTGCTCTTTCCCTGACAGACTGACCAGGTAAACTGCTCTTTCCCTGACATAGACTGGCCAGGTAAACTGCTCTTTCCATGACATAGACTGGCCAGGTAAACTGCTCTTTCCATGACATAGACTGGCCAGGTAAACTGCTCTTTCCCTGACAGACTGACCAGGTAAACTGCTCTTTCCCTGACATAGACTGGCCAGGTAAACTGCTCTTTCCATGACATAGATTGGCCAGGTAAACTGCTCTTTCCCTGACATAGACTGGCCAGGTAAACTGCTCTTTCCATGACATAGACTGGCCAGGTAAACTGCTCTTTCCATGACATAGATTGGCCAGGTAAACTGCTCTTTCCATGACATAGACTGGCCAGGTAAACTGCTCTTTCCATGACATAGACTGGCCAGGTAAACTGCTCTTTCCCTGACAGACTGACCAGGTAAACTGCTCTTTCCATGACATAGACTGGCCAGGTAAACTGCTCTTTCCATGACATAGACTGGCCAGGTAAACTGCTCTTTCCCTGACAGACTGACCAGGTACAGTGGCTTGTGAAAGTATTCACCCCGCTTGGTATTTTTCCTATTTTGTTGCCTTACAACCTGATTTTTGGGGGGTTTGTATCATTTGATTTACCCAACATGCCTACCACTTTGAAGATGCAAAATATGTTTTTATTGTGAAACAAACAAGAAATAAGACAAAAAAAACAGAAAACTTCAGCGTACATAACTATTCACCCCCCCCAAAGTCAATACTTTGTAGAGCCACCTTTTGCAGCAATTACAGCTGCAAGTCTCTTGGGGTATGTCTCTATAAGCTTGGCACATCAGGCCACTGGGATTTTTGCCCATTCTTCAAGGCAAAACTCCTCCAGCTCCTTCAAGTTGGATGGGTTCCGCTGGTGTACAGCAATCTTTAAGTCATACCACAGATTCTCAATTGGATTGAGGTCTGGGCTTTGACTAGGCCATTCCAAGACATTTAAATGTTTCCCCTTAAACCACTCGAGTGTTGCTTTAGCAGTATGCTTAGGGTCATTGTCCTGCTGGAAGGTAAACCTCCGTCCCAGTCTCAAATCTCTGGAAGAGTGAAACAGGTTTCCCTCAAGAATGTCCCTGTATTTAGCGCCATCCATCATTCCTTCAATTCTGACCAGTTTCAAAGTACCTGACGATGAAAAACATCCCCACAGCATGATGCTGCCACCACCATGCTTCACTGTGGGGATGGTGTTCTCAGGGTGATGAGAGGTGTTGGGTTTGCGCCAGACATAGCGTTTTCCTCAATGGTCAAAAAGCTCAATTTCAGTCTCATCTGACCAGAGTACCTTCTTCCATATGTTTGGGGAGTCTCCCACATGCCTTTTGGCGAACACCAAACGTGTTTGCTTATTTTTTCTTTAAGCAATAGCTTTTTTCTGGCCACTCTTAAAGTGGTCCTATGGACAGATACTCCAATCTCCGCTGTGGAGCTTTGCAGCTCCTTCAGGGTTATCTTTGGTCACTTTGTTGCCTCTCTGATTAATGCCCTCCTTGCCTGGTCCGTGAGTTTTGGTGGGCGGCCCTCTCTTGGCAGGTTTGTTGTGGTGCCATATTCTTTCCATTTTTGAATAATGGATTTAATGGTGCTCCGTGGGATGTTCAAAGTTTCAGATATTTTTTTATAACCCAACCCTGATCTGTACTTCTCCACAACTTTGTCCCTGACCTGTTTGGAGAGCTCCTTGGTCTTCATGGTGCCGCTTGCTTGGTGGTGTTGCAGACTCTGGGGCCTTTCAGAACAGGTGTATATATACTGAGATCATGTAACACTTAGATTGCACACAGGTGGATTTTATTTAACTAATTATGTAACTTCTGAAGGTAATTGGTTGCACCAGATCTTATTTAGGGGCTTCATAGCAAAGGAGGTGAATACAAATGCACACACCACTTTTCCGTTATTAATTTTTTAGAATTGTTTGAAACAAGTTATTTTTTTCATTTCACTTCACCAATTTGGACTATTTTGTGTATGTCTATTACATGAAATCCAAATAAAAATCCATTTAAATTACAGGTTGTAATGCAAAAAAATAGGAAAAACGCCAAGGGGGATGAATACTTTTGCAAGGCAGTGTAAACTGCTCTTTCCATGACATAGACTGACCAGGTGAATCCAGCTGAAAGCTATGATCCCTTATTGATGTCACTTGTTAAATCCACTTCAACCAGTGTAGGTGAGGAGACAGGTTAAAGAAGGACTTTTAAGTCTTGAGAAAATGTATACATGGATTGTGTATGTGTGCCATTGGTGTTGAATGGGCGAGACAAAATATTTAAGTGCCTTTGAACGGGGTATGGTAGTAGGTGCCAGGCCCACCGGTTTGAGTGTGTCAAGAACTTCAATGCTGCTGGGGTTTTCACGCTCAACAGTTTCCCGTGTGTATCAAGAATGGTCCACCACCCACAGGACATCCAGCCAACTTGACACAACTGTGGGAAGCATTGGAGTCAACATGGGCCAGCATCCCTGCGGAAGCATTGGAGTCAACATGGGCCAGCATCCCTGGGGAAGCATTGGAGTCAACATGGGCCAGCATCCCTGGGGAACACTTTCAACACCTTGAAGAGTCCTTGCCCCGACGAATTGAGGCTGTTCGGAGAGCAAAAGGGGGTGGAACGCAATATTTGGAATGTGTTCCTAATGTTTTGTACACTCAGTGTACATGATAGAAATTCCTTGGTTTTCCAGACATCCTGGTTGGAAGATTACAAGGGAATAAGCAGGAAATCAGGGACTCCACCAACCAGGATTTCTGGGAAATCTTGGAATTTTGGAACCATATGGAGGGGTAACAGCACAAGAACAATATGGTAGCAGCAATCTCTTTTTTCAAACCCGGGATTCAAACGGGTGACCCTCTGGTTGCTAGCCCTTATCTAACCTCTGACCTCTAGACTACCTCTGCCACCCCTCACTCATCAGATCAGGGTTCCAACTGATCACTAATCATTCAGTAGCTGATCAACTAGCTTGATGTATTTGATGAACCATGCAGAACACTAACCCCTCCCCTCTTCTCCTCTCCAGGAGTAGTTCTCGTGGTGGCTGTGGAGCCGCCGCCCGCTCCTCAACAACGACGGCTTTTTCTTGCATCTTCCAGTGCTTCTTCTGTCAGCAAGTTCAGCAGAGCTGCTCCTCGTCCGCCGCAGCCAATCACAGCCCAGAGCCCCACCCATGTGACATGGTGAAGATGACCAAGTCGAAGACGTTCCAGGCCTACCTGCCCTCCTGCCATCGCACCTACAGCTGCATACACTGTCGGGCGCACCTGGCCAACCACGATGAACTCATCTCTAAGGTAGGCACACCTGGCCAACCACGATGAACTCATCTCTAAGGTAGGCACACCTGGCCAACCACGATGAACTCATCTCTAAGGTAGGCACACCTGGCCATAAATAGATGTGGATCGTTAACACCTTCAGTTGTCTTGATAGATGTGGAGGGTTAACTCCTTTAGTTGGCTCTCCCTATTTTGATTTCTAGACAAACAATTTTTTTGTCTGGTCTTCCCTGTTTTCACATTTAGTGGGTGTCATGGTGGGTGTCTTTTAGGGCCCAGTTGTTGTTGCTAGCCAACCAGTGGACCCTCCCATGAGTGTCTTTCAGAACCCCTCCTAAAACCCAACCTGTTTCGTTTTGGTTGTTGGTCAGTGACTTTGTTAGTTCCCCTTTCTGTTTGAGCGATAACTTTTGGTTTCTTGCTGGGGAACATAACAATACACTGTCGGGCCAACCACAATGAACTCTCTCTAAGGTAGGCACACATACACACAATGCAAAGCAGTGGCGGTCGGTGCTGTTTATGATGAGGGAGGACCATTTTTTTATTTTTTATGAGCATGGCCTTATTTCTATTACAGCATATTGGATGACTGTCATTCATATTCCATTCACCCAGCTCAATGTAACATCAATAGGTTTAGGCTACTACATGATACTCTAATGTTCCCTGTACCCATCATGAGGTTGCTACAACCTAGCCTATGAATAAACGTTTATAAACGTAGGTGCACAGGTCGAGAGAAATTGGAGTAATCAAGGTGACAGACAGTGAAACATTCAATACCACCTTGCACACTCTTTCCTGTATCTAGCTGATCTAGGGTGTAATAATTAGTCCAACAGTTGCAAACGAGAGTTTCTATTGGACAAATTCAAGCATGTTTATCTTTAAGAAACGTTTTTCAACAGAATAGGCGGAACTAATACAACCCTGATCACACGCAACCACAGTTCATTTTCATAGCAGCCTCATAAAAACAGCGTGATCACTTTATCATTGGATAATTCCTTCTCGCATCTACGTGCATCTACGTGCTCTCCTCTCACCTTTTCCCTTCGCTTGTGGACTTCAGTACGCAGCACATACGCAGATTTTTCTACCTTGCCGGTTCAGGGATTCAAACCAGCGACCATTCGATTACTGGCCCAACGCTCTAGGCTACCTGCCTGTCGAGAGAGAGTGAGAGGTTTAAATTATAAAACGGGCAGCAGTGAGAGCCAACCGCTTGTCCGTAGTGAGAAAAGAGATAAACTTAGATTTTTTTGCAAGGACTTATACAGGATGCTACCCTTTACATCAAAACCTTCACTCCAAATTAACATTCCAAACCTAAAAACCTTGATTTTGGACAAAATTACCCGGAATGATTCTTACTACCGTAGAATCGTTCTCGGCGCGCCTGTGTCAGCTTCCTGCCTCCTGTTTGTCTCCGGGCCTCTAGAGGTCATCTGTGTTCCCCTCTGCCTTAGTTCTTCCTTGTGTGTCCTTATTAGCTTTATCCAGGTCACCTGTGCCTTGTTTCCCCTAGAGTATTTTAGCTGTGTTTTTTCCCCTTGTTCCTCACTTGGTTTTTGAGTCCTGGCTATGTGTCTCCTGCTGTGTCCCACAGAGTCTTTCCGAGTAAGCTTTTCTAAGTTATCTTTATTTTGTTTTTCTCCCCTCGTGGAGTTATTTTGTTTGGTCCTCCTGTTTTGTTTACTGTACCTCTGTTAGTATACCTCTTTCTGAGAAGAACTTTTGTTGGATTATTTTTGAAGTGCAAAAGAATACCTTTTTTTATATTAAATCTACTTTGCCTGGAGTATTGCCTTGGGTGTTTCGTTTGGGTCCTACTATACCTCCTCTGTGGCTAAGGGGTAGAACACCCAACTCTCCACATCTGAGACCTGAGTTCAAGCCCAGCTTGTGACAGAAAAACCAAGTCAATCATGGACTCAGAAACACTCAGTTCCAAGGACCTGTTGGCGGTGATCGCTCGACATGAGGCATCTTTCCAGCGCCATGAAGCCGTTCTCAGCCGACAGGAAGAGCTGATGGCTAGTCATTCTCAACTCCTGGCCGATATGATGAGTTCCCTCCGCCAGCTCTTTGAACGCCTCCCTGGTCCTTCCCCTTACTCCAGGTCACCCCCCAGTGACGACAGGCCTTCTCCATTGGCGGAGCCCCGACTACCACCTCCCAAGCCCTTTTCTGGGGATCCAAGCTCTTGCCAGGGTTTCCTCACCCAATGCTCCCTCACCTTCGAGCTCCAACCCTCAAGTTTTCCCACAGACCGTTCCAAGATTGCCTACATCGTTACCCTTCTTTCAGACAAGGCGCTCTCCTGGGCCTCTGCGGTGTGGCAGTCCCAGGAGGCCTGTTGTGACTCCTACGCTGCATTTGTAGAAGAGTTCAAGCGGGTGTTCGATCATCCTGTCAGTGGGCGGGAAGCTTCCAAGCGCCTACTGTCTCTCCGTCAGGGTCCCCAAAGCACGGCAGATTTTGCCATTGAATTCCGGACCATAGCAGCAAGGAGCGGATGGAATGATGAAGCGCTGAGGGTCTGTTTTCAGGGAGGGTTATCTGAGCCCCTTCAAGATGAGTTAGCCACCCGAGAACCAGCTGGGGATCTCGAGTCCCTCATAGCCTTGGCCATCCGCCTGGACAATCGTCTAAGAGAGCGGAGAACGGCTCGCCGCCAGGTGTCTCAGTCCCAAGTTCCTCTGAGCAGCTCTGTTGCTCCTGTTTGGGCTCCGTCATTCAGAGCTTCCCCGGCTCCTGAACTGCTCCAGGATTCCCCGGAGAACATGCAGTTAGGCCGTTCCAGGCTTTCTCCCAACGAAAGGGAACGTCGCATGAGGGAGCGTCGGTGCCTCTACTGCGGGGTTGCCGGCCACTTCCGCTCCACTTGTCCCGAGCTTTCGGGAAACGCCTGTCCCCGCCTAGCTACAGGAGGGCTGTGATGGGGAAAATTAGAGCTCCTCCTACTAACGCTGTCTTAGCTATTCCAGCCACTCTGTCCTGGAAGGGCCACCAGCATCGGGTCCAGGCTATGATCGATTCCGGTGCCGCAGGTGATTTCCTGGATTTAACCTTGGCTAAGGAACTTAAGATCCCTACCCAACTACTTCCTCAACCCCAGGCAGTTACAGCCTTAGATGGCAGACCTCTGGAACCAGGAAAGGTTACAGAGGCGACTCAGTCCCTGCGACTTACCATCTTTCAACACCAGCAGGAGGAGACCTTCTATCTCATTGACTCCCCCGAGTATCCTATTATCCTGGGTCACCCTTGGCTATGCAGACATAATCCCCAGATCGACTGGCCTACTGGCACCATTCTAAGCTGGGGTCCCACTTGCCAACTCACCTGCATGCTTCAGAGTCCCTCAGCCCCTAGTACCCAGTTTCAAGAGTGTGTTGACGTCTCCCGAGTCCCCAGTGTTTACCATCGGTTCAAGGCAGTGTTCAGCAAGTCCCGGGCTACTTCCTTACCGCCTCACCGCACGTATGACTGTGCCATTGATCTACTCCCCGGTTGCTGCCCTCCTAGAGGTCGGATCTTTTCCTTATCCTCCCTCGAGCACTCAGCTATGGACACCTACATTAAGGAGTCCTTGGCAGCCGGCCTCATCTGTGCCTCTACTTCCCCGGCTGGGGCGGGCTTCTTTTTTGTTGAAAAGAAAGACGGGGGTCTTAGGCCTTGTATTGATTACCGGGGACTCAACAAGATCACGGTTCGAAATCGATACCCCCTTCCTCTCATGGCCACTGCTTTTGAGCTGCTTCAAGGGGCTTCCATTTTTACTAAACTGGATCTCCGCAATGCTTACCATCTCGTGCGGATCCGGCCAGGAGACGAATGGAAGACGGCATTCAACACGCCCACGGGGCACTATGAATATCGGGTGATGCCGTTCGGGCTCACCAATGCCCCCGCAGTATTCCAAGCCCTGATTAATGATGTTCTCCGGGATATGCTTAATCTGTTTGTCTTCGTGTACCTGGACAATATCCTCATCTTCTCGAGGTCACTGGAGGAGCATGAGGGGCATGTTAGCAGGGTTCTCCAGAGGCTCCTTGACAATCACCTCTACGTTAAACCTGAGAAGTGTGAATTTCATGTTTCCCAGACTCAGTTTCTCGGGTTTATTGTCACTCCCGGCCACCTAGAGATGGATCCCAAGAAGGTCAAAGCGGTCCACAGCTGGCCCACACCTGCCACGGTCAAGGAGGTTCAACGGTTCATTAGCTTTTCTAACTTCTATCGGAAGTTCATTAAGAATTTCAGCTCTGTGGTAGCCCCCTTGACGACGCTTACCAAGGGAGGAGGGACCAAGATTCACTGGGGTCCGGAAGCAGCAAGGGCCTTCGAGGATCTCAAGCGCCGCTTCACTTCTGCTCCGATTCTGGTGATCCCTGACCCAGAAAGACCTTTCGTGGTGGAGGTGGACGCCTCAGAGGTGGGGGTGGGAGCCGTCCTGTCACAGAGGGGTGAGGATGGGAGATTACACCCTTGTGCCTTCATGTCTCGCCGCCTGTCTGAGGCCGAGCGCAACTACCACGTGGGGGATCGAGAGTTGCTTGCGGTAAAACTGGCCTTGGAAGAGTGGCGCCATTGGCTTGAAGGGGCACAGCATCCTTTCCAGGTTCTCACAGACCACAAGAACCTGGAATATCTCCAACAGGCAAAGCGGATGAACCCTCGGCAAGCACGATGGTCCCTTTTTTTTAATCGATTCCAGTTTCTCCTGTCTTACAGACCTGGCACCAAGAACGTCAAGCCGGATGCCCTGTCTCGAGCCTATTCTCCCGAGATACAAGAGAAGCCCTTGGCATCGATTATTCCGAGGTCTAGGATCGTCGTACCTCTTCAGTGGGAACTAGAAAGAGGGGTACGAGAGGCCCTTGTCCATGAGCCCGATCCAGGCGGTGGTCCGGCCGGACGCCTGTACGTTCCTCTCTCTGTTCGGGCCCGCGTCTTGCAGTGGGGTCATGAGTCGCCCTTGACATGCCATCCGGGTAGGGCTCGCACACTGGAATTCCTCCAGCGGCGGTTTTGGTGGCCGTCCATCAAGAAGGACGTGCAGGTCTATGTTGAGGCCTGCCCTGTGTGCAACCAGGGAAAGTCGACACGTCAGCGACCCCAGGGACTGCTCCATCCCTTACCTGTTCCTCGCAGGCCATGGTCACACCTTTCTCTGGACTTTGTTACGGGACTTCCTCCATCCCAGGGCAACACAGTCATCCTAGTGGTTGTTGACCGGTTCTCTAAGGCTGCCCGGTTTATTCCCCTGCCCAAGCTGCCCTCGGCCAAGGAGACTGCTGAGCTCCTCATGAACCATGTCTTCCGGATATTTGGAATTCCCCTGGACGTTGTCTCCGACCGAGGTCCCCAATTCTCGTCCCGGTTTTGGGGGGCCTTCTGCAGGCTTATTGGGGCCACAGCCAGCCTATCGTCTGGGTTCCATCCAGAGTCTAATGGCCAGACGGAACGGATTAATCAGGATCTGGAGACCACCCTGCGGTGTATGGCGGCCAGTAATCCCACGTCTTGGGCCACCTATATCATTTGGGCGGAATATGCCCACAACACCCTCCAGTCCTCAGCCACCGGATTGTCCCCCTTCGAATGCCAGTTCGGATACACCCCTCCATTATTTCCAGAGGAAGAGGCGCAAGTTGGTGTTCCCTCGGCCCAGCGCTTTGTCCAACGCTGTAGGCGGACCTGGAAGAAGGCCAGGCATACCCTCCTTCGGACCTCCCAGAGATACCAAAGTCAGGCTAATCGCCGCCGCCGGACGGCCCCTAGTTTCCGAGCTGGTCAGAGAGTTTGGTTGGCCACCAAGAACCTGCCCCTCCGGGTCGAATCCAAGAAGCTTTCCCAGAAATACATCGGCCCTTTCCGCATAGCTAGGAAAGTTAACCCTGTTTCTTATCGTTTGGTTCTCCCTCGCTCCCTTAGAATTAACCCCACTTTCCATGTTTCACTACTAAAACCTGTCTTGTCTTCTCCCTTTGCCCCCCCACGCAGACCCCCGCCACCTCCCAGGATCATTGACGGCCAGCCAGCCTACACAGTGCGCCGGATACTGGACTCCCGGAGGGTCCAGAACTCTCTGCAGTATCTGGTGGACTGGGAGGGCTACGGGCCAGAGGAGCGCTCCTGGGTTCCAGCCAAGGACATCCTGGACCCAGGTTTGATCCGAGAGTTTCGCACCCTGAGGCCAGGGTGTTCTGGAAGGAACGTCAGGAGTCGTTCCTAGAGGAGGGGGTCCTGTCAGCTTCCTGCCTCCTGTTTGTCTCCGGGCCTCTAGAGGTCATCTGTGTTCCCCTCTGCCTTAGTTCTTCCTCGTGTGTCCTTATTAGCTTTATCCAGGTCACCTGTGCCTTGTTTCCCCTAGAGTATTTTAGCTGTGTTTTTTCCCCTTGTTCCTCACTTGGTTTTTGAGTCCTGGCTATGTGTCTCCTGCTGTGTCCCACAGAGTCTTTCCGAGTAAGCTTTTCTAAGTTATCTTTATTTTGTTTTTCTCCCCTCGTGGAGTTATTTTGTTTGGTCCTCCTGTTTTGTTTACTGTACCTCTGTTAGTATACCTCTTTCTGAGAAGAACTTTTGTTGGATTATTTTTGAAGTGCAAAAGAATACCTTTTTTTATATTAAATCTACTTTGCCTGGAGTATTGCCTTGGGTGTTTCGTTTGGGTCCTACTATACCTCCTCTGTGGCTAAGGGGTAGAACACCCAACTCTCCACATCTGAGACCTGAGTTCAAGCCCAGCTTGTGACAGCCTGCCTTCTTCCCCCGCGTCCGGACTTAATAATTTCAAATGGCTTTGCGCCCCTGTACCAGCTGTCCTCTGCCGGGGGCTTGGGTGTTCCCTCCATGGCTGTGGATCCCAGCTACCTCTCCCTGCGTCACGAACGTTGAGAGACGGGTCAGACCAAGGTGCAGCGTGAAAAGTGTACTTGTTTATTTAACTCAAATAAACATACAAGAAACAACGTAACGTGAAGTCCTCCGGCTAAACACATACCAGCCTAACACGGAAAACAAACAAGATCCCACAACCCAGGCAGGCAAACTGGCTGCCTAAGTTTGATCCCCAATCAGAGACAACGAGCGACAGCTGCCTCTGATTGGGAATCACACCCGGCCAAACATAGAACTACAAAACATAGAGTTTCACACCCTGACCAAACTACCTAGAGAATAACAGTCTCTCCAGGTCAGGGCGTGACACCCTGTCCTAGTCAATCAACTGCCTGGGCACAGCCTGGACCACCACGGCCCCCCTCTGCTTTGCCGTGCTCTCTGGATCAGAGCTCTGTCCCTTTGGCTGTTGTGGCCTGCACGCAGCTGGCGTCTCAGCAGCCCTCTTCTCAGGTGAGTTCTGTGGCTCTGGCCTCGCAATCTGCTTCGAGACATGGCAGAGGCCGGATCATTCCGGTGATTTTGAGAGGGAGTTCGATGGTGAGGCATATATCTGTACCTGGGGCAAAAGTTCCGGATATCACCAGGTTGCTTCCCAAGGCTGTGAGTCAGTCACTGGGGGCTGATACTGTCATGGTTCATGTGGGGTCAAATTACATTATGAAGGTCAGCTCAGAACAGCTGAAGATGGATTTTAAAGAACTGATTGGGTCTCTACTTGACACCAACAAACGCCCCATAATATCTGGCCCTCTGCCCTCCCTAAATCATGGCATTGAACGGTTCAGCAGACTTTTAGCCCTCCATAACTGGCTACGAGACTATTGCAGCTCTGTGGGTGTAACATTTATTGACAATGTTGATACCTTCTGGAAACAAAGCTCGTATTCTAAGGAGGATGGGATCCACCCAAATCATTTGGGTTCCTGGATCCTTTCACAGCATTATAAGGCTGCGTTGAGACAATTACTTACCAATGACCCAAGTCCAGCTCATTTAATCCCTACTATTGTGTCGCTGAGTTGTCATAATGCTTCAGCAAATGTACATTATCCTAGGGGCATTGGAAGACAATGTAAGTAACCTAATGTATGTCCCTCTTACTGGTCGGCTATTTGAGCCAGTTAAGGGGGCTTTACAATTCTTAGGTAGGGGAATAACTTTTGCTTCCCTCCAGGCCTGAGGGCACACACCTTCTAGTAGGCTTAAATTGAAGATATGCCAAATATGAGTGGCAATATCATCCGCTATTATCCTCAGTAATTTTCCATCCAAGTTGTCAGACCCCGGTGGCTTGTCATTGTTGATAGACAACCATTTTTTCACCTCTTCCACACTTACTTTACAGAATTCAAAATTACAATCATTCTCTTTCATAATTGGGTCAGCTATTCTTGGATGTGTAGTGTCAGTGTTTGTTGCTGACATTTCATGCCTAAGTTTGCTAATCTTGCCAATGAAAAAATAATTAAAGTAGTTGGCAATATCTGTGGTTTTTGTGATGAATTCAATGAATGATGGAGCAGAGTTTGCCTTTTTGCCCAACATTTAATTTAAGGTGCTCCAAAGCTTTTTACTATCATTCTTTGTCCTTTATCTTTGTTTCATAGTGTAGTTTTTTTGTTGTGGAAAAACACTATACTTTATTAAAAATCAAAGGCCTTACAGAGTTTTTGTTACATCAAGAATGACTTTATTTTTAATTCAACAAAGCCAGGTCAATCTGCAGATTGGAACCCCCTCTTCTTCTCTCCCTCCATCTTATATAGTGCCCTCTTCAGTTTCCCGCTCTTTTATTGCTCCGCCCAATTCCTTTGTCTCTGAGGGCGGCTAAATTCGACTTTCATTATGTTCAGAGTACTACAATCAATCAATCCTTATCTTGCAAAAACACTCACATTTAGTTTAAACTCTGTTCAACCCCGGCTCTTTTCACTGTGTTTGAAGATAGAAACAAAAGGCCCAAGCCAGTTTCAGTCTCTGATATGATAAGACAACCATGGATCTAACTAAGAGCAAGCAATTTGATCCTGGGTCAGCTTACCTCTTTTACACACAGTAAAATTACCCCATTCAGTCACAAAGAATGTTAACTACAATGAGGGAAAAAAGTATTTGATCCCCTGCTGATTTTGTACGTTTGCCCACTGACAAAGAAATGATCAGTCTATAATTTTAATGGTAGGTATATTTGAACAGTGAGAGACAGAATAACAACAACAAAAATCCAGAAAAACGCATATCAAACATTTATAAATTGATTTATATATAGGTTATAGGTTAAGAACTTTGACTTATCAAGAACTTGATGTCGTCACTATTATTCTACAATGTGAAAAATAGTACAAATAAAGAAAAACACATTAATGAGTAGGTGTGTCCAAACTTTTGACTGGTACTGTATATATATATATACAGTGGGGAGAAGAAGTATTTGATACACTGCCGATTTTGCAGGTTTTCTTACTTACAAAGCATGTAGAGGTCTGTAATTTTTATCATAGGTACACTTCAACTGTGAGAGACGGAATCTAAAACAAAAATCCAGAAAATCACATTGTATGATTTTTAAGTAATTAATTTGCATTTTATTGCATGACATAATTATTTGATACATCAGAAAAGCTGAACTTAATATTTGGTACAGAAACCTTTGTTTGCAATTACAGAGATCATACGTTTCCTGTAGGTCTTGACCAGGTTTGCACACACTGCAGCAGGGATTTTGGCCCACTCCTCCATACAGACCTTCTCCAGATCCTTCAGGTTTCTGGGCTGTCGCTGGGCAATACGGACTTTCAGCTCCCTCCAAAGATTTTCTATTGGGTTCAGGTCTGGAGACTGGCTAGGCCACTCCAGGACCTTGTGATGCTTCTTACGGAGCCACTCCTTAGTTGCCCTGGCTGTGTGTTTCGGGTCGTTGTCATGCTGGAAGACCCAGCCACGACCCATCTTCAATGCTCTTACTGAGGGAAGGAGGTTGTTGGCCAAGATCTCGCGATACATGGCCCCATCCATCTTCCCCTCAATACGGTGCAGTCGTCCTGTCCCCTTTGCAGAAAAGCATCCCCAAAGAATGATGTTTCCACCTCCATGCTTCATGGCTGGGATGGTGTTCTTGGGGTTGTACTCATCCTTCTTCTTCCTCAAAACACGGCGAGTGGAGTTTAGACCAAAAAGCTCTATTTTTGTCTCATCAGACCACATGACCTTCTCCCATTCCTTCTCTGGATCATCCAGATGGTCATTGGCAAACTTCAGACGGGCCTGGACATGCGCTGGCTTGAGCAGGGGGACCTTGCGTGCGCTGCAGGATTTTAATCCATGACGGCGTAGTGTGTTACTAATGGTTTTCTTTGAGACTGTGGTCCCAGCTCTTTTCAGGTCATTGACCAGGTCCTGCCGTGTAGTTCTGGGCTGATCCCTCACCTTCCTCATGATCATTGATGCCCCACGAGGTGAGATCTTGCATGGAGCCCCAGACCGAGGGTGATTGACCGTCATCTTGAACTTCTTCCATTTTCTAATAATTGCGCCAACAGTTGTTGCCTTCTCACCAAGCTGCTTGCCTATTGTCCTGTAGCCCATCCCAGCCTTGTGCAGGTCTACAATTTTATCCCTGATGTCCTTACACAGCTCTCTGGTCTTGGCCATTGTGGAGAGGTTGGAGTCTGTTTGATTGAGTGTGTGGACAGGTGTCTTTTTATACAGGTAATGAGTTCAAACAGGTGCAGTTAATACAGGTAATGAGTGGAGAACAGGAGGGCTTCTTAAAGAAAAACTAACAGGTCTGTGAGAGCCAGAATTCTTACTGGTTGGTAGGTGATGAAATACTTATGTCATGCAATAAAATGCAGATTAATTACTTTAAAATCATACAATGTGATTTTCTGGATTTTTGAAGTGTACCTATGATAAAAATTACAGACCTCTACATGCTTTGTAAGTAGGAAAACCTGTAAAATCGGCAGTGTATCAAATACTTGTTGTGTATTGTTGTGAATTGTTAGATATTACTGCACTGTTGGAGCTAGGAACACAAGCATTTCGCTACACCTGCAATAACATCTGCTAAATATGTGACCAATATCATCTGCTGAATATGTGACCGAATATGTGTATGCGACCAATAACATTTGATTTGATTTTGATTTTGTTAGAGAAGCTTCCATTGAACACTCTCTGGGTTCTATTGGATAAATAACTCTCCTAACGTGATGGCAAGTGATGTAAAGCCATAGCAAGTGTGTGTCTCAATAACAATGTATGATCAATAACATCAAAGGCTGCACTGAAATCTAACAATACAGCTCCAACTATCATCTTATTATCCATTTCTTTAAAACCAAATCATCTGTCATCTGAGGCAGTACAAGTTGTCCTTCTCTATATGGATAAGAGAGATGAGGTATGTCTTCCTGTCCTTGAATAGTAAGGAGACTGATGACATAACAATAATATAATAATAATAATAATAATAATAATAATAATAATAATATGCCATTTAGCAGACGCTTTTATCCAAAGCGACTTACAGTCATGTGGGCATACATTTTTACGTATGGGTGGTCCCCGGGATCGAACCCACTACCCTGGCGTTACAAGCGCCATGCTCTACCAATTGAGCTACAGAGGACCACATAATTGCACAGATAAATACATCTCTAACAGCCTCATTCTAAAATGGATTAAATACAAAAAAATCCTCATCAATCTACTTCTATCGAAGAGGGACAGATCTGGGGAAGGGTACCAACAAATGTCTGCAGCATTGAAGGTCCCCAAGAACACAGTGGCCTCCATCATTATTAAATGGAAGAAGTTTGGAACAACCAAGACTCTTCCTAGAGCTGGCCGCCCGGCCAAACTGAGCAATCGGGGGAGAAGGGCCTTCGTCAGGGAGGTGACCAAGAACCCCATGGTCACTCCGACAGAGCTCCAGAGTTCCTCTATGGATATGGGAGAACCTTCCAGAACGACAATCATCTCTGCAGCACTCCACCTATCAGGCTTTCATGAGAGTGGCCAGACGGAAGCCACTCCTCAGTAAAGGCACATGACAGCCCGCTTGGAGTTTGCCAAAAGGCACCTAAAGGACTCTCAGAGCATGAGAAACAAGATTCTCTGGTCTGATGAAACCAAGATTGAACTCTTTGGCCTGAATGCCAAGCGTCACGTCTGGAGGAAACCTGGCACCATCCCTACGGTGAAGCATGGTGGTGGCAGCATCATGCTGTGGGGATGTTTTTCAGCGCCAGGGACTGGGAGACTAGTCAGGATCGAGGGAAAGATGAACGGAGCAAAGTACATAGAGATCCTTGATGAAAACCTGCTCCAGAGCGCTCAGGACCTCAGACTGGGGCGAAGGTTCACCTTCCAACAGGACAACGACTCTAAGCACACAGCCAAGCCAACTTAGGAGGGGCTTCGGGACAAGTCTCTGAATGTCCTTGAGTGGCCCAGCCAGAGCCTAGACTTGAACCCGATGGAACATCTCTGGAGAGACCTGAAAATAGCTGTGCAGCAACGCTCCCCATCCAACCTGACAGAGCTTGAGAGGATCTGCAGAGAAGAATGGGAGAAACTCCCCAAATACAGGTGTACCAAGCTTGTAGATTCATACCCGAGAAGACTAGAGGCTGTAATCGCTGCCAAAGGTGCTTCAACAAAATACATTTTACATTTTAAAAAACATTTTTAGTCATTTAGCAGATGCTCTTATCCAGAGCGACTTACAGGAGCAATTAGGGTTAAGTGCCTTGCTCAAGGGCACATCGACAGATTTTTCACCTAGTCGGCTCGGGGATTAGAACCAGCGACCTTTCGATTACTGGCACAACGCTCTTAACCACTAAGCTACCTGAGTAAAGGGTCTGAATACTTATGTAAAAGTGAGAGAGAGGAGAGGAGATGAGAGAGGAGGGAGATGAGGGAGAGAGAGATGGGAGAGTGAGAGATGGGAGAGGAGAGAGAGAGAGAGATAGAGGGGAGAGAGAGGAAAGAGGAAAGAGAAGGGGGAGAGAGGGGAGAGAGAGAGGAGAGGTGAGAGAAAGAGGAAAGTGAGAGAGAGAGGACAGAGAGGGGAGAGAAAGGAGAGAGAGGGGAGAGAGAGGAGAGGAGAGAGGAGAGAGATGGGAGAGGAGCGAGAGAGGAGAGAGAGAGGAGAGAGAGAGGAAAGTGAGAGAGAGTGGAGAGGAAAGAGAGAGGAGAGGAGAGCGAGAGAGGAGAGAGAGAGATGGGAGAGAGATGGGAGAATGAGAGATGGGAGAGTGAGAGATGGGAGAGGAGAGAGAGAGATGGGAGAGCGAGAGGAGAGAGAGAGAGAGGGGAGAGAGAGGAAAGAGGAAAGAGAGGGGGGAGAGAGGGGAGAGAGAGAGGTGAGAGAAAGAGGAAAGTGAGAGAGAGGAGAGAGAGAGAGAGAGAGAGAGGAGAGAGATAGAGGGGTGAGAGGGGAGAGATTGGCAAGAGAGGGGAGAGAGAGAGGGAGAGAGAGGAGAGAGAGATATGACAGGGATGGAGGGAAGGAGGGAGGGAGAGAGAGATGGGAGGGAGGGATAGGACAGAGAGAGAGGGAGGGAGAGAGAGAGAGAGAGAGAGAGAAGAGGAGAGGAGAGGAGAGGGAGGGAGAGGGAGAGAGATAAAACAAGGAGGGAGGGAGAGAGAGAGAGAGAGTGGAGGGAGAGAGAGGAAAGTGAGAGAGAGGAGAGAGAGAGATGGGAGAGCGAGAGAGCGAGAGAGAGGAGAGGGAGAGGGGAAAGTGAGAGAGAGAGGAGAGGAGAGAAAGAGTAGAGGAGAGAGAGAGGAGAGAGAGATGGGAGAGGAGAGAGAGAGATGGGAGAGGAGAGAGAGAGAGGGGAGAGAGAGGAAAGAGAGGGGAGAGAGAGAGGAGAGGCGAGAGAAAGAGGAAAGTGAGAGAGAGAGAGAAAGAGAGAGAGAGAGAGAGAGAGAGAGAGAGAGAGGAGAGAGAGAGAGAGAAAGAGGAAAGTGAGAGAGAGGATAGAGATGGGAGAGCAAGAGAGAGAGCGAGAGAGAGAGAGGAGAGAGAGTGAGGAGAGAGAGAGATGGGAGAGCGAGAGGAGAGAGAGAGAAAGGGGAGAGAGATAGGAAAGAGGAAAGAGAGGGGGAGATAGGGGAGATAGAGAGGAGAGGCGAGAGAAAGAGGAAAGTGAGAGAGAGGAGAGGAGAGAGAGAGGAGAGAGAGAGAGAGCAGAGGAGCGAGAGAGAGAGAGAGGGGAGAGAGAGAGGGGAGTGAGATGGGATCGAGAGAGGAAGAGAGGAGAGAGAGCGAGGAGAGAGTGAGGAGGAAGAGAGAGGAGATGGAGGGAGAGAGAGAAAAGATAGAGAGGGGAGAGATAAAGGGGAGAGAGAGGGGAGAGAGAGAGAGAGGTGAGGGAGGGGAAGAGAGACAGAGAGAGAGAGGGGATTGAGAGAGAGAGAGAGAGAGAGAGGGAGAGAGAGAGAGGAGAGAGAGATGGGAGAGGAGAGAGAGAGAGAGAGAGAGAGAGGAGAGGTGAGAGAAAGAGGAAAGTGAGAGAGAGAGAGAGAGAGGAGAGTTTTACTGTAGTTTTAAAACTGCTATCTATTCAGCAGCACTCTTGGATGACGTCAGTTTGAGATCCACAAACACCTTGTGGATAATACAAGAATACCAGTTTGCTGGAGTTTCTTCCTTTACACAGATTTTTCCTCTATGCACCTTGAACTATGAATGGTGTGTTTTCAGATGAATGGTGTGTTTTCAGATGAATGGTGTGTTTTCAGATGAATGGTGTGTTGTCAGATGAATGGTGTGTTTTCAGATGTATGGTGTGTTTTCAGATGAATGGTGTGTTTTCAGATGAATGGTGTGTTGTCAGATGAATGGTGTGTTGTCAGATGAATGGTGTGTTTTCAGATGAATGGTGTGTTTTCAGATGAATGGTGTGTTTTCAGATGAATGGTGTGTTTTCAGATGAATGGTGTGTTTTCAGATGAATGGTGTGTTGTCAGATGAATGGTGTGTTTTCAGATGAATGGTGTGTTTTCAGATGAATGGTGTGTTGTCAGATGAATGGTGTGTTTTCAGATGAATGGGGTGTTTTCAGATGAATGGTGTGTTTTCAGATGAATGGTGTGGTTTCAGATGAATGGTGTGTTTTCAGATGAATGGTGTGTTTTCAGATGAATGGTGTGTTTTCAGATGTATGGTGTGTTTTCAGATGAATGGTGTGTTGTCAGATGAATGGTGTGTTTTCAGATGAATGGTGTGGTTTCAGATGAATGGTGTGTTTTCAGATGAATGATGTGTTGTCAGATGAATGGTGTGGTTTCAGATGAATGGTGTGTTTTCAGATGAATGGTGTGTTTTCAGATGAATGGTGTGTTGTCAGATGAATGGTGTGTTGTCAGATGAATGGTGTGTTGTCAGATGAATGGTGTGTTGTCAGATGAATGGTGTGTTGTCAGATGAATGGTGTGTTGTCAGATGAATGGTGTGTTGTCAGATGAATGGTGTGTTGTCAGATGAATGGTGTGTTTTCGGTCCTCAGTCTATTGTCCTCAGGCATTCTTTTCTCTTTCTGTTTCTATTTCAGTCATTCCAAGGCAGCCAGGGGAGAGCCTACCTCTTTAACTCTGTGTAAGTAAGCTTTAACAACTCATTAGGGAGAGACTACCTATTTAACTCTGTGTAAGTAAGCTTTAATAACTCATTAGGGAGAGACTACCTATTTAACTCTGTGTAAGTAAGCTTTAATAACTCATTGGCTCAGCTGAAAAGTTGCAAAGCCAGAAGTACAAAAGGTCTGATTTTACAACTAACTCTAACCTTCTCCCTCAGTGTGAATGTGGGCTGTGGACCGGCCGAGGAGCGGGTTCTCCTGACAGGTTTACATGCTGACGCTGACATCTACTGTGAAAACTGTAAAACCACTCTGGGCTGGAAATACGTAAGCCAACTACTGTACCTACCGCTCAAACCAAACCCAACATACAGCACTGTCACAGAGTCACTGTTTAAATCAACCCACTTCATCCTGAGTTTAAATTATTATTCAGACATTTTCAAGCATAGAAGCTACAGTCCCCTGTAGCTCAGTTGGTAGAGCATGGCGCTTGCAACGCCAGGGTTGTGGGTTCGTTTCCCACGGGGGGCCAGTATGAAAAATGTATGCACTCACTAACTGTAAGTCGCTCTGGATAAGAGCGTCTGCTAAACGTCTCTGCGTTGTGTCGTCTCTGCGTTGTGTCGTCTCTGCGTTGTGTCGTCTCTGCGTTGTGTCGTCTCTGCGTTGTGTCGTCTCTGTGTTGTGTCGTCTCTGCGTTGTGTCGTCTCTGCGTTGTGTTGTCGTTGTGTTGTCTCTGCGTTGTGTTGTCTCTGCGTTGTGTTGTCTCTGCGTTGTGTTGTCTTTGCGTTGTGTTGTCTCTGCGTTGTGTTGTCTCTGCGTTGTGTTGTCTCTGCGTTGTGTTGTCTCTGCGTTGTGTTGTCTCTGCGTTGTGTCGTCTCTGCGTTGTCGTCTCTGCGTTGTGTCGTCTCTGCGTTGTGTCGTCTGTGCGGTGTGTCGTCTCTGCGTTGTGTCGTCTCTGCGTTGTGTTGTCTCTGCGTTGTGTTGTCTCTGCGTTGTCGTCTCTGCGTTGTGTTGTCTCTGTGTTGTGTCGTCTCTGCGTTGTGTCGTCTCTGCGTTGTGTTGTCTCTGCATTGTCTTTGCGTTGTGTTGTCTCTGCGTTGTGTCGTCTCTGCGTTGTGTTGTGTTGTCTCTGTGTTGTGTTGTCTCTGCGTTGTGTCGTCTCTGCGTTATGTTGTCTCTGCGTTGTGTTGTCTCTGTGTTGTGTTGTCTCTGCGTTGTGTCGTCTCTGCGTTGTCTTGTCTCTGTGTTGTCTTTGCGTTGTGTTGTCTCTGCGTTGTGCCGTCTCTGCGTTGTGTTGTCTTTGTGTTGTGTTGTCTCTGTGTTGTGTTGTCTCTGCGTTGTGTCGTCTCTGCGTTGTGTTGTCTCTGTGTTGTCTTTGCGTTGTGTTGTCTCTGCGTTGTGTCGTCTCTGCGTTGTGTCGTCTCTGCGTTGTGTCGTCTCTGCGTTGTGTCGTCTCTGCGTTGTGTTGTCTCTGTGTTGTCTCTGCGTTGTGTTGTCTCTGCGTTGTGTCGTCTCTGCGTTGTGTCGTCTCTGCGTTATGTTGTCTCTGCGTTGTGTTGTCTCTGTGTTGTGTTGTCTCTGCGTTGTGTCGTCTCTGCGTTATGTTGTCTCTGCGTTGTGTTGTCTCTGTGTTGTGTTGTCTCTGCGTTGTGTCGTCTCTGCGTTGTCTTGTCTCTGTGTTGTCTTTGCGTTGTGTTGTCTCTGTGTTGTCTTTGCGTTGTGTTGTCTCTGCGTTGTGTCGTCTCTGCGTTGTGTCGTCTCTGCGTTGTGTCGTCTCTGCGTTGTGTTGTCTCTGCGTTGTGTTGTCTCTGCGTTGTGTCGTCTCTGCGTTGTGTTGTCTCTGTGTTGTGTTGTCTCTGCGTTGTGTCGTCTCTGCGTTGTGTTGTCTCTGTGTTGTCTTTATATTGCGTTGTCTCTGCGTTGTGTCGTCTCTGCGTTGTGTTGTCTTTGTGTTGTGTTGTCTCTGCGTTGTGTCGTCTCTGCGTTGTGTTGTCTTTGTGTTGTGTTGTCTCTGTGTTGTGTTGTCTCTGCGTTGTGTTGTCTCTGTGTTGTGTCGTCTCTGTGTTGTGTCGTCTCTGCGTTGTGTTGTCTCTGCGTTGTGTTGTCTCTGTGTTGTCTTTGCGTTGTGTTGTCTCTGCGTTGTGTTGTCTCTGCGTTGTGTTGTCTGTGTGTTGTGTTGTCTCTGTGTTGTGTTGTCTATGCGTTGTGTTGTCTCTGTGTTGTGTCGTCTCTGTGTTGTGTCGTCTCTGCGTTGTGTCGTCTCTGTGTTGTGTCGTCTCTGTGTTGTGTCGTCTCTGCGTTGTGTCGTCTCTGTGTTGTGTCGTCTCTGCGTTGTGTCGTCTCTGCGTTGTGTCGTCTCTGCGTTGTGTCGTCTCTGCGTTGTGTCGTCTCTGCGTTGTGTCGTCTCTGCGTTGTGTCGTCTGCGTTGTGTCGTCTCTGCGTTGTGTCGTCTCTGCGTTGTGTCGTCTCTGCGTTGTGTCGTCTCTGCGTTGTGTCGTCTCTGCGTTGTCGTCTCTGCGTTGTGTCGTCTCTGCGTTGTGTCGTCTCTGCGTTGTGTCGTCTCTGCGTTGTGTCGTCTCTGCGTTGTGTTGTCTCTGCGTTGTGTCGTCTCTGCGTTGTGTCGTCTCTGCGTTGTGTTGTCTTTGTGTTGTGTTGTCTCTGCGTTGTGTCGTCTCTGCGTTGTGTCGTCTCTGCGTTGTGTTGTCTCTGTGTTGTCTCTGCGTTGTGTCGTCTCTGCGTTGTGTTGTCTCTGTGTTGTCTTTGCGTTGTGTTGTCTCTGCGTTGTGTCGTCTCTGCGTTGTGTTGTCTCTGCGTTGTGTCGTCTCTGCGTTGTGTTGTCTCTGTGTTGTCTTTGCGTTGTGTTGTCTCTGCGTTGTGTCGTCTCTGCGTTGTGTTGTCTGTGTGTTGTGTTGTCTCTGTGTTGTGTTGTCTCTGCGTTGTGTTGTCTCTGTGTTGTGTCGTCTCTGTGTTGTGTTGTCTCTGCGTTGTGTCGTCTCTGTGTTGTGTTGTCTCTGTGTTGTGTCGTCTCTGTGTTGTGTCGTCTCTGTGTTGTGTCGTCTCTGTGTTGTGTCGTCTCTGTGTTGTGTCGTCTCTGCGTTGTGTTGTCTTTGTGTTGTGTTGTCTCTGTCTTGTGTTGTCTCTGCGTTGTGTCATCTCTGCGTTGTGTCGTCTCTGCGTTGTGTTGTCTCTGCGTTGTGTTGTCTCTGCGTTGTGTCGTCTCTGCGTTGTGTTGTCTCTGTGTTGTCTTTGCGTTGTGTTGTCTCTGCGTTGTGTCGTCTCTGCGTTGTGTTGTCTCTGCGTTGTGTCGTCTCTGCGTTGTGTTGTCTCTGTGTTGTCTTTGCGTTGTGTTGTCTCTGCGTTGTGTCGTCTCTGCGTTGTGTTGTCTGTGTGTTGTGTTGTCTCTGTGTTGTGTTGTCTCTGCGTTGTGTTGTCTCTGTGTTGTGTCGTCTCTGTGTTGTGTTGTCTCTGCGTTGTGTCGTCTCTGCGTTGTGTTGTCTCTGTGTTGTGTCGTCTCTGTGTTGTGTCGTCTCTGCGTTGTGTCGTCTCTGCGTTGTGTCGTCTCTGCGTTGTGTCGTCTCTGCGTTGTGTCGTCTCTGCGTTGTGTCGTCTCTGCGTTGTGTCGTCTCTGCGTTGTGTCGTCTCTGCGTTGTGTCGTCTCTCCGTTGTGTCGTCTCTGCGTTGTGTCGTCTCTGCGTTGTGTCGTCTCTGCGTTGTGTCGTCTCTGCGTTGTGTCGTCTCTGCGTTGTGTTGTCTCTGTGTTGTCTTTGCGTTGTGTTGTCTCTGCGTTGTGTCGTCTCTGCGTTGTGTTGTCTCTGCGTTGTGTCGTCTCTGCGTTGTGTTGTCTCTGTGTTGTCTTTGCGTTGTGTTGTCTCTGCGTTGTCGTCTCTGCGTTGTGTTGTCTCTGCGTTGTGTCGTCTCTGTGTTGTGTCGTCTCTGTGTTGTGTCGTCTCTGTGTTGTGTCGTCTCTGCGTTGTGTTGTCTCTGCGTTGTGTTGCACAACATTCTCAAGGCAGACTTACACAAAACTTTGAATGTCAGTAGAATTCTTTTAGACTTAGTACTCACTGCTGTCAGAAACATGAATGACCTTGAACGTTAATGTTAATGATGAATGTTAGCAGGAGGTATTCTTAAGCCCTCAGGTAAAGGAAACACCAACATAAAGTGTCTTAATAGGGCGTTGGTTGGGCCACCACTGGCCAGAACAGCTTCAATGCTCCTTGGCATAGATTCTACAAGAGTCTGGAACTCTAGTGGAGGGATGCGACACCATTCTTCTATGAGAAATTCCATCATTTTGTGTTTTGTTGATGGTGGTGGAAAACGCTGTCTCGGGCGCCGCTCCAGAATCTGGTGACTGAGACACGCCCTTTAAACCCCCTGTGCTCCTTTGAGACCCCTCTCTGAAACCCCCTGTGCTCCTTTGAGACCCCTCTCTGAAACCCCCTGTGCTCCTTTGAGACCCCTCTCTGAAACCCCCTGTGCTCCTTTGAGACCCCTCTCTGAAACCCCCTGTGCTCCTTTGAGACCCCTCTCTGAAACCCCCTGTGCTCCTTTGAGACCCCTCTCTGAAACCCCCTGTGCTCCTTTGAGACCCCTCTCTGAAACCCCCTGTGCTCCTTTGAGACCCCTCTCTGAAACCCCCTGTGCTCCTTTGAGACCCCTCTCTGAAACCCCCTGTGCTCCTTTGAGACCCCTCTCTGAAACCCCCTGTGCTCATTTGAGACCCCTCTCTGAAACCCCCTGTGCTCCTTTGAGACCCCTCTCTGAAACCCCCTGTGCTCCTTTGAGACCCCTCTCTGAAACCCCCTGTGCTCCTTTGAGACCCCTCTCTGAAACCCCCTGTGCTCATTTGAGACCCCTCTCTGAAACCCCCTGTGCTCATTTGAGACCCCTCTCTGAAACCCCCTGTGCTCCTTTGAGACCCCTCTCTGAAACCCCCTGTGCTCCTTTGAGACCCCTCTCTGAAAGTCACTGAGATCTCTTCTTCTAGCCATGGTAGCCAAAATAATGGGCAAGCCTCCCAAAGCATGATGGGATGTTAATTGCTTAATTAACTCAGGAACCACACCTGTGTGGAAGCACCTGAGTATACCTCATTTACTGAAGTATTTCCTTTATTTTGGAATTGACCTGTACATGGTTGTGTTAAGAGTTGTAGAAGTGCTGACTGACATCATGCTGTTGTTGTCTGACTGCATGGAGCGTCTGCTAAGTGGCATGTTGTGTTGTTGTCTGACTGTATGGAGCGTCTGCTAAGTGGCATGTTGTGTTGTTGTCTGACTGTATGGAGCGTCTGCTAAGTGGCATGTTGTGTTGTTATCTGACTGTATGGAGCGTCTGCTAAGTGGCATGTTGTGTTGTTGTCTGACTGTATGGAGTGTCTGCTAAGTGGCATGTTGTGTTGTTGTCTGACTGTATGGAGCGTCTGCTAAGTGGCATGTTGTGTTGTTGTCTGACTGTATGGAGCGTCTGCTAAGTGGCATGTTGTGTTGTTGTCTGACTGTATGGAGCGTCTGCTAAGTGGCATGTTGTGTTGTTGTCTGACTGTATGGAGCGTCTGCTAAGTGGCATGTTGTGTTGTTGTCTGACTGTATGGAGCGTCTGCTAAGTGGCATGTTGTGTTGTTGTCTGACTGTATGGAGTGTCTGCTAAGTGGCATGTTGTGTTGTTGTCTGACTGTATGGAGCGTCTGCTAAGTGGCATGTTGTGTTGTTGTCTGACTGTATGGAGCGTCTGCTAAGTGGCATGTTGTGTTGTTGTCTGACTGTATGGAGTGTCTGCTAAGTGGCATGTTGTGTTGTTGTCTGACTGTATGGAGCGTCTGCTAAGTGGCATGTTGTGTTGTTGTCTGACTGTATGGAGCGTCTGCTAAGTGGCATGTTGTGTTGTTGTATGACTGTATGGAGCGTCTGCTAAGTGGCATGTTGTGTTGTTGTCTGACTGTATGGAGTGTCTGCTAAGTGGCATGTTGTGTTGTTGTCTGACTGTATGGAGCGTCTGCTAAGTGGCATGTTGTGTTGTTGTCTGACTGTATGGAGTGTCTGCTAAGTGGCATGTTGTGTTGTTGTCTGACTGTATGGAGCGTCTGCTAAGTGGCATGTTGTGTTGTTGTCTGACTGTATGGAGCGTCTGCTAAGTGGCATGTTGTGTTGTTGTCTGACTGTATGGAGCGTCTGCTAAGTGGCATGTTGTGTTGTTGTCTGACTGTATGGAGCGTCTGCTAAGTGGCATGTTGTGTTGTTGTCTGACTGTATGGAGCGTCTGCTAAGTGGCATGTTGTGTTGTTGTCTGACTGTATGGAGCGTCTGCTAAGTGGCATGTTGTGTTGTTGTCTGACTGTATGGAGCGTCTGCTAAGTGGCATGTTGTGTTGTTGTCTGACTGTATGGAGCGTCTGCTAAGTGGCATGTTGTGTTGTTGTCTGACTGTATGGAGTGTCTGCTAAGTGGCATGTTGTGTTGTTGTCTGACTGTATGGAGCGTCTGCTAAGTGGCATGTTGTGTTGTTGTCTGACTGTATGGAGCGTCTGCTAAGTGGCATGTTGTGTTGTTGTCTGACTGTATGGAGTGTCTGCTAAGTGGCATGTTGTGTTGTTGTCTGACTGTATGGAGCGTCTGCTAAGTGGCATGTTGTGTTGTTGTCTGACTGTATGGAGCGTCTGCTAAGTGGCATGTTGTGTTGTTGTCTGACTGTATGGAGCGTCTGCTAAGTGGCATGTTGTGTTGTTGTCTGACTGTATGGAGCGTCTGCTAAGTGGCATGTTGTGTTGTTGTCTGACTGTATGGAGCGTCTGCTAAGTGGCATGTTGTGTTGTTGTCTGACTGTATGGAGCGTCTGCTAAGTGGCATGTTGTGTTGTTGTCTGACTGTATGGAGCGTCTGCTAAGTGGCATGTTGTGTTGTTGTATGACTGTATGGAGCGTCTGCTAAGTGGCATGTTGTGTTGTTGTCTGACTGTATGGAGCGTCTGCTAAGTGGCATGTTGTGTTGTTGTCTGACTGTATGGAGTGTCTGCTAAGTGGCATGTTGTGTTGTTGTCTGACTGTATGGAGTGTCTGCTAAGTGGCACGTTGTGTTGTTGTCTTAGGGGAGGGAATGGCCAGCAGGGATGTAGCTCAGTTGATAGAGTATGGCGTTTGCAACGCCAGGGTTGTGGGTTCGATTCCCACAGGGGGCCAGTAAAAAAAAAAAAATTGTATTCACTAACTGTAAGTCGCTCTGGATAAGAGCGTCTGCTAAATGACTAAAATGTAAATGTAAAAATGTCTTCTCTCCCCCAGGAGCATGCGTTTGAGAGCAGTCAGAAGTACAAGGAGGGGAAGTTCATCATTGAGCTGGCTCATATGATCAAGGACAATGGCTGGGAGTGACTTCATTTCCTGTGACATCATGTCCTGTCACCGCCCCTTTAATGACCTCTGACCTATCAAAGCTCTGGATCTATCGGACTTCACAGAGCAACAATCAATCACCATCAACCACCCACTGTGCTGTCCCTGCTGGATGTGAAACTGAACATGATGCTGTTGAACTGGAGAGAGGAGCAGCCTATTGGTTTGGACCTTCAGTGAAGACCATGTGACCATGTGATCTCACCAGTCAATGACGGACAGATGACCTTGACTCCTCGCTTCTCCTCCAGGCCCCTTCCACCTCACTGCCCTTAGTTACACGGCTGGGGGGTCAGGGGGTCATTGTTAGTTACACGGCTGGGGGGTCAGGGGGTCATTGTTAGTTACACGGCTGGGGGGGTCAGGGGGTCATTCTCAGTTACACGGCTGGGGGGTCATGGGGTCATTGTTAGTTACACGGCTGGGGGGTCAGGGGGTCATTGTTAGTTATACGGCTGGGGGTCAGGGGGTCATTGTTAGTTACACGGCTGGGGGGTCAGGGGGTCATTGTTAGTTACACGGCTGGGGGGTCAGGGGGTCATTGTTAGTTACACGGCTGGGGGGTCAGGGGGTCATTGTTAGTTATACGGCTGGGGGGTCAGGGGGTCATTGTTAGTTACACGGCTGGGGGGTCAGGGGGTCATTGTTAGTTATAGGGCTGGGGGGTCAGGGGGTCATTGTTAGTTACACGGCTGGGGGGTCAGGGGGTCATTGTTAGTTACACGGCTGGGGGGGTCAGGGGGTCATTGTTAGTTACACGGCTGGGGGGTCAGGGGGTCATTGTTAGTTATACGGCTGGGGGGTCAGGGGGTCATTGCCCTTAGTTACACGGCTGGGGGGTCAGGGGGTCATTGTTAGTTATATGGCTGGGGGTCAGGGGGTCATTGTTAGTTACACGGCTGGGGGGTCAGGGGGTCATTGTTAGTTATACGGCTGGGGGGTCAGGGGGTCATTGTTAGTTACACGGCTGGGGGGTCAGGGGGTCATTCTCAGTTACACGGCTGGGGGGTCAGGGGGTCATTGCCCTTAGTTACACGGCTGGGGGGTCAGGGGGTCATTGTTAGTTATAGGGCTGGGGGGTCAGGGGGTCATTGTTAGTTATATGGCTGGGGGGTCAGGGGGTCATTGTTAGTTATATGGCTGGGGGGTCAGGGGGTCATTGCCCTTAGTTACACGGCTGGGGGGTCAGGGGGTCATTGTTAGTTACACGGCTGGGGGTCAGGGGGTCATTGCCCTTAGTTACACGGCTGGGGGGTCAGGGGGTCATTGTTAGTTATACGGCTGGGGGGTCAGGGGGTCATTGTTAGTTATAGGGCTGGGGGGTCAGGGGGTCATTGCCCTTAGTTACACGGCTGGGGGGTCAGGGGGTCATTGTTAGTTACACGGCTGGGGGTCAGGGGGTCATTGCCCTTAGTTACACGGCTGGGGGGTCAGGGGGTCATTGTTAGTTACACGGCTGGGGGGTCAGGGGGTCATTGTTAGTTACACGGCTGGGGGGTCAGGGGGTCATTGTTAGTTACACGGCTGGGGGGTCAGGGGGTCATTGTTAGTTACACGGCTGGGGGGTCAGGGGGTCATTGTTAGTTACACGGCTGGGGGGTCAGGGGGTCATTGTTAGTTACACGGCTGGGGGGTCAGGGGGTCATTGTTAGTTATATGGCTGGGGGTCAGGGGGTCATTGTTAGTTACACGGCTGGGGGGTCAGGGGGTCATTGCCCTTAGTTACACGGCTGGGGGGTCAGGGGGTCATTGTTAGTTATACGGCTGGGGGTCAGGGGGTCATTGTTAGTTACACGGCTGGGGGGTCAGGGGGTCATTGTTAGTTATACGGCTGGGGGTCAGGGGGTCATTGTTAGTTATATGGCTGGGGGTCAGGGGGTCATTGTTAGTTACACGGCTGGGGGGTCAGGGGGTCATTGTTAGTTATACGGCTGGGGGTCAGGGGGTCATTGTTAGTTACACGGCTGGGGGGTCAGGGGGTCATTGTTAGTTACACGGCTGGGGGGTCAGGGGGTCATTGTTACATTTACATTTACGTCACTTAGCAGACGCTCTTATCCAGAGCGACTTACAGTTAGTGAATACATATTTATTTATTTTTTTTATTTTTTTTTATTTTATTTTTTTTAATTTTTTTTATTTTTTATACTGCCCCCCCGTGGGAATCGAACCCACAACCCTGGCGTTGCAAACGCCATGCTCTATCAACTGAGCTACATCCCTACCGGCCATTCCCTCCCCTACCCTGGACGACGCTGGGCCAATTGTGCGCCTAGTTACACGGCTGGGGGTCAGGGGGTCATTGTTAGTTATACGGCTGGGGGGTCAGGGGGTCATTGTTAGTTATACGGCTGGGGGGTCAGGGGGTCATTGTTAGTTACACGGCTGGGGGGTCAGGGGGTCATTGCCCTTAGTTACACGGCTGGGGGGTCAGGGGGTCATTGTTAGTTACACGGCTGGGGGGTCAGGGGGTCATTGCCCTTAGTTACACGGCTGGGGGGTCAGGGGGTCATTGTTAGTTATACGGCTGGGGGGTCAGGGGGTCATTGTTAGTTACACGGCTGGGGGGTCAGGGGGTCATTGTTAGTTACACGGCTGGGGGGTCAGGGGGTCATTGCCCTTAGTTACACGGCTGGGGGGGTCAGGGGGTCATTGTTAGTTACACAGCTGGGGGGTCAGGGGGTCATTGTTAGTTACACGGCTGGGGGGGTCAGGGGGTCATTGTTAGTTATACGGCTGGGGGGTCAGGGGGTCATTGTTAGTTATACGGCTGGGGGGGTCAGGGGGTCATTGTTAGTTACACGGCTGGGGGGTCAGGGGGTCATTGTTAGTTACACGGCTGGGGGTCAGGGGGTCATTGTTAGTTACACGGCTGGGGGGTCAGGGGGTCATTGTTAGTTACACGGCTGGGGGGTCAGGGGGTCATTGTTAGTTACACAGCTGGGGGGTCAGGGGGTCATTGTTAGTTACACGGCTGGGGGGGTCAGGGGGTCATTGTTAGTTATACGGCTGGGGGGTCAGGGGGTCATTGTTAGTTATACGGCTGGGGGGGTCAGGGGGTCATTGTTAGTTACACGGCTGGGGGGTCAGGGGGTCATTGTTAGTTACACGGCTGGGGGGTCAGGGGGTCATTGTTAGTTACACGGCTGGGGGGTCAGGGGGTCATTGTTAGTTACACGGCTGGGGGGTCAGGGGGTCATTGTTAGTTACACGGCTGGGGGGTCAGGGGGTCATTCCGGTAACAACATACCAGTAAAGTCCCGGTAAAAACATACCAGTAAAGTCCCGGTAACAACCCAAAACAAGCAGAGCAGCAGTGGGTGGTTTGTTTTGACGGATGTATAGATAGTATATATATAACTGGAGTGTTTTATTCAACGGCTGGTTCCATATAGCAGCAGTACTATAAGATAAGATAAAACAGAGGAAGGAGATAGAACTGGACAGGCTGGACAGGACAGGACAGGACAGGACAGGACAGGACTGGACTGGAGAGGACTGGAGAGGAGAGGAGAGGAGAGGACAGGAGAGGAGAGGAGAGGAGAGGAGAGGAGAGGACAGGAGGGGAGAGGAGAGGAGAGGAGAGGAGAGGAGAGGAGGGGAGAGGAGAGGAGAGGACTGGAGAGGACTGGAGAGGAGAGGAGAGGAGAGGACTGGAGAGGACTGGAGAGGAGAGGAGAGGACAGGAGAGGACAGGAGAGGAGAGGAGAGGAGAGGACAGGAGGGGAGAGGAGAGGAGAGGAGAGGAGAGGACAGGACAGGAGAGGACAGGAGAGGAGAGGAGAGGAGAGGAGAGGAGAGGAGAGGAGAGGAGAGGAGAGGAGGGGAGAGGAGAGGAGAGGACTGGAGAGGACTGGAGAGGAGAGGAGAGGAGAGGACTGGAGAGGAGAGGAGAGGACAGGAGAGGACAGGAGAGGAGAGGAGAGGAGAGGAGAGGAGAGGAGAGGAGAGGACAGGAGAGGACAGGAGGGGAGAGGAGAGGAGAGGAGAGGAGAGGAGAGGAGAGGAGAGGAGAGGAGAGGAGGGGAGAGGAGAGGAGAGGACTGGAGAGGAGAGGAGAGGACAGGAGAGGACTGGAGAGGACTGGAGAGGACTGGAGAGGAGAGGAGAGGAGAGGAGAGGAGAGGAGAGGAGAGGACTGGAGAGGACTGGAGAGGAGAGGAGAGGAGAGGAGAGGAGAGGAGAGGACTGGAGAGGAGAGGAGGGGAGAGGAGAGGACAGGAGAGGACAGGAGAGGAGAGGAGAGGAGAGGAGAGGAGGGGAGAGGAGAGGAGAGGAGAGGAGAGGAGAGGAGAGGAGAGGAGAGGAGAGGAGGGGAGAGGAGAGGAGAGGACTGGAGAGGACTGGAGAGGAGAGGAGAGGAGAGGAGAGGAGAGGAGGGGAGAGGAGAGGAGAGGAGAGGAGAGGAGAGGAGGGGAGAGGAGGGGAGAGGACTGGAGAGGACTGGAGAGGAGAGGACAGGAGAGGACAGGAGAGGACAGGAGAGGAGAGGAGAGGAGAGGAGAGGAGAGGAGAGGAGAGGAGAGGAGAGGACAGGAGGGGAGAGGAGAGGAGAGGAGAGGAGGGGAGAGGAGAGGAGAGGACTGGAGAGGACTGGAGAGGAGAGGAGAGGACTGGAGAGGAGAGGAGAGGAGAGGACAGGAGAGGACAGGAGAGGACTGGAGAGGACTGGAGAGGACTGGAGAGGAGAGGAGAGGAGAGGAGAGGAGAGGAGAGGACTGGAGAGGACTGGAGAGGAGAGGAGAGGACTGGAGAGGACTGGAGAGGAGAGGAGAGGAGAGGAGAGGAGAGGAGAGGAGGAGAGGACAGGAGGGGAGAGGAGAGGAGAGGAGAGGAGAGGAGAGGAGAGGACAGGAGGGGAGAGGAGAGGACAGGAGAGGACTGGAGAGGACTGGAGAGGAGAGGAGAAGAGAGGACAGGAGAGGAGAGGAGAGGAGAGGAGAGGAGAGGACTGGAGAGGAGAGGAGAGGAGAGGACTGGAGAGGAGAGGAGAGGACTGGAGAGGACAGGAGATGAGAGGAGAGGACAGGAGAGGAGAGGAGAGGAGAGGAGAGGACTGGAGAGGACTGGAGAGGAGAGGAGAGGAGAGGACAGGAGAGGAGAGGACAGGAGAGGAGAGGAGAGGAGAGGAGAGGAGAGGAGAGGAGAGGAGGGGAGAGGAGAGGAGAGGAGAGGAGAGGAGAGGAGAGGACAGGAGAGGAGAGGAGAGGAGAGGACTGGAGAGGACTGGAGAGGAGAGGAGAGGACTGGAGAGGACTGGAGAGGACAGGAGAGGACAGGAGAGGAGAGGAGACGAGAGGAGAGGAGAGGAGAGGAGAGGAGAGGACAGGAGGGGAGAGGAGAGGAGAGGAGAGGACAGGAGGGGAGAGGAGAGGACAGGAGAGGACTGGAGAGGACTGGAGAGGAGAGGAGAGGAGAGGAGAGAGGACAGGAGAGGAGAGGAGAGGAGAGGAGAGGAGAGGACTGGAGAGGAGAGGAGAGGACTGGAGAGGAGAGGAGGGGAGAGGAGAGGAGAGGACAGGAGAGGACAGGAGAGGAGAGGAGAGGAGAGGAGAGGAGAGGAGAGGACAGGAGGGGAGAGGAGAGGAGAGGAGAGGAGAGGAGAGGAGAGGAGAGGAGAGGAGAGGAGGGGAGAGGAGAGGAGAGGACTGGAGAGGACTGGAGAGGAGAGGAGAGGAGAGGAGAGGAGAGGAGAGGAGAGGAGAGGAGAGGACAGGAGGGGAGAGGAGAGGAGAGGAGAGGAGAGGAGAGGAGAGGAGAGGACTGGAGAGGACTGGAGAGGAGAGGAGAGGACAGGAGAGGACAGGAGAGGAGAGGAGAGGAGAGGAGAGGAGAGGAGAGGAGGGGAGAGGACTGGAGAGGAGAGGAGAGGAGGGGAGAGGACTGGAGAGGACTGGAGAGGAGAGGAGAGGACAGGAGAGGATGGAGAGGAGAGGAGAGGACAGGAGAGGACTGGAGAGGACTGGAGAGGACTGGAGAGGAGAGGAGAGGAGAGGAGAGGAGAGGAGAGGAGAGGAGAGGACTGGAGAGGACTGGAGAGGAGAGGAGAGGACTGGAGAGGACTGGAGAGGACAGGAGAGGACAGGAGAGGGAGAGGAGAGGAGAGGAGAGGAGAGGAGAGGAGAGGAGAGGAGAGGAGAGGACAGGAGGGGAGAGGAGAGGAGAGGAGAGGAGAGGACAGGAGGGGAGAGGAGAGGACAGGAGAGGACTGGAGAGGACTGGAGAGGAGAGGAGAGGAGAGGACAGGAGAGGAGAGGAGAGGAGAGGAGAGGACTGGAGAGGAGAGGAGAGGACTGGAGAGGAGAGGAGAGGACTGGAGAGGACAGGAGATGAGAGGAGAGGACAGGAGAGGAGAGGAGAGGAGAGGAGAGGAGAGGAGAGGAGAGGAGAGGACTGGAGAGGAGAGGAGAGGAGAGGAGAGGACAGGAGAGGAGAGGAGAGGAGAGGACAGGACAGGACAGGAGAGGAGAGGAGAGGAGAGGAGAGGAGAGGAGAGGAGAGGAGGGGAGGGGAGAGGAGAGGAGAGGAGAGGAGAGGAGAGGAGAGGAGAGGAGAGGACAGGACAGGACAGGACAGGAGAGGAGAGGAGAGGAGAGGAGAGGACAGGAGAGTAGAGTAGAGGACAGGAGAGGACTGGAGAGGAGAGGAGAGGAGAGGAGGGGAGAGGAGAGGAGAGGAGAGGAGAGGAGAGGAGAGGAGAGGAGAGGAGAGGAGAGGAGAGGAGAGGAGAGGACAGGAGATGAGAGGAGAGGAGAGGACAGGAGAGGAGAGGAGAGGAGAGGAGAGGGACAGGAGAGGAGAGGAGAGGAGAGGGACAGGAGAGGAGAGGAGAGGACAGGAGGGGACAGGAGAGGAGAGGACGGTCCACATCACATCAACCACAGAACACACCCACCCATCGTTTTGTGTTACAACCTGAACAACCATATACAGGACACTGACTATACCAAACATTAGAAACACCTTCCTAATATTGAGTGGCACCTCAGAACAGCCTTAATTCGTCGGGGCATTGACTCTACAAGGTGTTGAAAGCATTCCGCAGGGATGCTGGCCCATGTTGACTCCAATGCTTCCCACAGTTGTGTCAAGTTGGCTGGATGTCCTTTGGGTGGTGGACCATTCTTGATACACACGGGAAACTGTTGAGAGTGAAAAACCCAGCAGCATTGCAGTTCTTGACACACTCAAACCGGTGCGCCTGGCACCTGCTACCATACCCTGTTTTAAAGGCACTTAAATATTTTGTCTTGTCCATTCACCCTCTGAATGGCACAAATACACAATCCATGTCTCAACTGTATCAAGGCTTAAAAACCCTTCTATCCCCCTGATTGAAGTGGATTTAACAAGTGACATCAATAAGGGATCATAGCTTTCACCTGGTCAGTCTTGGAAAGAACAGGTGTTCATAATGTTTTGTGCACTCAGTGTATATATTTCTAGGTACGTGATATACATGGACATCTCTTCTGCTGCACATATACATAATGTAATATATGCTGTATGCCCAGCTTCACACAGTGGCATACTGGAATACAGCCTTTGGTTCAGAGGTTTAGAGACAGCAGTCTGTCTGTCTGTCTGCTCATGCGTCCGTCCGTCCGTCTGTCTGTCTGTCTCTTTTAAGGCCTTTTCTCTGATGATTGAAATATTGTATGAGATGCTGAATGATCTTGAGGGTTGTGTGGTTGCTGGCTAGATCATCTCCCTACAGTTATTAGATCAATGAAATATGTCTGCTTTACTTGTTCCTAGGTTTCACCAGTCTGTTCCTTAGCTTCAGTCTCTCTGTCCATCTGATACACTTTACATCTAAATATCCTTGTCACTTTTCTTCTGCTGTTTAAAGGCATGAACAGTGACCCTTTTCCACAGAAAATGAAACTAATTGTGTTTAATTGCAGTACTTGACTGCTATGAGAGAAATCCCTTTTCCATTGCCTTCCTCGGTCCTGTAGATCTGGTTGCTTCCTGTCTGAGACAGTCTGAATGAACGACCGAACGCTCGCTATGATAGCTTCTATGTTCTCCTCCTCCTCATTAGTTTGCCTCTAAGCTGAATAAATCTTCCTCTTCAAAAAATCCTCTCCTCTCCTCTCTAATAATCAGACCCCGATATAGATCCATATTGGTGTCATATAAGGTGGGGGGGGGGGGGGGGGGGTTAATAATCAGACCCCGATATAGATCCATATTGGTGTCATAGGGTTAGGGGTTGGGGTGGCTGGTGTTTATTTCTCCCTCTCTCCCAGTTACCTGGGGGCTTGACAACCAGCTGGCTGGTGTTTATTTCTCCCTCTCTCCCTGTTACCTGGGGCTTGACGGCCAGCTGGCTGGTGTTTATTTCTCCCTGTCTCCCAGTTACCTGGGGCTTGACAACCAGCTGGCTGGTGTTTATTTCTCCCTCTCTCCCAGTTACCTGGGGCTTGACGGCCAGCTGGCTGGTGTTTATACATGTTCATAAACACAGAAATATGCAGCATTATGCAATAAACCGGATGTAAATCATTCCCAAAAACATGACAAGATCAAATGCACTGAACAGATATCCATGTGGCTAAGAAGAAATCTCATTAAAACCATCATCTGTACAAAATATCATCATGAATTGAATGCCAAATATGTTATGATTAATTTTACTTACAGACAATGCTTCTACAAAATGATAGCAAGAAGGATGGAGTTTGATCAAGTCTCCGCAGTGTGACTTTCACCATTTTGGAATGTAAACAATTCTTCTTCCACAGGATTTAACACATTAAAAGAACAACACACATCAACACAGGACAGTGGCCTCCAAGTGGTCGACAAGGGAATTACATGACAGCCTAAAGGAACTCAAACCCAAACACAGGGGCCAGAACAAACGTGTAGTGTCTTTAGAATAGTTATTATTTAAAACTGTATTATTTGTCCTTGTGTGTGTTTCGGTCCCACAGGCCAGATTTCATATTGTTAGAGTTATGGTCATAATGTCTAGTCTCTGCTGAGCTCTGAAGGATAGGGTGATCTGGATCTGGATCTAGTCTCTGCTGAGCTCTGAAGGATAGGGTGATCTGGATCTGGATCTAGTCTCTGCTGAGCTCTGAAGGATAGGGTGATCTGGATCTGGATCTAGTCTCTGCTGAGCTCTGAAGGATAGGGTGATCTGGATCTGGATCTAGTCTCTGCTGAGCTCTGGAGGATAGGGTGATCTGGATCTAGTCTCTGCTGAGCTCTGAAGGATAGGGTGATCTGGATCTAGTCTCTGCTGAGCTCTGAAGGATAGGGTGATCTGGATCTAGTCTCTGCTGAGCTCTGAAGGATAGGGTGATCTGGATCTAGTCTCTGCTGAGCTCTGAAGGATAGGGTGATCTGGATCTAGTCTCTGCTGAGCTCTGAAGGATAGGGTGATCTGGATCTAGTCTCTGCTGAGCTCTGAAGGATAGGGTGATCTGGATCTAGTCTCTGCTGAGCTCTGAAGGATAGGGTGATCTGGATTCTCCCTCCAACCTACAGAACAGAACCAATATTCTTTCTTTCTTTCTTTCTTTCTTTCTTTCTTTCTTTCTCTCTTCTTTCTTTCTTTCTTTCTTTCTTTCTTTCTTTCTTTCTTTCTTTCTTTCTTTCTTTCTTTCTTTCTTTCTTTCTTTCTTTCTTTCTTTCTTTCTTTCTTTCTTTCTTTCTACCTAACAACAACCAATCTCCCCTGTATACTCTCTCGCTCTCTCTCTCTTTAATCCAACAAACACACAGAAAAACAGTCACCAGCGTCACCGTCAGTTTAAACCAAATATTACGTTGTTACGAGATTCTACAGAACTGTTGTCACAGCTAAAGCTAAAACTCATTCAGACAGGTTTTATGGATGCTGTTTGTTAGAGATTCTGACTCCTGGAGATTCAAACCCCTCATACAAAACCAAAACCAATCCAGCACCTGTCAGGTGTGGTGCCTAATTCTATAGAAGGGGCTGAGTCATTCTCTAGAAGGTTCTACAAGTGTTCTGTATTCTGGAACTTTTACATCTTTTCAAAGGCAGCCGACGAACAGGAGATATGATTACAGAGATATTTGCTGCTGAATATGATTGTTCACCCTGTTTTATTGATTTTGTGACACTGGCTCCGACCTCTGACCTTGTTTTTGATCTGTAGGAGATATTATCACCGTGTACATCCCAAATGGAATCCTATTCCCTATGTAGTGCACTACTTTAGACCAGAGAATGGCACCCTATTCCCTATATAGTGCACTACTTTAGACCAGGGTCCATAGGGCTCTATTCAAAAGTAATGAACTGTATAGGGAATAGGGTGCCATTCTCTGGTCTAAAGTAGTGCACTATATAGGGAATAGGGTGCCATTCTCTGGTCTAAAGTAGTGCACTATATAGGGAATAGGGTGCCATTCTCTGGTCTAAAGTAGTGCACTATATAGGGAATAGGGTGCCATTCTCTGGTCTAATGTGGTGCACTATATAGGGAATAGGGTGCCATTCTCTGGTCTAAAGTAGTGCACTATATAGGGAATAGGGTGCCATTCTCTGGTCTAAAGTAGTGCACTATATAGGGAATAGGGTGCCATTCTCTAGTCTAATGTAGTGCACTATATAGGGAATAGGGTGCCATTCTCTGGTCTAAAGTAGTGCACTATATAGGGAATAGGGTGCCATTCTCTGGTCTAAAGTAGTGCACTATATAGGGAATAGGGTGCCATTCTCTGGTCTAAAGTAGTGCACTATATAGGGAATAGGGTGCCATTCTCTGGTCTAAAGTAGTGCACTATATAGGGAATAGGGTGCCATTCTCTAGTCTAATGTAGTGCACTATATAGGGAATAGGGTGCCATTCTCTGGTCTAAAGTAGTGCACTATATAGGGAATAGGGTGCCATTCTCTGGTCTAAAGTAGTGCACTATATAGGGAATAGGGTGCCATTCTCTAGTCTAATGTAGTGCACTATATAGGGAATAGGGTGCCATTCTCTGGTCTAAAGTAGTGCACTATATAGGGAATAGGGTGCCATTCTCTAGTCTAATGTAGTGCACTATATAGGGAATAGGGTGCCATTCTCTGGTCTAAAGTAGTGCACTATATAGGGAATAGGGTGCCATTCTCTGGTCTAAAGTAGTGCACTATATAGGGAATAGGGTGCCATTCTCTGGTCTAAAGTAGTGCACTATATAGGGAATAGGGTGCCATTCTCTGGTCTAAAGTAGTGCACTATATAGGGAATAGGGTGCCATTCTCTGGTCTAAAGTAGTGCACTATATAGGGAATAGGGTGCCATTCTCTGGTCTAATGTAGTGCACTATATAGGGAATAGGGTGCCATTCTCTGGTCTAATGTAGTGCACTATATAGGGAATAGGGTGCCATTCTCTGGTCTAATGTAGTGCACTATATAGGGAATAGGGTGCCATTATCTGGTCTAAAGTAGTGCACTATATAGGGAATAGGGTGCCATTCTCTGGTCTAATGTAGTGCACTATATAGGGAATAGGGTGCCATTCTCTGGTCTAATGTAGTGCACTATATAGGGAATAGGGTGCCATTCTCTGGTCTAAAGTAGTGCACTATATAGGGAATAGGGTGCCATTCTTCTGGATGGCTGGATGGAAGTTTCACTATCCAATTATTTCAGATTTACAGGACTGCAAGTTTTACCCTGGCACGGACCTTGAAACGGACCTTGGCGATACGTTGGCACATGATAATTATTAGAATTATCACAAATATTAGTCAGTTATTGCATTCTATTCATGCTGGCTTCCGAGGGCTACCTGAGATATTAAACAGAGAGGTGGGAGGGCGTACAGGCTGTCACTAATGTATTAATGAAACAGATAGGTGGGAGGGCGTACAGGCTGTCACTAATGTATTAATGAACCAGAGAGGTGGGAGGGCGTACAGGCTGTCACTAATGTATTAATGAAACAGATAGGTGGGAGGGCGTACAGGCTGTCACTAATGTATTAAATGAACAGAGAGGTGGGAGGGCGTACAGGCTGTCACTAATTTATTAATGAAACAGATAGGTGGGAGGGCGTACAGGCTGTCACTAATGTATTAATGAACCAGATAGGTGGGAGGGCGTACAGGCTGTCACTAATGTATTAATGAACCAGAGAGGTGGGAGGGCGTACAGGCTGTCACTAATGTATTAATGAAACAGATAGGTGGGAGGGCGTACAGGCAGTCACTAATGTATTAATGAACCAGAGAGGTGGGAGGGCGTACAGGCTGTCACTAATGTATTAATGAAACAGATAGGTGGGAGGGCGTACAGGCTGTCACTAATGTATTAATGAACCAGAGAGGTGGTAGGGCGTACAGGCTGTCACTAATGTATTAATGAAACAGAGAGGTGGGAGGGCGTACAGGCTGTCACTAATGTATTAATGAACCAGAGAGGTGGGAGGGCATACAGGCTGTCACTAATGTATTAATGAACCAGATAGGTGGGAGGGCGTACAGGCTGTCACTAATGTATTAATGAACCAGAGAGGTGGGAGGGCGTACAGGCTGTCACTAATGTATTAATGAACCAGATAGGTGGGAGGGCGTACAGGCTGTCACTAATTTATTAATGAAACAGATAGGTGGGAGGGCGTACAGGCTGTCACTAATGTATTA